>NW_022900919.1:42581983-42599865 GCF_012274545.1 Fukomys damarensis
GAAGCCTCCTCCTCGACTCCGCGGAGCGTCCAACACCCAGCCCCGCGGGGACACCCTGGGCCCGGGGGCTGCGCTCTCCCAGAGGAGACCCTGGGACATCCTGGGGGCAGCCCGGAGCGCGGCCAGGGGGTTCGTCCGGACGCGTACCTGCGCGTGGGGCGAGAATTGCAGAAGGATGAGCCCGACCCTCGCTCTTCCAGCCCCTAGCCCGCTGCCCACCGCACATTCACTGCCATCCCTCGTTTGAGTGCGGCCCGGGCTCCCACCTAGCGAATCCGCCTCCACCCAGACCCCAGCTCTGCGCCTGTGCGGGCGCCTTCCCCTGCGCTCGCCGCCCTCCTGGTCCTTCCTTCCTTTCTCAGCTCCGCACACACAGCAGCCCGTCTGGGTCCGGGGCGGGGACTGTGATTGCACCCGTGCCCTCTGTGTCCCCTGCGCACGCACCTGCCCCTTTTCCCGTGTGAATCAACTGTTCCACCTGCCTGGTGCCCTGGACTGTGGTGTTGCCCGGGGGAGGAGGTCGTTGTCAGGCCGCCATGAGTGACCCGGGCGCGATGGGTGTTTTATGGATCGGGATCCGCACCGAGACCGGCCTGAGGGAGAGGAGCGAGGTGCGCAGAGAACACCCTGGCCCAGGTGCTGGACTTGGCAGCGCTAGAGCAGGGAGAGACTCGTGCCCTCCCTCCAGCTCCGGCGGCCGGGGCTGGATTCCGTCAGCTAAACCTGGATTAATGAACTGGGCAGTGTTAATAGCTGGGTGGGAAAAACATCCTGAGTAGTCTTCTTTAAACTTTTGGGCACCTGGGCAGCCCCCAGCCGATGAGCTAGGAAATTTAATGACTTAAATCAGGGCTGGCTTCCTGATTTAAGGGGCTGGCTCCATGAGGGCCCTTCCCTTGTGCTACTGTTCCTGTCCCCCGCCCCCTTCTTTGGTACTGGGGATTGAACCCAGGGCCTTAGGGCTGAGCTACATCCACAACTGTTTTATTTTGTATTTTGAGGGTATCTTCCTAAATTGCTAAACTGTCCAGGCTTAGCTTGAATTTATGATCCTCCTCCTGTCTCAGCCTCTCAGAATGTTGGAATTACAGGTGTGCAGTACCCTGACCAGCCCTTGCTTACTCTTCTTCCCCTGGGTTGGGCCCCTGGGAAAGATAAGAAAGAATAAGCAGGTTTGGTGTGATATGTGCTGCGGGTGGGTACTGGAGACTGTCTAGGGCCGGTCCATAGGGCTAGTGACAGTTCTTTGGCTTACCTTGCAGAAAGCTCCTCTTTGGCCATGTCACAGAATGGGTGCCTCGCGGACTCCAGTGAGTACTTCTCAGGTGTGTACACAAAGCTTGGCTGTCTAGGTGACCATACCTGCATGTCATGGCATTGGCCCCATCTGTGGGCCCATGCTGGTGCTGGAATGCCTTTGTCCCCACTTCCAGGCCATGGTGTGGTGAGAGAGACGGCTCACAAGACTGGTCACTGGCAGGTCCTGGGGGTACCATGGTCCAAGGAGGACGGGCGATGGGCACCACTGCTGTTCCCTCCCTTGCTCACTGCTACAATGCCCTGCATATCTGGGTAGCCTTTGGCCAAGGGTTGTGTCTGCCCTCATCTCATCCCTCTAAGGAAACCTAACCTCTTTGGGCATCTGTTGTCCCTGCTTGCACGGGTCTAGCTGTCTCCTCCATGAACCTTGGCTGCCCATCCCCTTCATGCTGCCTGTCCTGTGCCCAGCCCTTTGTGCTGGCCTGTCAAGGGGTTACTCGGCCAGTGCCCTCAGGGTTACATAAGTGGCTGTTATTCACAATGGAGGCCAGGATGTCGCATCCAAGGAGCCCTGCAGGGAGCTGGTGTGCCATCTGGACATGTCCTTAACTAGGGGTCTGAGAGCTGAGCCTAAAAACATGGTAGGCAGAGGGAAAAGATGGGGCCATCTGCCGGGCAACATGGGAGGATTGGGGTGCTGACCAGGGTAGCAGAGGAGCAGGTGGGGCAGGTAGGGGTACCAAAAAAAGTGTATTTAAACAAGGCAGGCTGGAAAAGCCAGGGATGATTTAGCTCAGTGGTTCCACCGCCTACCTCACAAATGCAAAGTCTCAAGTTTGATCCCTGGTACAAAAAAACAAAAACAAAAACAAAAAAACTGTATTTAAACAAGGCAGGCTGGAAAAGCCAGGGATGATTTAGCTCAGTGGTTCCACCGCCTACCTCACAAATGCAAAGTCTCAAGTTTGATCCCTGGTACAAAAAAACAAAAACAAAAACAAAAAAACTGTATGTAAACAAGGCAGGCTGGAAAAGCCAGGGATGATTTAGCTCAGTGGTTCCACCGCCTACCTCACAAATGCAAAGTCTCAAGTTTGATCCCTGGTACAAAAAAACAAAAACAAAAACAAAAAAACTGTATTTAAACAAGGCAGGCTGGAAGGGGGAGGAAGGGTTTTCATGAGCTGAGGGACCAAAGTGAGGACATCTTGTGAGCTAGTAGTTCTCTGGGCTGTGGAATCAGAGCAGACCTAGGGCTGGGGGGGTCACAGTCCCTGAGCTTGGAACATGGGGATGTACAGAGGAAACTGGCTGACTGAGTGGAAATGAGTCAGGGTGAGTCACTGCCTAGCAGGTAGGTGTGCTGCTGACCCCGTTCCTGTCCCTGCGCAGGTTTTGGTCAGGGACTAGTAGGGCCTGGACTACAAGGGCCCCTTTTCCTGGAGTAGCTACAAATGGGGACCATCAGACGTCCCTGAAGAGGTGCCAGCTGGGCCAGGAGAGGCAGGGCTCTGAGATGCTTCCCAGAGGAGGAGGATTCCAAGTGAGCCCTAAAGAAGGCCTGGGTAGGAAGGACGCCTTCGGCTGCTTGGAGGACCCTGACAAGCTTGGGGCGCTGGCTGACTGGGCAGCGTAAGGGATTGAGGTAGGGGCAAGGACTAGGACTGAGCCTGAGGAAGGGATGGGGGGAGCAGCAGGGCTTAGGGAAGAGAGGAGCATTTATTTGCATGTTACCAGGGAGCCTTCCTGTGGGTCTTCACACTAAGCTATGTCCCCAGCCTTATTTATTTTATTTATTTTTTTTTTGTCTTGCTGAGGTGCCCAAGCTGGGCTTGAACTTGTAGTTCTCCTGCCTCAGCCTCCCAAGTAGCTGAGACAATAGGTATGTACAGCCTTACACACAGTGGCACCTATGATTGGCCCAAGGTTGGTGGCATGACATTAGGAAGGGTCAGAACAGTGCAGGGGCCTGATCCCCGGAGCTGGTGTTAGGGAAAGTCTAAGCAGGGGGACTCCTGCTCTACATGCCAGCGGCCACATGGAAAGGGGCTGGGCAGGATGAGCAGTGCTTCCTTGCTGGCTGGGGGCTCCCTCCTGGCCTGTGGGAGGCTCCTCATTTATATAGAGTGGGCCAGCAGGAACTGTGCCTGGGGTTTGGAGCCCCTCCTGGTGCACAGCGCTGACCACTGTGCTCTCTTGGGTCTCTCTTGGTGACAGCTACATCCCTGAGCTACCTCAAGAATGATGGGGACAATGCTTCAGAGGTCCGGGAAGAGAGCCTGGGGGATGAGGTCTTTGACACAGTCAACTCCTCCATCGTGTCTGGCGAGAGCATCCGGTTTTTCGTCAACGTCAACCTTGAGGTGCAGCCCTCTGTATCGGGTAGGGTGTGCTGCAGCAGGGACAGGCTGAGGGAGAAGGGACCCCACTCTACCAAGTGAGCCCTGAGTGCCCTGAGCCTTCTCCCTTCTCTCCAGAAGGTAAAGCGCTATCCGGCTGCGTGCTCCTGCACACATCCCGCAAGGTAAGGAAGGGGCGAGGGCTGGTTGAGGTGGCAGGAGGGAGCTAGCTGCTTCCTGTGGGTCCTTCCTGCTGTCCCTCTCCCCATCCCCCCAGGATGACAGGGACTTCAGGCCAGCCCCAGGCTGAGCCTTCTGTCTTGGAAAGGAATCTTCATTCTGATGGGCAGGGGCCAAAGGGCACTGTGGAGGAGCGGGGCCCGGGAAGAGCAGCAGTCTCATTCCTGGGCCTGTGTGGTTCTGGGCCTGGGGATCCCGCAGTACCTGAAATTAAAGAACTTCGGGGAAGAGATCCGTGCACACCGGGACCTGGATGGATTCCTGGCCCAGGCCAGCATCATCCTGAATGAAACAGCCACCTCCTTGGATGATGTGCTACGCACCATGCTGAACCGCTTTGCCCAGGACCCCAACCACACGGAACCAGACTGCAACTTGGACCTAATCATGGCCAAGCTATTCACGGATGCAGGGGGCCCCACGGAGAGTAAAGGTACAACCCATCTTCCTGCCCTGGCAAGGAGGTCTGGGGGAGCAGCTGACCCTCCCCTCTTCCTCCATTCCTTCCTCAGTGCACCTGCTGTCAGATACCATCCAAGGGATCACGGCCACGGTCAGAGGGGTGCAGTATCAGCAGTCATGGCTCTGCATCATGTGAGTTGCCAGGCCATCCCGAAAGCCGTCACACTGGTGCTCTGTCTCCTGTCCCTCCTGTGGGTGCCCATGAGTGACCCAGCTCTGGCGACACCCAGTTTGGGAGGACAGGATCCATTGTGCCACCCTTTTGGTCTCTTCTCTCCCCAGTAGAAGTCACCAGGGGCCAAAGTCAGGGTTTGGGGGGTGGGCAGCTCCTGAGGGTGGCAACTCTGTCCTGTGCACCTACCTGTCCCTGCCAGCTGTACCATGAAAGCCCTACAGAAGCGGCACGTGTGTATCAGCCGCCTGGTTCGCCCACAGAACTGGGGAGAAAACTCCTGTGAGGTTCGGTTCGTCATCCTGGTGCTGGCCCCACCCAAGATGGTGAGTGCAGGTCCTGAGGTTCCGGGGGCTGGACTGCCCTGACCCCTTCTCTAAAGTGTTTCTTTTTCTTTTTCTTTCTTTTTCTTTTTTTTTTTTTTTTGTGGTACCGGGGATCGAACTTGGGTCCTTGCGCTTGTGAGGCAGACCACCGAACCGCTGAGCTAAATCCCCGGCCCTGTAAAGTGTTTCTGAAGGCCTCCGCTCTTCTCTTTCCTCTCGCTCCATGGTGCTTTCTCAGACACTTCCTTGCCAGGTCCCTGTTACACACAAATTCCCCAGAGTTGCCCAAAATGTTGTCTTTCATCTGAGAAGAGATGCTTTTTCCGTTACTATGATTCAAACATCATAGCCTTTCTTCAGCCTGGTCTCGCCCACCCTACACTTTGTCCTAGTTGACTGACTTTAAGATTTGCTGGCCAGCAATCCCCACTCTTTCTCGGGCTGTACACTGTTCAGTCAGGAAACCTTGCCTTTGTAGAGATCGAAGAAGCTAGTGTAATTTGGGGAGTCTCGCAATAAGGAAGGATTTTGAAATCCTGACTAGAGGATTATGAGGCCCCCTCCGTAGGCCTTAGAAGAGCTTTAATGTGTAAACTTCCATGAGCATTTTGGGGAAGTGTTGGCATGAGCATTTTGGGGAAGTGTTGGGAACTGAACGCAGGATCTAGTGCATAGGCCAGCCCTCTACCCGAGCCACACCCTTGCCCTCCATTAGCTGGCTCCTTCCCTTCTCCCCCTCCCTTCTTTCCTGTCTATTTTTTTGTATTAGAGATTGAACTTGGGACCACACTTTCAAGATAGGCAGTGGGACCACTGAGCTATATCCCCCGCCCTCTTTCTTTTCTTGGTACTGGGGGTCGAACCCAGAGCTTTTGCACTGAGCTACATCCCCACCCCCTTTACTTTTTATTTTGAGACAGGGTCTCGCTAAGTCTCTTAAGTTACCCAGGGTGGACTCAGACTTGCGATTCTCTTGCCTCAGCTTCCCAGAGTGTTGGGATTACAGAGCTGTGCCACAACACCCATTAGCTTTTTGATGATTCTGTCTCTGCCTCTGGCACAGGCAAATGGAGTACTAAGAAAACGTCCTTCCCGAGGGTCTTACAGACATGCTGTCTGCAAGGGTACCAGGGAGAAAGGACAGCTCACGGTGACAGGAGTGCCAGCTGACTGGGTGTCCAGAACAGTGAAAGGAGCGATAGACTACAGGCTGGGTGCCTTGGAACAGGTCTACCAGCCTGGACACTGGGCTCCTCCCTAGGGACACAGGCTGTCCTGCAGCTCAGGACGCAGAGCCCTTGGATGACAGCTCTGAGCATGACCGAGGGGCAGGTGCTGCCCCAAGGTACCTACCTGGGCTGTGACATGAGCAGGTTGCTAAACTTGACACTTGAGTTCATGGTTCATGGACATGTTGACTTGGCCAACAAGCAAGAGTTCAGGTACAATGAGCCTGGACCCCCTTTGAAAGTCAAATAAACCAGCAGATCGTGCAAATACCACTGGGGAGACATGGCTGTTTCGGGTAATGTTTTTCTCTATTTTGATTTCACATCAGTCGTCCGACTTTTTTTTGTATGTGTGTATGTGAGTGGTGCTGGGGATCGAACAGAGCCTTGTACATGCTAGGCAAGTGCTCTATCACTAGCTATATCCCCAGCCCCATCAAATTGTGTGGCTTAGAACAACTAGTATCTTAGGAGGGGGTGAAGGGAGGGCAGAGGTAAGGGGAAAAAAATGAGAATCAAGACTTGCCATGTAAAGGTACATGATCCCAACAATGAATGTAACTGTACTGTATCCCTAAATGTACCAATAAACTCAATAAAAAAAAAAAAAAAGAACAACTAGTATCTTAATGTATTTCAAACAGTATTATATCAGACGTAATAACATGTAACACATAACGCAGGCTTGTACTCTCCTAGTGCTTGGGAGTCTGAAGCAGGAGGATCACTGTGAGTTCAAGACCACCCTGGGCTATCGTATAGTGAGTTCAAGTTCAGTGTGCACTACATAGTGAGATGCTTTTTTTTTTTTTTTTTAACCAGGGATTGAACTCAGGACCTTGCACTTGCAAAGCAGGCACGGTGCCACTGAGTTCAATCCCTGTCCCGTGAGACCCTATTTTAAAAGAAGGCTGGGGACTTAGCTCAGTGGTGCCACCACCTGCCTTGCAAGTGCAAGGTCCTGAGTTCGATCCCCGGTACAAAATAAAGAAAAATATTACATTGGCAGTTGTTCTGTGATCTGCTGAGCTAGCGGAGATGGGGGCCAGTGTACGCAGTGCCTGAACTTTGGGAAACATTGCCAGCTCCCAGGAGAGCCTCTGCCGCCTTCTGGGGGATGGTACTATGCTTCCCAAGGGCAGAGTACTCTGCCTACAAGGGTGCAGATACAATCTCCAGCTTCCACCTCCAGAAAAGCACCAAGACTGCAATGGAGGTGGCGCGCACATTTGCCACCATGTTTTCGGACATCACCTTCCGCCAGAAGCTCCTGAAGACCCGCACAGAGGAAGAATTCAAGGAGGCCTTGGTACATCAGAGACAGCTGCTCACCATGACAATACCAAGAGCAAACGGACACGGCAGAGGCTCCTCCCATGCCCACAGACACCCGCAGGTACAAGGCAGAGGTGGGCACAGGCAAGAGGAGCCTGAGCAGCCAGGGCTCACAAGTGCTGTCTTTTCTCCCAGCCCCCAAAATGCAAGGACTTTATCCCTTTCGGGAGGGGCATCCGGGAAGACATCATGCGCAGGTTTCCTGTGTACCCGTTGGACTTCACTGATGGTATGAGGCCCTGTGGCCCACCCAGCACTCAGCCTTTCAGGCCTCAGGACCACATGCATCTGTCCTGCCTTCCCAACAGTCCCTCTTGCCCCATTCCCTTTTCCTAGGCATTATCGGGAAAAGCAAGGCTGTGGGCAAATACATAACCACCACCCTATTCCTCTACTTCGCCTGCCTCCTGCCCACAATTGCTTTTGGATCCCTGAATGATGAGAACACAAACGGGGCCATCGGTGAGGGCCTGGGGCCTGGAAGGGCTGTGCTGGGCAGGGCCATGGTGCCCACCGTGCCCACCTGACCTTCCAGCTCTGCAGATGTGCAGAAGACCATAGCAGGCCAGAGTATCGGAGGCCTCTTATATGGGATCTTCTCCGGGCAGCCGCTGGTGATTCTGCTGACGACTGCACCCCTGGCCATCTACACTCAGGGTGCCGTGGGGATTGAGACGGGAGATGGTGCCTGAGGCTCTGAGTCCCCACCTGGGACCTGACCGTGTGTCCGGTTCACAGTGATCCGTGTCATCTGTGATGACTACAACCTGGACTTCAATGCCTTCTACGCCTGGACAGGCCTGTGGAACAGTTTCTTCCTTGCTCTCTATGCCTTCTTCAACCTCAGCCTGGTCATGAGTCTCTTCAAGAGGTGACTGGTCCTTTCTGGGTCATGGGGACCCTCCAGGCTGGGGGTCTGGTCAGCTGCATGCCAGCCTCCAAGGACCTGGAACCCTGGGAAGATGGGGTACCCCCACTGTATCCTGCACCAAGAGGCTGCAGTGGTCCTCTTTTTTAGGGGTGGGGCACAGAGGCTCAGGGAACCTCACCCCCAACAGCACACCCATCTCACGAGGCACGTCACCTCCTGGCAGGTCAACAGAGGAAATTATTGCCCTGTTCATTTCCATCACATTCGTGCTGGATGCTGTCAAGGGCATGGTCAAAAGTGAGTGCAGAGCTGCTGACCACTTGCTACAGAGGGAGCTGAGCTGGGTTGCAGAACTCTGGGCTGGGGTCTGACGGGGGAAGACAGGAATCAACCTTAGCTGAGAGGGCTGCCCCAGGCAGGATCAGACATGACGGGAGAGGAACCGAGCCGAGTGAAGGGGTTTCAGAGCTGGAAACGGGTGTTAGAGGGGCTGTGGGGTGGTGGGTGGGATGGACAGGTCAGTGAGGTCCTGATAGACAAGGCCAATTTCCCCCACTTCTTCCTTCCCCACCCCTCAAGCCCTCTCATCCCCTTGGGCCTCTCCCTCCTTCCCCTCCCTGGGGACCTCTCTGAGCTCAGAAGGCTGAGGCCTGTTGGTCTCCTCTACAGTCTTCTGGAAGTACTACTACGGTTACCACCACACAAGGAGGCCAGGCAGCAGCCTCAATCCCGGCATCCACACCGCCTTCAACACCAATCTCCTGGCTGGTCCCACCGAGCTGGACACCTCAAGCGGCCCAGGCGCTGTGCACTCTGGCCAGGCAACTGCAGTGCTCAGCCTCCTCATCATGCTGGGCACACTCTGGCTGAGCTACACCCTCTACCAGTTCAAGAAGAGGTGAGATGGCCCAGGGTCCAGGGAGGAACTGCACGGCTCTCCAGCCACACTGACTCACCTGCCGTCCACAGCCCCTACCTGCACCCGTACGTGCGCGAGATCCTGTCCGACTGTGCCCTGCCCATTGCAGTGCTTACCTTCTCCCTCCTCAGCTCCTATGGCTTCCAGGAAATTGAGAGTGAGTTGGGACCCGTGGGTGGTTTGCAGGGGTCACATTTGTTCCCTGGGGGCTCCTGGCCGAGCAGGTGCTTGTCCCCTACTGCAGTGAGCAGGTTTCGCTACAACCCCAGCGAGAACCTATTTGAGGTGGCACAGATGGACTCGCTGTCCCTGGGAGCCATCGGCAGTGCCATGGTCCTTGGTTTCCTGCTCTCCCTGCTTTTCTTCATTGAGCAGAACCTGGTGGCTGCCTTGGTCAATGCACCAGAGAACAGGTATGGGGGCAGAGGAGGGTAGGGTTAGCAAGTGCCCAGCACCCCGAGAGCCAGTGGGGCTCTGTCCACGTGCGTCTGTGCTGCAGGCTGGTGAAAGGCACTGCCTACCACTGGGACCTCCTGCTCCTCGCCGTCATCAACACGGGGCTGTCCCTGTTTGGGCTGCCCTGGATCCACGCCGCCTACCCCCATTCTCCTCTGCATGTGCGGGCCCTGGCTTTGGTGGAAGAGCGGGTGGAGAACGGGCACATCTATGAGACGTGAGTGTGACAGTGAAAGTGGGGACCCGGGGCAAAGCTGTGTGGACCAGCACTGGGGGGAGGGCTGTACGTGACCCAGAAAGGGTGTGGCTTAGGGGACAAGGGTCCAGAGGTGATGGAGCCATGGGACTACACGTGGCTCCCTGCTCCTGGCGCTGCAGGATTGTGAACGTGAAGGAGACGCGGTTGACGTCGCTGGGCGCCAGCGTGCTAGTGGGTCTGTCCCTGCTGCTGCTGCCTTTCCCACTGCAGAGGATCCCCAAGCCCGTGCTCTATGGCCTCTTCCTCTACATCGCGCTTACCTCTCTGGATGGCAACCAGCTCTTCTCTCGTGTGGCCCTGCTGCTCAAGGAGCAGGTGGGTGCCTGCCCAGGGGGGTGGGCGGGACGGGGCACGCAGCTGTCCCTGCCCACACCTGGTAACTGCCACCTGCAGACATCATATCCACCCACACACTACGTTCGGAGAGTGCCGCAGAGGAAGATCCACTACTTCACAGGCCTGCAGGTCCTGCAGCTGCTGCTGCTCTGCACCTTCGGCATGAGCACCCTGCCCTACATGAAGATGATCTTCCCCCTCATCATGATCCTCATGATTCCCATCCGGTACGGGCAGACAGGAAGGGCAGCCCAGGGATGAGGTGTGGGCTGTGCCGGATGCCTGCCGCCTCTGACCACTCACAGCTCACGTGCACACCTCTCTCCCTCCTGTCCAGCTATATTCTGCTGCCCCGAATCATTGAAGCCAAGTACCTGGACGCCATGGATGCTGAGCACTGGTCCTGACCAGCTTGACCTGGCCACCTTTGCTGCCTTCCTCTCCTCCCAGGCCCTACTGGGACTGTGTGGGAGGTGTGGATGCCTGGGCCCTTGCGGTGGACGGTGTTCTCACAGGCCCTGCCCCCTGGGCATTGTGAGGGTTCAGTGCTGTGTGCTTCCCTCTGCACGTTAGCCATCAGCCTTAGTTCAGGAACACGGCTCAGGGCAGTTCTGTCCAGAGTGGGGCTAAACAGGATGGGTTTTCTTTTGATAAGAGTCAATTTCAGGAGAGAAGCCATTTCCTTGATTGTGTAAGGACCCCACTGTGGTCACACTAGAGAATAAAGCTCCTGTTTCTATGCTTCTCCGTGTCGCCCTCATCCCAGGGGAACTAGAATGAGGGACTGATGTGTACTCAGGGGCACTTGTGCGTGGTTGTTGCACTTTACCCAGCGGACCCTGCAAAATGTAACCCCGCACAGTGGGCATTCGACAGTCAGGAGGGTGGCCTCTGTGCTGTTTTGAGAGACAGGGCTGGAGCCCAGTGAGGTGCTGTGGCGGGGGTCACAGGCACACTGCATGGGGCAATGACTGATGGCGGGACCAGGGGAAGAGGGAGAGCGGCAGAGGCATGTGGGGACTGGTTAGTGAAAGGGTGAAGGTTCCACACTGGGTCAGGGTCTGTGACAGTAGCAGCCAGAGCAGAAATTCAGATCTGGGGCTCGGAGTGCTCCTGTGTGCATCCAGGAGCAGCAGAGATGGCAGACAGAACAGCTGGCTTACTCTGGGTTGACATGTCCCACGGAATAAGATATTTTGGATTAAGGTAGAGGATTCTCTACACTCAACACAGAAAAGAGACTAATATCCTAATATCTAAAGTATGCAAAGAATTCTTGGAAACCAACAAGAATAAAACCACAACTTTAGAGGCAATGGCTTCAAATGGGAAGAGGGAGCCCAAAAAGCTAACCGGAAAGGAGATGCTCACACTCCTTGGTAGGGCTGGGGTGTGGGTCAGTAGAAGAGCACTTGTCTAGTATGCACAAGGTCCTGGGTTTGATCCCAACACCGCAAAAGACAAAGGCAAAAATCACCCTGCAATGAACATATCTGTTATGTTTTGCAACATATGCTTAAAAAAAAAAAGACACAAAAAACAAATACCTTCATAATCAGATAAAGGAAGAGGTATCACTTTACCCTGGATGGACTGGCAAAAGTCAGAGGCTTGTACTACAGTGAAAGGTAGGGCCCTAGGGCCAGGGATGTAGCTCAGGGGTGCTGCGCCTGCCTGGCAAGCAGGAGATCCTGAGTTTAATTCTGGTACCAAAAAAAAAAGAAAGAAAAAAGGGCCCTAGGGTCTTCTGTTCAGATGCAGAGCAGGGAGATGGGTGTAATTTTGCTCTAACATAGGGGTGGAGGTGAGAGATGGGTAGTGAAAGTCAAAAGAGGAGACGGGCCAGGGTTTAGCTCAGGGGGGCTGCAAAGACGCAGTATGCACCCAAGACAGAGCTCAGAAAGAAGCCAAGCTGTAAACACAGCTGCCCCAAGACCCGTGTGCCCACTCTATCCACCTGGCACATGACTGTTTGGAGGGCCCTTCCTCAGCGGTCTGGCCATTCATTCTCTGCAAGTGGGGCCATCTCCAGAGACAGGCAGAGAGCAGGCAGACCTCATGCTCCCAGCAAGACCACTCAGGAGGCTGGGCTGGTGCGGGCACTTCCTGGGGAGCCACCCAGTTGGGCCAGGCAGGCAAGAGGAGAGCAAAGGAATCATGTTCTGTCCTTAATGCAATGCCCTGGGTGAGGGAAGACCATTCTGAGGAGGGCTGAAGCCAAGCGTCACTTCACCAAGACTGAGAGCAAGGACTCCTCAGAGCTGCCTGGGAGCATAAAGGTCAGCTTGGGAGTGGCAGCAGCATGAGAGGCCCCTGCCCTAACCTGTCTTCCGTCCTGATCCATTTTTCTCAATGTCCATGGGGTTGTGCACCCTTCCTTACCAGAGAATGGCCTTTCTTTAGTAATGCAACCCCCATCCAGCAAAGGCCACAAAGGCCAGTAGCAAGTAAGGTGGTAGCATCACCTGAAGGTTAAGTGCAAAGCTAGCACAGAAAGAGGACTTGGAGAACGAGAGGAAAGCATTCAGCATGGATGTAATACGTCAGCCAGCAAGGGCAAGCGAACACCCTTGACATAGATAGCACTGCCCTTGTCCCATCCTCCCACCTCACCCCCACCCAAAGCGGACAGACAGCAGCCTGAGGCAAGGTTCAAAGCTAACATCCAGTTTATTTTGGAAACAAGTTCCTTCCGGAATTTTTACTTGCTGTATTTTAAAAACATCTAAGGCTGTTTACCCAGTTCTTCCCCAAACCTTCAATCCTGTCTTTTTTTTGGAGGGGAAACAGGGTCTTAATGTGTAATTCAGGCTGGCCTTGCACTTGCAGCAGTCCTCCTGCCTCAGCCTCCCTAGTGCTGGGATTACAGGTGTGCACCACAATGCCCAGCTCCAAGACTGGTTTTATCACTTAAGGTCCTCTCAGGATCCAGACCTAGAGATTCTAGGAGTAATCACTGAATCCCCAAGGACAAGACTGGTGTCAGCCTGCCCAGAGTGTCTGTGAACGAAGCCATGGGCTCTTCGAGGCTCTGGAAAAGCTGCCTCCACACCCCAGTGAATGGCTGATGGAGGCACTGAGGTGTCAACCTGACCGGAGAAGCTCCCAGCTAGCTTTCTCCAGATCCCCGGCCTGAGGCATCTTCTCCATTCCCAGGAGTCAGGCTGCCAAAGTACTGCTGCAGCTCAAGCAGGGCCCGGAAGCGATGGGAGATGGCATTCTTCTCTGCCTTGGGCATCTCAGCATACCTGAGGGGGTCACACCAGCATCTCAGAACAGGGGTCCCAGATCCCAGGAGGATGTGTACTCCAGCCCAGTCCTACAGCCAAAGCTCAGGGGCCTCAGGAAAGAAGTGTAGGGGCCATGGGCTCTAGGCAACTATTTAATTTTTTTTTTTAATTTTGACAACTTAAAATTCATCTTTAGGGCTGGAGATTTAGCTCAGTGATTCTGCTGCCTGCCTCACAAGTACAAGGTCCCGAGTTCAATCCCTGGTACCAAAACAAACAAACGAACAAATAAAATTCATCTTTAGATAGAAAATATATGAATAAGCACCAAGGGATAGCAAAACCTGCTGCACCACCTTCAAAAGTTAAGGGAAGCTGGGGACCGGGATGAACCACGTGTTTGTTCACCTTTGTCATCTGCGGACAGGAAGCACTGAGGCCTGGCAGCAAACACAGCAGCCTCTTCTAATGCACAGGGGTTGGGGGGCACTGGCCGACAGCTGCCCAAGAGCCCAATCTCCATGCCAGAACTCTAGTGAGGTGACAGTCCATCCCACCTGGGGTTCACACCCTCACAGTCCAATACAGTAGCCACTGTCCCATAATGCTGTTAAGTTCATCACACCAAATAAAAATGAACTCTGTTCCTTGGCTAGTTCCATTTGGGTGCCATGACCACACAGGAAGAACGCTTCTTTTTTTCTCTTTTCTTGAGACAGAGTCTTACTGTGTAGTTCAGGCTGGCCTTGAACTCACTATGTGCCCTGGCTGGTGCCGAACTCATGGTGATACTCCTGCCTCAGCATCTCAAGTGCTGGGATTACAGGTGTGCACCACCATACGCAGCAAGAAAGCATTTTTAAGTGTCACTGAAGATCATTCCTGGACAGTGCTATTTTGTTTTGTTTCTTTTTTTGGTACCGGGGACCAAACTTGGGTCCTTGTGCTTGTGAGGCAGGAGGTGGAACCACTGAGCTAAATCCCCAGCACTTTTTTTCCAGTACTGGGGATCAAACTTGGACCCTTGAGCTTGTGACGCAGGTGGCAGAACCACTGAGCCAAATCCCCGGCGCTGGACAGTGCTGTTTCACAATGTCTTCTGCCCTGTATGGCTACTGTGAGGCCCTGGGCTATGGTTCTTAGGGGTCTCTCCAGCCAAGAAGCCTGACTCACATAAACAAGAGGGGTTAATCATGAAGTTCTGAGAATACCCAGTACTGTGAGGTGGAAGGTACCCACTAGAGGCCACAAAAGTATGAACAATTTGCCAAAGTTGATAAAACGGGTCAGAGAATCATCTCCCAAAACTGTTGGATTTGTACATGCTGATAAGCCAAGGCCAGGGGGAAGTCACTGCTTACATTGCTGGTCTGAGGGGAGCTACAGCCAGAGCCCAGGATGCCCAGCTCCACCTGCCATGGACAGACTCACCCAGATTCCTGAGTGCACCCAGCAGAGCTGAAAACGGCACCCTTGGAACCCACCCCACCCATATCCATGTACCCATTCTAGGGCAAGACACCCATCCAACCCATGCCCCAGGGAAAAAATTGGGGTTCCTTACGTCTGTTTGTATCCATCAGGCTGAAAGCAGGGGTCCCAGCCGAAGTCCTGGCAGCCTCGGGGAGCTACAATCTGGCCCTGCCACAGGAAAGGGGGACAGGTACATGACTGGGCACTAGGAGGGTGGTTTGAGTTAAGGCTAGTCTGTGAGTTTGATTAAATTGGATAGTTGAAGGAATTCATAGGGCTTACAGGTGTTTGCTGAACATATAAGCAAAATACAGAGCAGGGCTGGGCACTGTGTGCATGCCTATAATCCCAGAACTCTGGGACAGTGAAGCAGGAGAATCAAAAGTCCAAACACAGGGCCAGGGATTTAGCTCAGTGGTTCTGACATCTGCCTCGCAAACGCAAGGGCAAGTTCGATCCCTGGTACCCCCACCCCCAACCCCGACAAAAAAAAAAAAAGGCCCAAGCACAGAAGCCAGGCATGGTGGAGCACATCTGTAATCCTAGCACGTGGGAGGCTGAGGCAGGAGTATCACTGTGAGTTCGAGGCCAGCCTGGGCTACATTGTGAGTTTGAGGCTATCCTGAACTAGTGAAACATTGTCTCAAAAAAACAAACAAACAAAAAAAAAGTCCAAGCACAGCCTGGGTAATTTAGCAACCTAGTGAAACCCTGTCTCAAAATTTTAAAAAATTAAAAAGGACTGGGGCTGTAGCTCAGGGTTAAGGTCTTGGATTCAATCCCCCCTGCCAAAAAAATTCAGGACATACAGGGAGGAACCGACTATGAACTTGATTGGTCCACCAAAACCTCTAGGGCACCCTCCCTCTTTAATGATATCTGACAAACTGTGACCTCACTCAAGAAAAATGACCTGACTTTGAAAAAGTGACAGAAAACATTTTCTCTTAACAGGGTGTAAGGGCCCAGAATTCCATGAATAAGCCCTATGCTTACACTACTCTTCAAAACACAAGGGTGGGGCCATACGTGGTGGCACATGCATGTAATATCAGCACTCAGGAGGCTGAGGCAGGAGGATTACCTTGAGCTCACAGCCAACATTGGGCTACACAGTGAGTTCAAGCCCAGCCTGAACTACATAGCAAGAGACTGTCTCAAAAACCAAAACCAAAACCAAACCAAAAGACAAAACAACTCCAAGAGTGGTGGTGGACAATGGCCAAGTCATGCAGAGCCAAAAGCACATTCCACTTCTGCTAGTAGGGAGCTGTGTGACCACAGGTAGTTTCTAAACTACTCTGAGCCTCACTCATTCGACAAATGTTTTCTGAGCGACGACAGTGGGCCAGGTAGTGTTCTCAGCCCTAAAGTCCCAGCAAACCTAGCCTGCTCCTCCTACAATGGATGTCAGAGCCCAGCAGACATGACACTGGTAAACAAATTAATGATCGCCAAACACAAAGTTCCTTAAAGGGGACCACAGGTGCTGTGCTCCAGGACTGCAAGACACAATGCCTTCAGGCTGACTTAGTCAGGGAGCCCAGTGACTCTGGCCACGTACAGGGATGCAGCAAGAACATTTCAGACACTAGTTGCAGCTGGTGTGAAGATTCTGAAATGGGCAGGGTGTGGCATGTGTGAGCTGCTGAAAGGACAATGTGTCCAGTGTGCCAGTGTGGCCAATGAGTACCCAGGTGAAAAAAGGACAAGATGAACAAACAAGGCCACCTCAGAGGGGATGGGGACTGGCATACAACCAGGGCAAGCACAAGAGCTGGGACAACAGGGCACGGTAGGGGCCCAGTGACACAGGTGCTGTCACAGGGAGGCTGCAGTCACTCCAGAGCTAAGTGGGCATTTCTGGGAAAGCAGTAAACAACTACAAGTAATCTTCAACAATTTAACCAGGCAACATGACCTGGCAACCCTGCTCCTGGATATCTGTCCTCAAAAAATGAAAAAAAAAGGGGCTGGGATTTAGCTCAGCGGTTTGGTGGCCTGCCTTGCAAGCGCAAGGACCCGAGTTCAATCCCCGGTACCAAAAAAAAAAAAATCTTGACTGTGGTTGTATATTATGGCCAAGAGGTGGAAGCAATCTAAAGGTCATTGACAGATAATAAACAAATATATTCTATGCATACAACAGAATATTCTTGAGCCTTAAAATCACAGGAAACTATTGTGTTACAATATGGATGGAGCTTGAGAACATTATGCAAAGTGGAATAAACCAGTCGCAAAAAGACACATATTGTGTTACTCTACTTTTATGTAGGATCTGAAGCAGTGAAACCCTCAGAAGGAGAATCAGAATGGTGGTTGCTAGAGGCTGGACGCAGGGAGGAAAGGAAAGTTGTTCAATGGGTAGTTTCAGATTTTTCAAAATCAAAATATTCGGGAGATCTACTGTCCAAAAGTGTGAATATTCTCTTTCTCCCTCTCTCTTTTTTTTTTTTTTTGGTACTGGGGATCAAACTCAGGTCCCTGTGCAAGCAAGGCAGGAGGTGGAACCACTAAGCTAAATTCCTGGCCCTTTCTTAAAAATATTCTGAGCACTACTGTACGGCACATATAAAAATGGTGAAGATGGTAAATTTTGTAGTATTTTTTTTAACCACCATTAAAAAAATTTAACCAGGCAGAGTAACATGAAATATCTGTGCAGAGTCCCCAGAGGAACACTGGATTTGACTCTGGTAGGAAGAACTGAGCAGTGACAGTCCAGAAGCGAAGCAGCTGGGAAGGTCTGGTCCCTGAGAAAAGCAGCCAATTCTGAGGGCCTAACAGGGTGTGCTGAATGGTAACTGGGAAACGAATGAGCTTGGGTGAAAAATTAAAATACTAGGTGTAGGTATAGCTCAGTGGTAAAGCGCTTGATTAACATTATAAGACCTTGGGCTTGATCTCCAACACCATCACCAAAAAGCAATAAAATAATAATAATAATAATAATAATAATAATAATAATAATA
>NW_022900919.1:42601243-42623501 GCF_012274545.1 Fukomys damarensis
AATTAAAATACTAGGTGTAGGTATAGCTCAGTGGTAAAGCGCTTGATTAACATTATAAGACCTTGGGCTTGATCTCCAACACCATCACCAAAAAGCAATAAAATAATAATAATAATAATAATAATAATAATAATAATAATAGGGCTGGGTATTTAGCTCAGTGGTTCCACCGCCTGCCTCACAAGCACAAGGACCCGAGTTTGAGCCCAAGTACCAAAAAATAAAATAAAATAAATAATAAATTCTATGAAAAGTCATAAAGTCAAGGAAGGCTGTACTTTGACAGATGGACAGGAAATTTGAGTGGGGTAAAGTCTGGGATGATGTAGCTTTGCGTTTACTTTGCTCTGAGACAGGGTTGTACTGTGTAGCCCAGGCTGGTCCTAGTTATCCTTGAACTCCCTATCCTACCTCAGCCTCCAGAGGGCTGGGACTACAGGTGTGTGCCACCAGATAGCTTTGGGAGTGGTTACCTTCAGACTTACCATCACACAAGGACAGAGATCTGGATGCATTAGTCTCAAAAGCTGTTAGCCAGCAGCTTAAGGGGTCAAATAGATTTAAAGACTGACCACACATCTAGTTACAGTGCTCATAGGTACCTCTCAGCCATAACCAACTCTGGGTGGCTTGCCCAGGTCACAGCGGCCCCTGGCGGCAAGCAGGAGAACAGCACCTGAACAGGTACTCACCGAGGTCAGGCCCCTGAACAAGCGAACGGGCTCGCTGGGGTCTCCTGTGCTGAGCGCGAATGTGCAGAGCGCGTAAGCTGACTTGTCCTCGAAGCCAGCCAGTAGTTGGTGCAGACCTGTGGGCACATCAGGTGACAGCTCAGCGCATCCATACTGCCTAAAGCAGAAATCCACCCGGGTTAGTCCCTAAACTGGGCAACATGGACTGCAGACTGTGAGGGCCTCACCTTAGCCCTCAAAAGGAGGCTCAAATTCCAGGCTCTGGGTGTAAGGTTTTCTTAAATCAGAAAATCAACCAATACAGTGTGGTCTGGTTTGATTCCTAACGAAAAATGAACCAACTGTAAAAAAAGTACTTTGGTTACAACCAAGGAACTCTCAAGCTAATTATAAAGCACTAAGAAATTAGCTGGAGGTTCAGATGGTGGCAAAGAATATGCTCAGCATACTCAAGGCCCTTGGCTCAAACCCAGAACCAGATTAAAGCAACTGAAATTATGTATATTATAAATCATACCTGTGGTACCTATATATAAATTAGAACTTGTGCTGATATGCTGAATGATGGAGGCACGGGTCATTATTCATGGGGAGTTGGAGTTTTTATTTTTGTGGTGCTGGGCATCCAACCCAGGGCCTCCACGCTGAACTATTTCCCCAGACCTTTTTCACTTTTTT
This sequence comes from Fukomys damarensis, assembly GCF_012274545.1. Lineage (NCBI taxonomy): Eukaryota > Metazoa > Chordata > Mammalia > Rodentia > Bathyergidae > Fukomys > Fukomys damarensis. The sequence goes on from NW_022900919.1 coordinate 42,602,614, forward strand.
ATTTTGAGACAGGGTCACACTAAATTGCTAAGTTGTCCAGGATGGGTTTGAACTTGCAATCCTCCTGACAGCCTCCCAGAGTGCTGAGATTACAGGTGTGCAACACTATACTTGACATCACTATTATATTCTGTTCTACTATCTTACATATTTGAAACGCTCTATATTTCTGAAAGCACATTCTAGATGTGAGGGCAATCTGGTTGCAACATTTGTTATTCCAATGGTTGCTAGGGTTGGTTCAGCCAAATTGGTTTTAGTGGGTGTCCCCCTCCTCCCTCACCAATGTGTATGTCCCTCTTGAAGCTTTGCCCTTGGTTAAGAAGAGGGCATCTTTCCCCAGTAGAGGAGGGCCATTCTCTGGTCTGGCATATAGGAAGGAGCAGCTGTGTTCCCCTGCTAGAACCTCCAAATAGCTCTTAAGAGGAAACACTGTGGCCTGCACCTGTGGGTGGCTGGGAACAGACTGTTGGGGCCTAGGAGGAGGAGTCCCTTCCCGCAACCCACAGCCCAGGTCCTGGCTGAAGCAACTACAGGCAGTCGCTAAGGGCAAGTCCTCCTTGAGACTCAGAATCAAGTACAGCTGCCCGATCCCTCAAACTCACACCTGTCACCTCATCTCAATGCTCTGGTGCACAGGCAAGGTATGAGCTCAGATTACAGAAGGGAGGCTCAATGGTGGCAGCCAGAACCTGGGACTTCCTGGTCATTAGCAGAAAACTACCAGGGGACTCTCAGTTCCCAACAGATCCAAAGGAAGAAAAAATGGGATAATACCTTCAGGCTTTAACTTCTCCAGAAACCATTTTCTGCAAAAGAACAGAGAGTCAGATATCTCGAGCAGAATAATATTCCTATAGGATCTGGGCTCCAGGACAGCAAGGGGGAAATGAGAAGGAATGTCTCAAATAAAAACCTAGAGAAATAATCTAGAGAATGGGGGGTGTGGGGGTAGAGCATGTGCTTAGCATCATGTGCAAGGGCCTGGGTTCAATGTCCAACATCAAAGAGAGAGAGAAATCATCTAATAGGAAAAAGGAAATGGAGGAAAACATGCAATGCACAGAAAAAAAAATAACAAATACAGGCTTCAACCTCATTTGATAACTAGGGAAATGCAAAATAAAACTGTATGTGATTTTAAAAAAACCTATATGTGGGCCAAGGATTTAGCTCAGTGGTTCTGCCACCTGCCTCACAAGCACAAGGACCCGAGTTCAATCCCTGGTACAAAAAAAAAAAAAACAACCTATATGTGATAACATTCACATCCTCCAAATTGCAATTTTTTTGTTTTTTTGAGACAAGGTCTTGCTATGTAGTTCAGGCTGACCTTGAACTTGCAGTGATCCTCCTGCCTCTGACTCCCAAGTGCTGGGATTACAGGTGTGCACCACCATAACTGGCTCAAATTGCAAATTTAAAAAACTTGTAATATACTCAGTGCTAGAAAGGATGTGGAACAATATACACTGTAGATATAGGTATATAACAGGTGTTATTGCTTTGGTTAAACATACTGGTAATCCAAGTTAAGAGATATATACTCAAAACCAGGCATGGTATACTTCTCCGTACATATATCCCCAACTCCAGGAGACTTCAAATTGGGTTATTTGTGTCCTAGAAATACACAAACGATCTTTTAAGGAGGTCCAGGGTACTGGATAATGTAAATCAGTTTTCAAATTTTAACTTCCTTATTTCCTCTTTCCTGAAACTGATCTGCCACGAATATACCTCTGGAACTGAGTGGGTATCCCTCTCCCATCTCCACTTACACAATTACATTCTCACACTTTACAAAAGAAAGGCACACCTCTCCTATATTCCTAATCCTTTTCTGGGACAACTGAGATACTGGTGTTGATGCCAAGATAATGAATGATCCATAGTATCAGGTAACCAATCATTTTGCATTCCAGTGGTTTGTGGCTGAGGCCTTGCAGAGGAGTTCATGGGGACACTTACATGTAGGGGCCAGGAAGCCCACCCAGGGCATTGAAGCACAAACAGGTATCCTCTACCAGGACAGGTCCCTGCACCTGCAGCACAAGGACATGCATCCCTGAGACCTGCACCCAGAAGTAGGCTCCATCCCTGTCCAGAATCCCTAGGCCACCTAGGCTGGGGCCAAACCCATAGCAAGCTGAGATTCGTAGCAGAGGATCATCATGGCCACAGGCCCAGCCCTCTTTATCTTCAATTTGGAGACAGGGACACCACAGCATTGGCAGGTATGTAGCTTGTTCAAGACGCATCAATGGAAGTGTTGGGACCCACACCCAGGCAGCTTGACCTTCACTCTGTGCTCCTTCTCAGTTTACAAAGATGTGTGAGTGTGAGGGTGGGGTGAATCTACGGCTAGGTTTCTGTACTAAGCTAGGGAGGCTGTGGCTGGACAGAGGGAATGCGTGCACATATGCATGGGGGGGGTGGCCTGGGGGAGACACCATATAGTCAAGGTGGGGACAGGAAGGCAATGTCCCAAGGCCAACATTAACTGAACCTAGCCTAGCTAGGCCTGGACAGGTCCTTGAAATCATAACAAACTGCCCCTTCTGGTGTTCTCTCCTACTCCCAGGAGGCACCATGACAACAAAGGTGAGTATGCTATAAATAGGGAAGGGTGAAGGGGGTAAAGGGAGGGTTGGAGTATGAGGAAAAAATAAGAACCAAGACATATCATGTAAAGGTACAAGATCCCAATGATAAATGTAACTGTATTCTTTGCTTCAAATGTACTAATAAATTTAGTGGGGGCGTGGGAAACAAAGGTGAGTATGGGACCAGTTGGGGATAAGCACCTGGCGCGCAGCCTCCCGACACTTCTGAATGGAAATTTCATCTGGCTCACCCTGGTACTCTGGTACTTATCAGGAAAACAGACACATAGTCAGTCACAGCAGGAAAGAAAAATGGAACTATCTTTTAAAAATAAAACAAAACAGACATACGGTCAATCTTCTGTGCCACCAAAGTGCATGGAAATTTATCTCCTAGAATCTGAATGACCTGTTCCAAAATAAACAACATTTATTACCAGATATTAGTAATTTTCCATTACTATGTAAACTGTCACGCACCTTTCTCATGAGCTAACCCTCTGGTCAGTCCCCTAAAGCAAACTAAATCAAGCTGGGCATGGTAATGCACACCTATAATCTCCAGCTCTTGGGAGGCTGAAGCAGGATTACCGCAAATTCAAGGCCAGCCTGAACTACATAGCAAGACTCTGTCTCAAAAATATATAGGGGCCAGGGATTTAGCTCAGCGGTTCGGTGGCCTGCCTTGCAAGTGCAAGGACCCGAGTTCAATCCCTGGTACCAAAAAAATATGTATAATTAAATAAATAAATAAATAAATAGGAGGGCTGGGGATGTAGCTCAGTTGTGTTGTACCTGCTTCTCAAGCGCAAGGTCCTGAGTTTGATCCCTAGTACCAAAAAATAAATTAAATAAATACCAACTCGAGTCCATGAGCTTCATAACAGCCTTCAGGGTCTACTCCAGCTAGTCAGCACCCTGTCTCTTATCCTTCTGTCCCCTCCTACTTAAGTCTCTGCTTGTACTACTCCCTCTCTCATCCATATAGTATACCCTTTACCCATCTCAGTGCTCTACCATCTCCTAGGCCAGGAATACCCCATCAGGAGCTACCCAGAATTCAGAAGGCCTGTGAACCCAGACAGGAAAAAAATTCTTCATTTTATGACCTCTAATTGAAATTTATCCCCTTTTAAGATATGAATACAGGCAACAAAATAAATAGTATTGATAATTCCTGTGACTTTTTTCTTTTTGGTATCAGGGATTGAACTCGGGTCCTTGTGCCTGTGAGGCAGGCAGCAGAACCACTGAGCTAAAACCCTCCCTTTCCATTTTTTTTTTTTTTTTTTTTTGGTTTTTTGAGACAGGGTCTCACTATGTAGTTGAGACTGACCTGGAACTCACTATGTAGCCCAGGCTGGTCTCACAGCAATCCCCGTGCTTCAGCCTCCCAAGTGCTGGGATTACAGGCGTGCTCCTTTTGTTTTTTGAGACAAGGTCTCACTATGCATTGCAGGCTGGCCTTGAACTCCAGGAGATAATTCAGAATGCTAGAATTACAGGTGTAGTCCAGGTTGGCTTTAAATATATATTAGTTAAGGCTGGCTGTCACCCTTGATGATACTCCTGACTCTTCCTCTCAAATGCTGAGATTACACACATGTGCCACCACACTTGGTTAGTATGACTTTTTTAAAATTAATTAATTTTATTGGTACATTTAAGGTATACAATGTAATGACATTTATCATTGGAAATTTACACCTTTACAAAACCTATCTTGGTTGGTTCCTATGACTTTTAAACCATCAAAATCACAGATGCTATCACACTCCATTATAATTATTTCTTATATCTCAAAATATTTACAAAGGAGGGAGGAAGAAAAAAATTTATAATTCTAAAATATATGCATAATTTTTTTTTACAGTGCTGGGGATCAAACCCAAGGCCTTATGCATGCTAAGCAAATGCTTTACCACTAAATTACATCCCAGCCCTCTCAGTATTTTTTCCTCCAGTACTGGAGATTGAACCAGTACCTTCATATTGAGCTCTGTTTATTTTTTTTATATTTTAATTTTTTTGTTTTTTGAGACAGGGTCTCACTATACAGTTGAGACTGACCTGGAACTCACTGTGTAGCCCAGGCTGGTCTCAAACTCACAGTGATCCTCCTGCCTCAGCCTCCTGAGTGCTGGGATTATAGGCATGCACCAACACATCTGGCTATATTTTAATTTTTTAAGACAGGGTCCCACTATGCATTTCAGGCTGGCCTTGAACTAATACCTCAGCCTGGCCTTAAACTTCCAGCAATCCACCTCCTGCCTCAGCCTCCCAAGTTCTGAGATTATAAGTGTGCACCAACACATCCAGAATATTTTAAAATTCTGAAACGAGGTATAGCTAAGTTGTTAAGTTGTCCAAACTGGGCTTGAACAATCATCCTGCCTCAGCCTCCCAGAGTGCTTGGGATTACAGATATGGAACACCACACTCAGTTCTTACTAATTTAAAATTAAGGAAATTGCACACACTGCTAGATTGACTCCTAAAGTATACATAACTATATCACACACAAAAAAAACTAATCACAAATACTTCTAATATTTTCAGAATTGTCTTTCAATATAGTTGATTTCCATTGTAACCCTATATATCTATTTTGTTTGTTTGCAGTTCTGGGGGGTTGAACCCATGGGCGCTTTACCACTGAGCTACCTCCCCAAATCTTAAAAAAAAAATTTTTTTTTAAAGTTTGAGACAGAAAAAAATTTGTTTTCAGACAAAGTCTTGCTAAGTTGCTCAGGAGACTTGAATTTTCAATTCTCCAGCCTTAGTCTCTCTAAGTGCTGGGATTACAGGTGTGTTCCACTGTCCCTATACATGTACATATTTTGTACATTTAAAACTATTTCCTTAAGAAAGAGTCCATAGGCTTTATCAGTTTATAATGGACAACTAAGAGACAAACAGAAAGACTCCCTTGTTCTAGACCATGTTCAAGTCATCTTCTCTAAGGATCCGCTCTTGGTCATTCAACCTCTTATTTTTCCTGTGATGGTGCCAGAAGTTGAACCTGGGCCCTAGCACAGCCCAGACAAGTGCTGTTCCACTGAGCTCTCCTCAGTCCCAGGCTGCTCTTTAAATATGGGAAGGCCACATCAGGTGGAGGCAAGGAATCCATTCAGAAGGGCACAGCTCGACTGCTTAACTGGTTTGGTTTCAGGATCCAAATCTTTTATGAACAGCTCTGGTTCCTGAGAGGACCACCTTTGTCCTGGCACAGAAGTGCATCAGTCCCAGGGCCAGGGATTTAGCTCTGTGGCACCTCGCCTGCCTCTCAAGTGCAAGGTCCTGAGTTCAATGCCTGGTACTGGGGGTAGGGGGGAAAAAAGTGCATCACTACAGACAAGTGAAGCTTGCCCTACTGTACCTCACTGAGCGGCCAAAGACATATGCAGTGGATGTCAACTCCTAACTCCTCACACATAACCCCACCTCCTTGGCCAGGCTGACTAAGCAGAGGTAAACCCTTGATCCAAGCAAGGCCAAGCAGTTGGATGGCAAAAGACCCTACTGTGCCTCTATCAACAGGGAAGAAAGCAGAAAGATTTCAAAGGGACTAGAGAAGAACAAAGACAGAGGCCAATCCCTGGAGTGAATCCTTGGGTCCTGCTGGGGACTTCAGCATTGAATTCCTGTAAGAGTCACCTGGTGCCTTACTACCAGATAGACTCTTAAGATCCCTTGCATTTTACTCTTTTCTATAGTGCTGTGAAACAGACAGCCCATATTATTTTGGCACCCAGAAAAACCATCTCCCAAAGTGCAGGGCTTTGGGCCCTCAGAAGAAGCTTTAAAAAGCAAAGTCTTAGCTGGGCATGGCAGAGAACATCTGTAATCTCAGCATTAGGGAGGCTGAGGCAGATGACTGACATGAGCTCAAGGCCAATCTACATAGCAAACCTGCATCAAAAAAAAAAAAAAAAAAAAAGGAAAAGTGTTCCTCTGACCTTTTGTTCTCTACTTCTCCTTTTTTTTTTTCTTTCCAGTACCAGGGATTGAAATCAGGACCCTGCACATTCGAGGCAGGCATGGCACAACTGAACTACATCCCCAGCCCCTCCTTTCTCCTCCTAAAGGCAAGACATAGAAACACAAATTTCAAGGCCAGCCTGGACTACATAGCAAAACTGTCTCAAAAAAACAAACAAAAAAAAACAGAAATTAGAAAAAAACAGAAATTAGAAAAAAAAAGAAACACAAATTTCTCTTAAGGTAGGTCACAGAAACTAAAACTCTTTTTCCCCAAAGCAAGCTGTAAAGACCCAAAATATTACTCTCAATATTTCTCTACCCTTCTCCTGGAGCTGGTGTAAAGATATTCTCTAATCTGTTGTGTGGCAGTAGTTTATAAACCCCATTTCATAAAAGGGTACTTTAACATTGTATCATAGGATACCTTAAGAAGGTATCACTTTAAGGGAGGAAGAAATGCTGCAGAGACCAAAATCAGAACAAGCCTGGCTCAATTTGTAAACCCTAGATTCTACCCCCGCCCCCTTTTTTGGTACCTTGGACTAAATTCAGGACTTTGTGCTTGAGGCAGGTGGCAGCACCACCAAACTAAATCTCCAGCCCAAGATTCTTTTTTGTCTAATCACATAGCACACAGTTGTCTATGCTCTACTTAATCTAAATATAAAAAGACTACTTGGGCTGTAGCTCATGGTATTGTGCTTGCCTAGCATCCAGAAGACCCTAGGTTCAATCCAGCACTGGGGGGAAAAATTCTGTCGTTGGTTTTCAATCTGAAGGCTCTGGTGCATGTAAAACTGGTTAAGTAAGCTTGCTCACTTTTTTTTTTTTTTTTTTAAACAAGGTCTTGTACTCACTATGTAGCCAAGTCTAGCCTCGAAATCACTGCGATCCTCCAGCCTCAACCTTCTATGTGCTGGAATTACAGGTATGCCCCATCTTGCCCAGTCTGGATTTCAGAGTTGTCAAAAGTATCACCCCAAGTCGGTCATGGTAGCGCATGGCTGTAATCCCAGCACTCGGGAGGCTGAGGTAGGAGGATTGCTGTGAGTTGCAGACCAGCCTGGGCTACATTGTGAGTTCCAGGTCAGTCTCAACTAGAGTGAGACCCTGTCTCAAAAAACAAAACAAAAAAAAAGAAAAAGTTTCACCTCATTTCACAGATGTGCAAAATGGCCAGGAGCATTTCTCGACCCTGGTAAGGCGTGGACGACGCAGTCTGGCTGTCCAACACACGCCCTCTCTGGTCACCACCTCGGGAATGTGGATCCCTCTCAGAGCGGTGTCCAGGCTCGAGGTTCCGTGTTCAGGTCAGTAGGCTATCATTGGGACTAATGCTAAGAACCACGCCTCTGACTCCCACAGCCGCTGATCTCGGGAGGTTTGTGCCGGAAGCTCACCCCATCTACTCTCAGGGAGTCCCCACTAAGCGACCGTCCCCTCCCCGCAACGTTATCCCTTCCCCACAGCTGGCGGGCCGAACTCCAGGTTCTTGGGTCTTCCGGCGTCTGGAAGACCGCTCAGCCCTATTCCCAGGCGCCTTCCACTCGGCCCCACACGCTCTGTAGGTACCTCCTCCAGCTTCTTGGCGTTCCCTGTTACAAACACGATTTTCTTCCCAGCAACGGACGCCGCCATGGTGAAAAAGAGCTTCCCTCAGAGCTCCGGAAGCCCATTTATCGCAAATCGCGTAACACTTCCGGCTGGGGCGGAAGTGGGCGTCTTGGTTTCCGGCCTCACCTGGGGTCCGGAGGAGCTCTTCTGGTGGTTACTGTGGGCTGTCAAACGGGTAAAGAGCCTCTTGTTCGCCGCTGTGTGCCAAGAATCCTTGTTCAGACCCCCGAGGAGAGCAGATGAGCAGCGTGTAGCGCTCTTTGTTCCTGAATCGCTGGGAGGCTTCCCAAGAGTGAAGTTGGAGGCGCCAAGGGACGATCTGGTCACAGACAAGAAGAAACCACGCGCCTCACCCTGCCTACGTCCATCGCCGGGACCCGGGTTCCGAGGGAGAAGAAGAACCCGCGAGGCTGGTGATGAGCTGCAGCCCTGTGCCCCAGGCAGTTGGCGCTCTTTGCGGGCTCCTTGGAGTCTGTCTCCCGGGGCTGTCTCCTGGGCAGGGTCGGTCTAGCCCGGATCTTTATCCTGACCTCACCTTCAGCCTCACTACTTGAGCTGCTTCTTGCCAGCCACCTTGTACTTCACCATGAATTTAAACTTGGACGTAGTCTAAAATAAGCCTAGTCGTTTGCCCATCTCTTAGGTTCTTTTGGCATCTCTCCAGCCTCTCAATCCATCATCTCTCTTCTATGGCCACTGCTGCAGCCAGATCTTTGCATCCTGCACACAGCAAAGCATACTAAAGTGCCCCATTAGAGTCCACCTGTAAGACAGGTTTGGACCTTTTGTTGGAACCCTCATTGACCACTCATCTTTCTCCCTCTACACACAGCATTCTGACTCCAAGAACCTGGGAAAAGTAGCTCTTAAATGACCACTTCCACCCAGAGACAAGAAAGGGAGGAGGAATCTGTAATCTTCAAAACCTCTTCAGGTCATTTTGATGTTCCACTACTGTACTTTGACTTTGCTTTTTTTTTTTCTGTTATTGACACAGAAACAATAACCATACATTCCCTATATAGTCCTTAGAGAAGTGGCCCATGGGAATTTAGGAGCAAAGAGGACCTGGAGGACATCAGTTACCAAGAGGACTCAGAAGACAAGATTCACATCACCTGGATACCTTTCTTGGCCCTGAGCCAGCTCAAGCACCAACTTTCCAAGGAAACTGCCTCACCTTTACCTGCTTTATGATACTGGCCTCCTCTAATAATATCAATAACCTCGATACAGATGTATATTTATATACATGATTGTTTTAGTTCCTCCACTAGAAATCATGATAGTAAAGTCACATCTGTTTTTGTTCACTATCTCACCCTTAAATCCCAGGGCCTGGCTCATTTGTAGGTGCTTTATAATGAAAGAATATAACTAATGCATATAATGTTATAGATAAATTTCTTTATTTTTTGAGACAGATTCAAAGAAGCTGGTATTTCCACACTCCCTCCCTGTCCAGACTTGGAGAAGATTGACTCATGGATAAATCCATCTCTAAATCTGCCTTAGGATTTGCAATTTGCTTGAGGCCATTTGGGGGGCTCATTCTGTCATCCAGGGCTTAATAAGTGCTTGAATTTCTCATGTTGTGGGTTTAGTTATGCCTGTTACAGGCTTCAGGAAAATTATATCCTCTTCTTTACTACATTCTTGGTATATGGATTAAGATGGGAATTAATACATTAATAAGAGAATAAGTAGATTTTCTGAATATGTCACAGTGCAGAAATGTTTCCAGTGGCCAAAGTAAATTATATCTCATAATTTCGGTTTACAGGCCTCTAAGAAGGGGGGAAAATGTTGGGCTTAGTATCAGGAAGAATCTATAATTTTACTTTATTTTTTTTGGTACCAGGGATCGAACTCAGGACCTTACACTTACAAGGCAGGCACGGCACCACTGAGCTAAATCCCCAGCCCTATAATTTTATATTTTTATTGTTTTTGGCTTTTAGGTTGGCTCAAAGGGAATCCATATGATTTAATTATCATAAGTTGAAAAAAATTGGTACCTGACAGTTACTAATATTTTTCTCTTTGAAATATTAATTTTAGGGCCAGGGATTTAGCTCTGTGGTTCCGCCTCCTGCCTTGCAAGCACAAGGACCCAAGTTCTATCCCTGATACCAAAATAAAAATAAAATATTAACTTTATGCTTGAATTTTGAAAATTTTAACTGTCTCAAGCCATATAAAAACAATAGTGAATGTTACAGGAGTCAATATCTCAACTTAAACTTATTTCATTTAGAAGGGTTTTTGTTGTTCCATTTCACTAACAAAACATGGACTCTGGGCTTCTTTTTTAGTGTATGTGTTACGTAAACTTGAAAATAGACTTTGTGAAAAAAAGACTCAAACCCATGCAATCAGGAATAAATTCTGCAAAAATCCAAATCATCAATACCTACTTTGAGAACGTGTATGCTAAGAAGATGGAAAATATAAAAGAAAAGGACAGATTCCTAGATACATTTAGTTACTTTTTTCTCATTGCTAAGACAAAATACCCATCATCCAAAGTTAAAGGAGGAAAGGTTTATTTAGCTCACGGTTCATAAAGGTTTCAGTTTATACTTGGCAGAACTCCAAGGGAGGATGGCATGGCAAACAGGAATCAAAAAGGAGAAATAGTTCATAGTGGGCAGAAGGTAGCAAAGCAATAAGTAAGGGACCTTAACAGTGCCTTCCTGTCCCCTTTATATTGTACCTAAACTACCTGGATTAGGGTGGTATCAAGCCAATCAGTGAACTGATTTAGTGATCACACATCCTTAATCCCAGCATCATACTCTCTACATCTAGCCACCTCTGAAACGGTCCCACCTATGGACTGAACAAGGTTTGACGGGACATCTAGACCCAAGCCATAACAATATGTATGAATTATCAAGCTGAATCAAAAAGACATAAAAATTCAAAATAAACCAATATCGGCCAATTAAATTGAAGATGTAACTTAAAACCTACCAACAAAGAAAAGCGCAGGCCCTGACAGATTCATTGTTGAATTCTACAAGAAATTTAGAAAAGAGTTCATGCTACTTTGTCTCAAACTCTTTAATGAAATTGAAAGTGAAGAAATACTCCCAAATCCATTCCTGAAAGCAAGCATTATCCTCATAACAAAACCAGAAAAGGATCCAACCAAAAAAAAAAAAAAAAAAAAAAAAAAAAAAAAAAAACAAAAAAAACAAAACCAAACTACAGGCCAATCTTCCTAATGAAAATAGATGCAAAAATCCTCAGTGAGGCAAATATAATGCAGCAAATCATCAAGAAGTGTTTGTTTGGGGCCGGGGATTTAGCTCAGTGGTTCCGCCGCTTGCCTTGCAAGCACAAGATCCTGAGTTTGATCCCCAGTACAAAAAAAAGAAGCTTTTGTTTGTTTGGTATCAGGGATCGAACTCTGGACCTTGTGCTTGCAAGGCAGATGGCAGCACCACTGAACTAAATCCCTGCCCCTCATCAAGATTGTACACTATGACCACATAGGGTTCATCCCAGGGATTCAGGGATAGTTCAACCTATTCAAATCAATAAACGTAGTACACCATATTAACAAAGCCAAAGACAAAAACCATATGATCATCTCAACAGATGCAAAAAAAGCATTTGATAAAAGTCCAACACTCAATCGTGATTAAAAAAAACTACAGAAAATTGTAATAGATGGTCTTTATCTCAATCTAATAAAAACCATCTATGACAAACCAACAGCCAACATCATACTAAAAGGATAAAACCCAAGAGCTTTCACTCTAAAATCACGAACAAGAGCCAGGCATGGTGGTGCACGCCTGTAATCCCAGCACTTGGGAGGCTGAGGCAGGAGGATCACTGTGAGTTGGAGACCAGCCTGAGCTACATAGTCAGTTCCACGTCAGTCTCAACTACATAGTGAGACCCTGTCTCAAAAAACAAACAAACAAAAAACCCCAAAAATAAAATAAAAATCAGGACAAGACAAGGATATCCACTATCACCACTTTTTATTCAATATACTTATGGAAACATTAGCCACAGCAATTAGACAAGAGAAAATAATAAAAGGAATAAGGGTAGGAAGAAGTTAAATTATATTTGCAGATGACATGATATCCTACATAGAGGATCCAAAAACAAAGACATCTAAAGATGGGCTGGGGGTTTAGCTCAGTGTTGCTACCGCCTGCCTCGCAAGCGTAAGGTCCTGAGTTCAATCCCCAGTACCAAAAAACAAAAACAAAAACACCAGAAGACTTCTAGACTTCATAACAAAATTCAGCAGTGTAGCTCAATACAAAGTCAACACCCAAAAGTCAATAGCATTCTGGTACACAAACAAACTTACTGAGAGAGTACATAGGGAAACAACACCTTTCACAATAGTATCCAAACAAGGGAAATACCTAGGAATTGATTCAATGAAGAAAGTAAAAGACCTTTACATGGGAAACTTCAGTACTCTGAGAAAGGAGATCAAAGAGCATACCAGGAAATGGAAAGAGCCAGGGATTTAGCTCAGTGGTTCCACTGCCTGCTTCACAAGCACAAGGTCCTGAGTTCAATTCCTAGTTCCACCAAAAAAAAAAGAGAAAAAGAAAAGGAAATGGAAAGATATCCCTTGTTCCTGGGTAGGACGGACCAATAGAGTGAAAATGGCCATACTTCCAAAATTGTTATACAGGTTTAATGCAATCCTGATCAAAATACCTATAGCACATCTCACAGAATTAGAGAAAACAGTCTTAAAATTCATTTGGAACCAGAAGAAACTAGAATAACAAAAGCAATTCTGGAGAATAAAGGCAAGGCAGGGGCATTATAATCTCTGACTTGAAATTATACTACAGGGCTCAGCGGTTCGGTGACCTGCCTTGCAAGTGCAAGGACCCGAGTTCAATCCTCGGTACCAAAAAAAAAAGAAAGAAAAAAGAAATTATACTACAAAGCTACTGTGATAAAAACAGCATGGTTCTGGCAACAAAACAAAAAAACAGACCTGAGGATAATGGAACAGATTAGGAGATTCAGAGACAACTCCAAATATACTCAGTTGCCTTATGTTTGACGGAGGAGGAAGAAAGATAACCTCTTTAATAAATGGTGCTGGAAAAACTGGCTTTCCATATCTGAAGATTAAAACTAGACCCATATCTTTCACCATGCACTAACCTAAAATTAAAATGGATCAAAGACCTAAATATTAAAACAGAATCACTAAATCTACTGGAAGAGAGAATAGGTAAAACTCTGAAGATATTAATGTACGCAAAAACTTTGAACAAAACCCCAATCGTGTCGGGAGCAATTCTGTGTAATTATGGGGAAAAATCATTTCATAATTAAAATTATGATTAGGCCTAGTTTTCCTGCCTGAAGGCCAACTGTGGCATAACTCCAATGGTCCGGTGATGCGGTGATGCTCCAGGGCCAAGTTAAATCTGAAGTCATCCTGCGAGGAACAAAATCTTCATCTGCATAGTTCCTCATAGTTCTAAGATTTTTGTTGCTGCTGCTGAGTCAAAGGATACATGTTTTTTCCAATGTGCTGAATAAAGTTGTGGTAAATTGGGGGGCGGGGCAGGTGCACTGAGGCAGGAGGATTGCTGAGAGTTTGAGGCCAGCCTGAACTACACAGTGAGACACTGTCTCAAAAACAAACAAACAAAAAGACACTATAGGGCCAGGGATTTAGCTCAGTGGTTCTGCTGCCTGCCTTGCAAGCACAAGGCCCCAAGTTTGATCCCCCGTACCAAAAAAAAAAAAAAAAAAAGACACTATAATAAGCCCCTCCATACCCATCACTCAACTTCCAATAATTATCAACATTCACTATTTTGATTTCATCTATTCTATTGTTTTTGTTTGATATTTTTCTCTCCAGTACCCGGAATCAAACCTAAGGAGCGCTGCAGCTCTGGACCTTTTTGGTGTTTGAGTCAAGGTCTCCCGCAGTTGCCCACTCTGGCCTCAAATTTGAGATACTTCTACCTCAGTCTCCAGAGTAGTTGAGATTACAGGAATGTGCTACAACTCTGAATTTCCCTTCCTGCTTCCCCTCTTTTTTTTTCCCCCTATACTGGAGATTGAACCCAGGGCCTTTGCATTGAGCTACATTCCCAACCCTTTTTATTTTTATTTTGAGGTAGGTTTTAAATTGCTAAATTGATCAGGCTGGGGTTCAACTTGGGGATAATCCTGCTGCCTAAGCCTGTCAGATTGCTGGAATTATTGGTTTATGTCACCACTCCCTTCTGATATGTGACTTTTTTTTTTTTTTTTTTTGAGATAGGGTCTCATTATGTAGTTCAGACTGATCTGGAACTCACTATATATCCCAGGCTGGTCTCGAACTCACAGTGATCCTCCTGCCTCAGCCTCCCAAATGCTAGGATTACAGGCCTGCGCCACCATGCCCGGTCTGTGACTTCTTTAAAAGGGGAGAGGATGGGGCATTGTAGAGCACCTCGATAATCCCAGCACTCTAGGAGGCTGAGACAGGGGGATCTTAGTTCAAGCCCATCCTGGGCAACATAGCAACTTGAAGAGACACTGTCTCAATAAATGAAAACAGGGTTAGGGACACAGCTCAGTGTGAAGGCCCTTGGTTCAGTTTCCAAAATTGGGAAAAATCAAATATCACACATAAAGCTTTATCCCAACCTGCTCTCTTCCTATTGGTAATCTCCACTTTGAAAATGTGTCATTTCCAAGCACCTTTCTGTGCTTTTTCCACATTTTTTCCCTATAAAGATTATATGGTATTTTTTAGTGGTTATTTATATTTTTGCAAAATCCAACCAAGGAAATCATGTATGCTATTCAGTGCTCTACCACTAAGGTACATCCTAGCCCTATTGATTATAAAATATCCATAAATAATGTCCACTGCACATAATCTCCTGTGATAATGTCCACTTAACATCATGAGGGGCCGGGCATGGTGGCTCACGCCTGTAATCCCAGCACTAGGGAGGCTGAGGCAGGAGGATCGCTATGAGTTCGAGACCAGCCTAGACTACATAGTGAGTTCCAGGTCAGTCTTAACTACATAGTGAGACCCTGTCTCAAAAAAACAAAAACAAACAAACAAACAAAAACATCATAAGGGATTTGTTGTTTTAAAACAGCATCACCCTTGCAGGAGATTTGGCTCAGCAGTTCGGCCGCCTGCCTCACTAGCGCAAGGGCCCAAGTTCGATACCTGGTACCAAAAAAAAAAAAAAAAAAACACCAAAAAAAACAGCAACTCCCCATGTAGTTTAGGTTTGTCTTAAAGTCATTGTGTAGCCCAGGCTGGCCTCCATCTCCCAGTGATCCTCCTCCAACACGCTCCTGAAGGAGCGCAGGTGTGTGCTGAGCTATGAGCTTGACTGATTGACTGAGACAAGCTCTCCCTTTGCAGTTCAGGTTGGTCTTGAACTCACTGTGTAGCCCTGGCTGGCCTCGAACTCAATCCTGTCAGTCTCCCAAATTCTGGGATTATAGGCATGCACTACTATGCCCGGGTTTAGTGGCTTTTAAGAAAATAAAACACGACATAATAAAAATCATGGCCCTTTTGAATCGTGGGCCCGCAGGTGGTGGGTGGAGCCTAGAGTTGGGAACGAGCGGGAGGAGATCTATGGGTAGTGGGCGGGGTCTGGGCGCTACCCCAAACACCCAACCCGAGGCAGGCGCTGTGGTTCAATCGCGAAGTTTTCGGCATGTTGGCACCCGTGGTGTACCTGGCAGTGGCGGCTCTGCTCGTTGGCCTTATTCTCTTCCTGACCCGCAGCCGGCTCCGGGCGGCACAAGGTAGGAGGTGCCGCCAGGCCTCTCAGGCCTTCTGAACCTCAATGGGCCGGCACGTCGCGGCTTGTGCGCATGCGCCTGCACTCCAGTTCCGGCTGACGAGTGAGTCAGGCAGCTATGCGCCTGCGCCGTGGATATTCTGGTTCCGAACTACGGGCTAGAACACAACCTGCGAACCCAGTGGCGGCGTCTCTACGCCTTTTCACCCCTTGGCATTCCCGACCCAGAGGGGCCAGGCCCTGGCAGACACTCCCGTCGGTCACTATCTGGGCGGTCCCCCTCTGCGTTCATGAGGGAGGCGGCTTGGTTTCCCTCCCAGGCTGGCTACAGACCGTGTGCCTGGGCCCAGGCATCTGAGTATTTTCTGCCCATTTTGAACTGGAGGGAGTGTGAGGCGAAACTTTCTGAAGCCTGCCTCCCCTTCAGGGAAAGCACCCATGCTGCTTTGGCCTCCCCTTTATCCCGTTCTGCACCAGAAGGCCATGCCACTCCCCACTCTTCATTTCTTGTCAACATGGGGATTTTCCCCTCCCTGGGCCCACAAGCTACTTACCAGTACCTGCATGTTCGAAGGGTGAGGGAGAGAGATGCTTGGATAAGGTGAGGGGTGGGAGGAGGCCCAGCGCTTGAGAGAAGTGTGCTGTCTGTCTGGAGTGCTATGTAAAACCATGACAAATGGTGTTAAGCAAGAAATGTGGGCCATTGAGTAGGCTCTGGAGACATAAGGGTGGAAGTCTGTCTCCCAACAGGCCAGCTAGAAATGTGGACCTTAAGAGAGAGAACAGTTGGACATGCAGGAGGGATGGGGTGAGCTTGCTGCTTTGGACCAAGGTGTGGACCTGGGTTGTAAAAGTCTTGACATTAAGACTGTGAAATAAGGGCTTTGTGCTGTGAGCAGCACAGGTCTGGAAGAAGTTTGAACAGAGGAGGGAGAGGCTTCTGGCATACTGCTGCCCTAGCCATCAGGCACACTGGGTTGTCTGGCACTGTTATATTCCTTTCTTCTCAAAGCTGGTCAAGAGCTGCAGAGCAATGAAGAGGCGTCAGGAGTAGCAGCCCGGGTGGGCCAGTCACGGCTCCTGGAGGCAGAGGAGCACAGAGCTGGAGGCAGACCCCGGCGCCGGAGGGACCTGGGCAGCCGCCTGCAGGCTCAGCGTCGAGCCCAGCGGGTGGCTTGGGCAGAAGTGGACGAGGATGAGGAAGAAACTGACATCCCAGGTGAAAGGGCCCAGCCTGGTCTAAACTCTGTACCCTTTCCCTAATCCCCTCCCCCATCCCACGCACATACACATGTGAATGTGGCAGGTGCCCCTGGAGGGCAGGGCTGAGCTAGTAACATTTGGAGGTGAGTGACAGAGACTTACCCTGTGAGGAGAGTAACAGGGTGATGTGTTCCTCTCTGGCTAGGAACTCAAGTGTCTCTCTTTGACCCTACCCAGCTCAGGAGGAAAAAGGCATTGAGAAGCCAGCAGAAACTCACTCGACAGGGAAAATTGGAACCAAGAAACTACGGAAACTAGAAGAGAAACAAGCACGAAAAGCCCAGCGTGAGGCAAGCAGAAAGAACGGGGTGTTGCTCTGGGATGTAGGAAAGTCTTCTGCCTTCTCTTTTCCCTAGGATGAACTCTATCTTCTGGGCTTCTTTTTCACTGGGCTTCTGTTTGCTGCTTGTCTGGCTGTCTCCTGCAGCCTTGGTCTGTGTCCTGGCCCAGCCATCTCCTTCCTTGGCCTATCTGAGGGATGGGCACCCTGTAGTGGGTAGAGCACGTGTGGCCTTATGAAGCCCTCTCTCCAGGCAGAGGAGGCTGAACGAGAGGAGCGGAAGCGCCTGGAGTCCCAGAGGGAGGCAGAATGGAAGAAGGAGGAAGAGCGGCTCCGCCTGGAGGAGGAACAGAAGGTGAAGCTCACCCTGACCCCATCCTCTGACCTCTTGCTCCTGTGCAGCTCCCTAATACCTTTGTTCTAGAAGATGGGCCATGGGCCAGGCTCTGTTTTTTTGGTCTCTGAACTCTGAATGTGGCCATGGAAACTGCTGCTGCAGAGCAGAGCCTGATCTGGGGATTCTAGTGTACGTAATGTATGGAGTGTGCCTGGGACATTTGAGATGATCACAGTGGCCAAAGCAGAGTAAGCAAGGAAGTGAAGAGAAAGAGAGGGCTATAGAGATAAGGAAGTTTAGATCTTGAGGGCTCTGAGGCTGTTAAATGGCATAGTAAAGGATGGTGGATTCAGCACTGGGATGTAGCATTGTGGTAGAATGCTTTCCTAGTGTGTCTGAGGCCTTGGGTTTGACTCCTAGCACTGAAAGAAACCAAACCAAAAGCATGTGGGACAGGGGTGGGGGGACATCATGCATCGTGGAGGGGCTTGGCCTCGGGGAGTAGCTCAGAGGATGGGAACCACTGCAGTTAATGGTGATTAATGAACATTCGTTAGCCAGATGCTTCTTTTGTTCTGAGGACCAAGTTCCCAATGAAGGGAACAAAAATGTGGAGTGCATAGACTGTGAGCCCAGGCTGCCACAGCTGGCTTCCTGGATGGCAGGAAACGTATCTGTGGGTGTTGAAGCAAATGGGCCAGAACACAGTGGTGGGAATGGGTGGAGAACATTAGCAGAGAGGGTTTTTCGTCTTTCTGAATGTTGGCCCTGTCAACACCTGCAGTATTTTGGCTCTTTGCCTCTTTACTCAATTTTCCCTATTCTTGTTTAGATTTTGTTAGTTTTTCCCAGCATCCCTTTTGCTTTTCAGGATCCTTTCCAGGATGCTATGTTAACATTTAGTAGTCAGGTCTTCTTAGGCTTCTCTGGGTGGTGATGATCAGAATTTCTATATTTTTTATGATTTAATAGTTTTGAAGAGTACTGGGCAAATGAGTAATTTATATGCATCACTTAGTTTGAGTTGGCTGATTGTTAGACAGGTTATAAGTTTTTTTTGTTGTTGTTGTTCTTTTGTTTTTGAGACAGGGTCTCACTATGTAGTTGAGACTGATCTGGAACTCACTATGTAGCCCAGGCTGGTCTTGAACTCACAGAAATCCTCTTGCCTCAGCCTCCCAAGTGCTGGGTTTACAGGAATGCACCACCATGCCTGGCATTGGGGTTATAGTTTTTTATTGTTGTTTGTTTGTTTGTTTATGGTGCAGAGAATTGAACCTAGGGCCTCATGCATGCTGTTAGACAAGCTCTGTAGCATTTGAGCTGTACTGAAGTTATAGATTTCAGAGAAGAACAAAACAGTAAAGTTTCACCTTCAGTATGGCATACCAAGGGTACCTGTACCTATTTTGACTTCTCACTGTTGATGTTAACTTCCATCACCTGGCTGAGATGTTTGTGTGCTTTCTCTACTGTAATGTTACAACTTCTTTCTTTCTTTCCTTTTTTTCTTCCTTCCTTCCTTCCCTCCCTCCCTTTGTGTGTGTGTGTGTGTGTGTGTGTGTGTGTGTGTGTGTGTTTTGTGGTGCTAGGGATCAAACTCAGGGCCTTAAACATGCTAGATAACTGCTCTATCATTAAATTACCCCCACCATGTAATGTAACCACCCCACCCCCGCCTTCCCATACTACTTTGGGAAAAAAGTAACTATGCATAGCCCTTACTTAAAGAATGGAGTTATGCTGTACCTTCCTGTGAGAAAAGTACCTACATAAATTATTAAGAAATCTTTTAGGCTGGGGATTTAGCTCAGTGGTGCCACCGCCTGCCTGCCTTGCAAGTACAGGTCCTGAGTTCAATCCCAGGTACCAAAAAATATATATATTTTAAGACTTCCTCTTCCCTAGCTGGGTGCTGCCCTGGACTCTGACCAGATGGTTTTCTTCTCCTTTTTTCTCTGATTTGGACTTGCTCTGGAGAGAAGCCAGTCTATGTACGTTGCAGCCCCACTTGGTTCCTCGCTAGAGTCAAGTGAAATGCATTTGACAATAACATCCTCATGACCCTTGAAGAAGTATATCTAGGACATAGCTGTGCTGTAGCCTCAGTACATCCGGGATTCTGTTAGTTTCTCTACCATACCAATGAGTGTGAAATCAGGACTGAGTTTCTTCCACAGGATCTGCTCCTTTTTGAATCTGAAACCTTTATATCAATGTTGTCAGACGTTTATGCTACAATACCTGTTGTATGTGTTGTGCCCCACCATCCAGTTGCTATAAAAAACAAAGGACATAATGCACAGATACAGAGTGTCTCCTCAGAAAGATCAAGAAGAGCAAATTTACACATTGCAAAGACAGTCAACTGCAAACTTGAGAGCAAAATCCCTGCTTTAAAAGTTGTTCCACTTCTCTTTCTCTGCCTGAGTTTTCAGAAGCAGAATTAATGCCCAGAAGTTGTGGCTACAGCCACTGGTCGTGTTAGAAGTTAGAATGTGCCTAAGGATCCTGCTTATCTTACATTTTAAAATGTTTTAAATGATTTGATTTTTAATGAAGTGGCTCTTTGTAGTTTCCTGACCCTTTATTAAGAAGGATCCTCCTGTTTTTAACTTTGTGAAGAGCTATAATAAAATGCTTTCTCTTAAAAAAATAATCTTTTGAGCCAGGTATACTGGTACACTCCTATAATTCCAGCTACTCAAGAGGCTAAAGCAGAAGAATCACAAGTTTGAGGCCAGCCAGGGCAATTTAGTGAAACTACCTCAGAATAAAAAATTTTTAAAAAGGGACAGATATACCAGATGTGGTGATGCATACCTTTGATCCCAGTACTCTGTGGGGCTGAGGCAGGAAGATTGCAAGTTTGAGCCCAATCTGGGGAATTTAGCCACTTAGTGAGACTGTGTCTCAAGGGAAAGAAAAACAAAAAACTGGGGACATAGCTCAGTGATAGAACACTTGTTACCACAAAAAAAAAAAAAAAAAAAAAAAAAAAAAAAAAAAAAAAAACC
>NW_022900919.1:42623535-42628824 GCF_012274545.1 Fukomys damarensis
AAAAAAAAAAAAAAAAAAAAAAAAGAAAAGAAAAGAAAAAATAACGCTTATGTACAGATTGGTCTTCTCTCTGTTCACTCATTTCTTTGTTTTTTGGATACCAGAGATCGAACTCAAGCCCTTGCCCTTGCGAGGAAGGCAGTGGAACCACTGAGCCAAATCCCTGGCCTTCACTCATTTCTTTATATCCATACAGAGTCAGCTGTTTGTTTTATACCATGTGTTATAATCTAATATCGTATTAACAAACGTTATTCAAATGGTTCCAGCTTTGACCATTGGGAACTTTTTCACTTGCCTCCTGTATTCTGTTTTTTAAAATTATGCTGGGTATTAGATCTACTAGGTTTTGTGCATGCTAGGCATATATTCTACCACTAAGCTGTATCCCCTTTTTATTTTTTTTATTTTGAGACAGTGCCTCACCATGTTGCTAAATTGCCCAGCATGGGCTTGAATTCTCAATCCCCTTGCCTCAGCCTCCAAGAGTGCTAGAATTATAGGTAGCTACCACTATGCCCACTTATCATCAGTCCTTTTTAAATTTTATTTTGAGAAATGGTCTGGCTCAGTTGACCTGTCTGGCTTGCAACTTGGGATCCTTCTACTTCAGTCTGTCAAGTAGCTGGTGTTGTAGGCATGTACCACCTCCTTGGCTCCTGTGTACTTTTGACATGGCTTTATTATTTTGTTTTGTTTTTTAGTACTTTCTTGCTTTCTGTCACTGCAGATTACTCCAGGCTAATCTTGTATACTACATTCTCTAGCTTTAAAAGCTTCATATTTTAAAGCATTTGTCTGAATGCTCTTGAATACATATTGGGATGAGTGGACTCTTGCTCTATGTTGTGGTACACTGAAGAGTTCTATGAAGTTAGAGAAAGGGGTGGAGGAATCTTGTTTCTCACCAGGACAGCTGGCCAGATGGTTGTATGATTGATTCACTGATCCAGGTATCCAGCAGGAGAGTGGGATGTGGGGAGTAGATCACAGAGTGCCTGTGAGATGCCCGGGGTGATGTGTCCCAAGAGCAGTTGTGTTTGGGAGGAGGTACTTGGGTGGGGAAATCTTTTTTTTTTTGGGGGGGGTACCAGGGATCAAACTCAGGACCTTGTACTTAGGAGGCAGATGCAGCACCACTGAGCTAAATCCCTGGCCCTGGGAAATTGTTGATATTATGTGCTAGGCAGAGTGTCCCAGAAAGGGTGTGGAGGAGGGAGCAAGAGCAGACCTGAGTTTTGAAGAAGGTAGGGAAGGAGGAAGTCTAGAAAAAGGTGAAAGTAGACACCAAGGAAGGAAAGGAGATAGTTAGCTCATCATCACTGTGAGGACAAGGATATGAGGCCTCAAGGTTGTCTGTTGGATTTGTGAGATGGAAGGCGTTGGTGAAACCAGAGGAGATGTTTTGGAAGAGCTGGGTACATAGTCAGATTGGAGTGGGCTGGCTGTGTGCTTGAGTGGGTAGGAAATGGAGCCTGGTGTTCGTTCACAAAGTGTGGACATGACTGGGTAGGGAGAAGGTGGGGTTGTGGCAGGGCTTTCACAAGATGTTTACTAAGTACATGTCCTGAACAAAGAGGGCAGGGGCAGGGCAAGGGACTGGGCTGTATTTGGGTGAGGGGGATGCTGATGAGGGCACCTCTGCTTATTATTTACTTTGGGAGCCAGGGGATGAAAGTTTTGAAGGAGCTGTGTCCCTAAGAAAGCAGAGAAGCAGGGACCAGAACAAGCACTGGTGGGTGGGCAGCCCGGGCAGGTGCCCCACATACTTGACTTTTGCTTCTTTGTGTCCACAGGAGGAGGAAGAGAGAAAGGCCCGGGAGGAGCAGGCCCGGAGGGAGCATGAGGAGTATCTGAAAATGAAGGAAGCCTTCGTGGTGGAGGAGGAGGGTGTGGGCGAGAGCATGACTGAGGAGCAGGTGGGCTATTGTTTCTGAGAAGCCTGCAAAACGTGGGCAACCTGTGTCAAGCCCATGTCTGGACACCATCCCAGACACCCGTGGCCAGGCACTGGGAGGTGGGTGGACATTGATACTGCAAGGCCTGGCAGCCAGAGACTTGTCCTCAGTACTCTCACCCTCACTCCTTGTCCTAGGAGGCTCTGCTGCTCATATGGGCAGGGGGTGAGTGGATACAAAGGCAGGTGACACACAGTGAATCTAGGCATGAATACCTGTGGCCTCAGCCAGAGGAATACTCACCCTGATTTCTCTGTCCCTCTAGTCCCACAACTTCCTGACAGAGTTCATCAACTACATTAAGGTAAGAGGCTCAGAAGAGCCCTGTGTCAGTTCCCTCTGTGTGTGTTTGGAGGGCGCACATGTGTTCTCAGAGCTGGAAGACCAGGTCCTGCTCAAGGAGTCCCTTTTCCTTGGACCTGAATGGCGGAGAAGGACCTGGATCTTTGTGGGAGTTGACTGCTTCCTCACATGCAGGATTTGACAGTTCCCCACTCTTCAGACCCCACGCTAAGTGAGTCAGTTTCTAAGTCTCTCCACATGTATTTTTTGTCAGTTCTGTCACACTGAGGCTCCACTGAGTTGAAACAAGCGTCCCCTGCTGTGTGCTCTTGACTGAGAGCTTGGGTCTTCCAAGGAACCAAAATGGTGTTTCCTTTGTGACCTGGGGCAGGGTGGCAGTGTGTCCTTTCCGGCCACAGCCACTGCACGGCCACCCTGATACTTCTCCAGTTGCATAAGCCCATCCTGATCTGCTTTGCTGCTAAGCAACTTCTCCCCAACGAAAGCTGTGGTGAGGGGTGAGGTTTTCAAGTGCAGCTCAGAGGTGCAGAGGCGGCTGAGGGAAGGAGTGCAGAGGGAGCGGGGGCGATGATGGGGGTGGCACCAGGGGCTGCCAAGGAACTAGGGCTTGCATAATCCTCTCCTACCTCTTCTGAAAAAGAGCAGGGTATAGATACCTCCAAGCTGCAGGAGCTGGGCTCATGTCACCGCCTGGGGCCTGTAGTACCTGAGAGGGAGAAATGCTGGCAACTGGTTCCCTCCAACTGCGAGTCTTCCTGTTTCCCTTTCCTGGAGCCCTTTCTCCACACTGCCACACTTGATTAGGGGCTGCTCCCTATGCAGATAACTCTCACTGTCCTGCTACTGTTGAAGCTTGCTGTCCTTTCTACCCAGTGGGCAGCAACATGGTCCTCAAGTGCCTCATCCAGGAAGCCTTTCCAGGTGGGATTTAAAGTTCCCCTCATTTCTGCAGAAACCAAGTGCCCAGGCCTTCCTTTCAGTGACTCCCTGGAGATCCCATTCTTGGGGATTCTCCACACTCTTGG
Organism: Fukomys damarensis; assembly: GCF_012274545.1. Lineage (NCBI taxonomy): Eukaryota > Metazoa > Chordata > Mammalia > Rodentia > Bathyergidae > Fukomys > Fukomys damarensis. The sequence continues at coordinate 42,626,822 of NW_022900919.1, forward strand.
TGCTTCAGAGGTTTTCTAGCCCATGCTGGCTGACTCCTGGAACTGCTGTTTTTGGGAAGGAAGAGAACTTCTGAAGTTCAGTCCACCACCTTCTTCCTCCTCACTCCAATGGAATGGGCCCTTTCAACTTAGGTTTCCAGAACTGAAGGAAGGTTTCTCCATGCTGTGTAGTTCCTGTGAGATTGAGGGAATCTGTCGCTTGATATTGTTGGTTTTATGCTTTCTTTTTTTTGTTTTTGTTTCTTTTTTTGAGACAGGGTCTTTTTTTTTCCTGGTACCAGGAATTGAACTCAGGACCTTGCCCTTGCCAGGCAGGTGCAGCACCACTGAGCTGCCCAGCCCGACAGGATCTCACTGTGTAGTTCAAGATGGCCTTGAACTCACTATATAACTCAAACTGGCCTTGAACTCAGGGTGATCCTCCTGGCTCAGCCTCCTAAGCACTGGGATTATAGGCATGTGCCACCATGCCCAGCTGGTCCTCTGCTTTCTGGCCATGGCTGTGTTCCTCTGTTTGTTCATTTTTTTTCAAGCACACTTTGGCTGCAGCACACCTCAGCTTACATCCTCAGAGATTACCTAGGGTGGTTTTGTGGTCCTGCTCTAAATTGTCACCAAGAGCCCAGTGTCTGCTCCCTGTTTTGAGGTAAAGGCCAGCTGGCCTTGTGCTCATTCACTCCTTGTCTCCACTGTCTCACTGCTTGCACATACAGTTTGGCATTTCAAACAAGTGACATGCTATCTGCAGCTGGGAGGTGTCACAGTGTCACTTCTCCCCCAGCTCATGTGCTGTGGGGATTCATGGAAGCATAATGCCCACACGTTGTGTGTGAGGGAGGTGGGGGAGGATGAATGTGGTGTTCTTGTGTGGTGCCTCCACGCCACCGTAGGAATGGAAGTACCAGTGGGGGTGTGAGGGCATCACATGGAACACGGCACAGGATCGCATGTGGAAGGCACTTGTCAGTGGTAGTGACTGTTATGTTAAGGTGCCTTAGTGCTTCAGATAATGTGAGGATGATGGACTAAAAGAAATGTGAATGTGTCAGGGTTGTGGAGGGTCCAGGCTGAGGGGAACTGAGCAAAGATTATTCAGGAGTGACCCCCACTGACTTCACCATGACACCTCAGCATGTTGGGACTTGTTGATCTCCTCGTGTGCTTGCTCTCACAAGTCAGGCTGTGACTTTGAGAGTAGGAGCTGTGCTGTTTATCACTGTGTCCCTTGTACCTCAGTGCCTTGTCCTTGGGAGATCCTCAGAAAACACAAGTCTTGGTGACAGGTTAAAGTTTTTTTTGTTTTTGTTTTTGGTAACAGGGATCAAACTCAGGACTTGTGCTTGAGAGTCAGGACAGGTTGTATTTTATTTCATTTTTGGCAGTACTGGGAATTGAACCTAGGGCCTTTGCACTGAACTATATCTCATCTCCAGCCCTGTTTTACTTTTTGAGATACAATTTTATTAAGTCACTAAGTTGCCCTGGCTGGGCTCAAACTTGTGATCTGTCTCAGCTTAGTGATAGTGTGTGTCACTATCTATAGGTGGTGATGTGGCCTTAACATGCTAGGCAAGTACTCTACCACTCAGCCAAATCCCCAGCCAAGGGTGACAGGTTTTTAAAATAGCTTTTTTTTTTTGCTATGCTAGGGATTGAATCCAGGACTTTGTATATATTAGGCAAATACTCTACCACTGAGCTACATCACCAGCCCTTTTAAAATTTTGTTTTGAAATGGGGTCTCACTAAGTTGTACCAGCTGGCCTTGAACTTGGGATCCTCCTGTCTCAGCCTCCAGAGTACCTGGGATTCCTGGTGTGGGCCAACATGCCCAATAAAAAACCAATTTTTTTGTTTTGGGGGTTTTTTTTGTTTTTTTGAGACAGGGTCTCACTGTGTAGTTGAGACTGACCTAGAACTCACTATGTAGCACAGGCTGGTCTCCAACTCACAGTGATCCTCCTGCCTTAGCCTCCCTGGTGCTGGGATTATAGGCATGCGCG
>NW_022900919.1:42629022-42638870 GCF_012274545.1 Fukomys damarensis
TTAAGCTGGGTGTGGTAGTGCATGGCTGTAATCCCAGCACTCGGGAGGCTGAGGCAGGAGGATCACTGTGAGTTGGAGACCAGCCTGGGCTACACAGTGAGTTCCAGGCCAGTCTCAACTACATAGGGAGACCTTATCTCAAAAAACCAAAAAAAAAGCAACTTTTTAAACAGAATAGGTCAGAGGTGGGGATGAAGCCCAGTGGCACTGAGCCTGCCTGATAAGCACAAGGTCCTGACTTTGATCCCCAGTATGAGGAAAAAATAAAAATGAAAAGAATACATAAACAGAATAGGTCAGATAAGAATGCAGACCTCAGAGGGCACCCATGTGGGAGGGATTTGCCTAAGCTCAGCCTCTCTCCTTTTCTCTCCCTCTCCTTTGTAGAAGTCCAAAGTTGTGCTTTTAGAAGACTTGGCTTCCCAGGTGGGCCTACGGACTCAGGTAAGCCCTGGAAGGAGCCTGTGGGGTCTGTGTGGCCAGTAGAATTGTCCTGCCCTAAAGATGGAGATTCCCAATGCCCCTCTAACCTGCCCTCAACCAAGAGTAAGCAGATTGTAGGTATCTCTTGGCACCTTCAAAATACTGCATTTCTGCTAGACAGAAGAACAAGTGGAAAGAAAAAAAAATCCCATCCCTCTATCAGCTCCTATGACCAAACAGCCGAAATCCAGTTACCTTGACAACTCCCTTGCAGACAGCTTCTCTGTAGCCACATCTCCACCGCTCCTCTCCCACTGGAAGAGAGCTTCTGTTGGGATCTTGCAGAGCCCAGAACCAGGGCCCCTTCTCTCCAGGGTCCTTCCAGAGAAGCAGCACAGAGTCATACTACAGGACAGTTTTGAGAACAAGACGGAATTTGTCTGTGGTGGGAAGAAGGCTTGCACATGTTTTTTTTTTCTGGGGACAAGACCACCTGTCTCTCCACTAATTGTTCTCCTTATAGGACACCATAAATCGCATCCAGGACCTGTTGGCTGAGGGGACTCTAACAGGTAAGAGTATGAGAATCAATAGTACAGGCCCTGACCTTGGGGAGTGTCTAGGGGTTACAGGGTTTCCTTGCAGAGCCAGACTGACCTTTCTGCGTATGGGAAGGGTATATAGCAAGGGGCACTAAGTAGTCGGTCCCATTTAGGAGGAGGACATGCTGAGCAGCTTCAGACTGGCTGTGGTTGATAAGGTCAGGCCAGGAAGCCTGATTGACTTATCTGCTTGGGTGGGATGCAGCAAGGAAAGGCTGGGCAGGCAGGAGACCTGAAGGGCTCTGAGCTAGTTATGAAGGAATGGGTAAGCATTCTCAGGCCAGATAGGGAGGCCCCAAAATGGCTCAGTCCTCCAACCTGCATGTCCCCACAGGTGTGATTGACGACCGGGGCAAGTTCATCTACATAACCCCAGAGGAACTGGCTGCTGTGGCCAACTTCATCCGACAGCGGGGCCGAGTGTCCATCACCGAGCTTGCTCAGGCTAGCAACTCCCTCATCGCCTGGGGCCAGGAGGCCCCTGCCCAGGCTCTAGCCTGACCCCAGCCCTACCCTCTCAGACTTGGAGCTGGTGTAGCATGCCTGGCTATATATCTTTATCCCTCCCTGGTGAGCTGGGCCGATGATGGAGTGTGGCTAGGAAGTTCAGATTAAAGGCCTGTGAGCACTGCTAAGCTTTGTGTGGCTTGGTGTGGCAGATGCCCTGGTCTGGGATCTCAGATGAGCAGTTGAGATCCACGCCTCAGTGTATAGCTGAAAGGTGAGGAGAGTCCCTTGTAAGCTGGTGAAAGTCCCATTCTTATGCATTCATAAAACACCTATTGTGTACTTACTGTGTTCTTTTGTGCCTTATAGGCCCAGCTCCCAAAGTTTAGATTGGCTTTCTTTCCCTCTCAAAGTAAAAGTGGGGAGAGCTCTTCGGCTGTGCCACCCTTTACTGCATATAGAAGTCTCATAAGTCAGAAACTCTACGTAGAGCTGAGAGCCCTGGGGAGAAGAGTTAATGAGAGATGCCAGTGTTACACTCTTATGAAACAGCAGCCTTTGAGGGGGCCGGGAAGGGTTAGGGTTAGTGAAGGAGAGGGACTAGCCAGCTCCTTGTGGGGCAGGTAGAGGAAGAGAAAGGCCCACTTAAGCTGAATATAGTTGTGCAGTGGAAGGACATTGTTCATATAGCAGAGCACATGAGTTCAGCTCTCTATCCTTGACAAAAACATCTTAAATGGTGTGGGTGATTTTACTCACTGGTGGCTATGAGGACCATATGCTCAGGAGTGGGTGTGTGATGGGAACTGTGTGTCTCCTATAGGGTCAGTCACTGGTGCCTGTGGGTTGTTCATGGTGTGAGCATCCTGCTGGCCTGAGGCACATGTTTAAACTTACATTTTTTTTTTTAATGCAAAGTGGCCTCAAAACAAACCACCTACCTTCTTTGATGCCTGGAGGAGGCAACTTTCTGTTCCTGTCCAGGAGGAAACTATGGACAGGTGATGGGGAGACAGTGTCAGGATCCAGGCAGAGTCTTACAGAAGTGTTGTGGAGAGTAACTTTTGACTCTTGTGCTATAAGCATTGACTATAAAATCTATCTCCAAGTAAGGTGTGACTGCTATTTCCAGCAGCAGCTGGCACTTGGAGTCAGTGCGTGAAGGGTTGCATGCATTGTTTGGAAGGCCATCTGGAATAGCAGGAGAGGGAAGAAACAAACATAACCACAGTATGAGGTAGGAACATAAAATTACAAAGGGAAAGCAGAGATGACTTACAGTTAGATCAGTGTTTCTCAGCCCCGGTTATTCATTAGAGTCACCTGGGGAATTTTCCATAGTCTCATGCCAGCTGCACGCTGGATCAGTTAAATCCAAATCTCTAGAGGTAGGATCAGAACACATCAGTAGGAGATTGTAGAGGCCAGCCAAAGTTGAGAGCCTGGGAACAAAAGGTGAAGGTAGGTAGAGAGGCAAGTGATAAAGCTGTTAATTATTAAGATCCCAGAAGGGGCCGGGGATTTAGCTCATTGGCACCAGCCTGCCTCACAAGTACAAGGTTGAAAGTTTGATCCCCAATACCAAAATAAAAGTCCCTAGCGTAAGGGGCTTCTAACTGAACTAGGTGGCAGCTCTAAGAACTCCTCCCTCTTCCCCTCAGCCATCCTCCCCCACTGTAAGCAGGTAGCATGATGCCTGAAGTAGCCTCAGGATCGTGCCCAAGCACTCTGCCCCTGAGCCACAGTCCACAGCTAGAAATTACTCTAAGTGCATATGTATCTTAAAAAGTAGACACACAGTATTATACATGTCACATGTATAATTGTACATGTGGCACTGGAACTATTTATAAGTATTTCAGTACCTTGATTTACATTTGCTTATTCATTATTTCTCTCCCTCCCTATTGGGAGTTGAAATCAGGACCTTGTGCTTGCCAGGTAGGCATAGCGCCACTGAGCTACATCCCCAGCCTTCATTGTTTCTATTTTAATTTTATTGCTTTCTTTCTGTCTCTCTTTTTTTGGTTTTTGGGTTTTTTTTGTTGTTTTTTTGGTACTAGGGATTGAACTTGGGACCTTATGCTTGTGAAGCAGCCGGTGGGACCACTTAGCTAAATCTCTGGCTCTCTCTCTTGTTTTTGTGGGTGGTTTGGTTTGGTTTAGTTTGGTTTTTCAAGGCAAGGTGCCACTGTGTAGTTCAGGCTGGCTTCGAACTCACTATGTAACTGTGTCTGGCCTGGAACTCTCAGTTATCTTCCTGCTTCAGCCTCCTGAATGCTGGGATTATAGGCATATGCCACCACACCCAGCTTTTTACTCCTTTCTTAAGGAATAGTTTTCACTTATCTTGGAGCACTAGGGTTACTGTCTTAGGTAGCTGATGTGACTCAAGATTCAGGACCAGGGACCCCAAGCTTCTTCGTGATCCTACCTGAACACTTTAAACCTATAGGTGGCCCTTTTTTCAGAGTTAAAATTTTCTCATATATCAGAGACTATTGGCTCCAACCAGATAAGTTCTGGTTTTTGTAACTCCCCAGTGAAGCTTGTCCTGGAAGCCCTGTCTGTCTTCACCATCCAGCTTAACATAGGTCTATTATGATACTACTTCCTCCTGGTAGAGTCTAGTCTGGTTCTTTTTGGTTCCATCATAACCTCTTTTTCATGGATCTTCATGGGCTGTTACAAGACCCATGGTTAGAGAGCTTTGTAGTTAGTATCAGGTTGTCTTTTGAGAAATTGCAATTTACCAGATTGGCTTTTAGTTGAAAATTACTGAAACTGTGGGTACATGGAAGTTATACTAATCTCTTCTCCTACATGCTTAAAATGACCAGTAAGAGGAACCGGGTATGTCGCTCAGCGACACAGTGCCTGCCTGGCAAGCACAAGGTCTTGAGTTTGATCCCCAGTAACAACAACAACAACAAAAAAATTCCCAGTAACAAAAATTTTTACATTAACACAGTGAGCTGTCTATGGCCTTGGCTTGTGCTAAGCCTCAGAAAATAGGCTAAAATGGCTGAGCTCTGGGAATCCACCTGTGGTCTCCATTCACCCAACAGTTGAATGACTCCTGTGGCTGGCTTCCACAGTCAAGACTAGTGCAGGTGCTGATCTAAGGCCCCTAAGTGAGTGTGGAGTGTTCAGTGGAGGAAGGGAAGACTTTGAATGAGAGCCAGAGGTGGGAAGGGATGTGAATTCTGAGCCTAGAGGTTTGGGTTATATTTGGTGTGATAATCTGGAGAAGGGGAGGATGGTTAGTCAATCAGTGTTTTGAGTTAGTAACTCACCCCCCCACGTTTTTTTTGAGACAAGAGTCTTGCTGTGTAGTTCAAGCTGACTTTGAACTCACTATGTAACCTTTACTGGCCTCGAACTCATGGTGATCCTCCTGCTTTATCTCCCCAAGTACTGTGATTATAGGTGTGAGCCATCATGCTCGGCAGTAACTCACTTCTTTGACCTTTACAATCATGTAGTTTATAGAGTCATCACTCTGTCAGCTCCTTCCTCTAACCATCTTTAGATTGTTGGAGGTAGGCCTTTTAAACCTTCCTGAGGTTTAAACTCCTACCCACACCCAACACTTCTAGTTCCAAGGCCCAACTTCACTATTAGAGGCAACTCTTCACTGTGACTGTGGTGTTCAGACTTTTGGGACAGTGTCTTGGTTTGTTTTCTTTTGCAGTACAGGAGATTGAACCCAGAGCCTTCACACTAAGCTACATCCCCAGCCCTGTTTTATTTTTGAGATGGGAAATTTCTAAGTTGCCCATGCTGGACTCAAACTTGAAATTCTTCTATCTCAGCCTTGTAGATTGTTAGGATTACAGGTATATGCTATTGTGCCCAGCTACTATACATAATTTTTGGGTTAAGACATTATTTGATAATTCGTTATAGTAATATGGATACAGAAACCTTATATGAAAACTAGCAAATACTTCCTTTTGCAACATTAAACTTGCTCACATATAACTTTGTACATACTACTAGATTCACTTTTTTTATTATTTTTATTTTTGACACCAGGGATTGAACTTGGGTCCTTGCGCTTGCGCAGCAGGCGACGGAACCACTGAGCTAAATTCCTGGCCTCTAGATTCACTCTTTTACTTTTGCAATTCTGATAATTGAATCCAGAGTACTAAGCTATCCCTTTTAATTTTTAATTTTAATTTTTAAATTTTGAGACAGGGTCTTGCTGAGTCACCCAAGCTGGCCTCGAACTTGTGGTACTTTTGCCTCAGCCTCCTACATAGCTGGCATTATAGGCATGCAGTCCTTACAGCTAGATTTACTCTTCACTGATTTTAGTACTTTTAACTTTCTTACATGATTTTAGTTTGACTTACATTTCTAACATATATAAAAAACATGTTAGGAATAAGAACAAAACTAGGTCTGGGGATATAGCTCAGTGGTAGAGCACCTACCTAGGATGTGCAAGGCCCAGAATTCGAGCCCTACCACCATCAAAAGTAAAAGCCCCCAGAACTGTTAATGGTCCAACCATTATCAGAATTGAGTGAGATTTAATACCTCTGCTACTTTAACAGATTTTCTTTCTTTTTTTTTTTTAATTTAATTTATTGGTACATTCTAGGTAGACGGTACTAACAGATTTTCTTTTACCTGTTTCTCAAGGTATTTCAAGTCACTTTTGTTTTTCACTGTGTAGTTAACTGAACAGTGTATTTGTGCAGACACAAGCTTTATGTATAGTTTGGCAGTTGCTTTAATGTCTTTTTAGTTTGTGCATATTGCTTCATATCATGATACATGTAAACCACAGTAAGAAACACAAATGCCATGGGTGACACTATTGAACATATCTATTATCAAAAAATTCTTATTTTTCCACATCTGTTACTGTGTTGAATGGCAGCAGCTTAGGAGAGGAAAAGTTGGCAAATGTAATTGAAGAACACAATGGCAGATAATAAAAGTTTTATTAAGCCACCGCCATGTCTATCTACAGGAGGCTGAAGCAGGAGGATCACTGAGTTCAAAGCTAGTCTGGGCTAATGAGTTCAAGACCTGGATTATTTAGTGAGAACCCGTCCTCCCCACCCCAAAAAAGAAAAAAATAAAGAAAGACCCTCCTGTTTCACAAGTAGATGTGAGTACATAGAACTTGCTTGTTGTGGTGACTGGCCCTTGTTTTTACTCTAATTCTTAGCAGTGAAGTTTACAGTATGTAGGTGTAGATGAATTTTTACTATTGTCAATTATACAAACAACATTAAATGTTACAATAAATGGGGAACAGATTGACGATGTGGCTTAGTGATAGAGCATTTGCCTACCATTTGTGAGTCCCTGGGTTCCATCCCCAGTTACACAGGGGGAAGAATTTACAGGAGGACACCGGGGAACATAAAAGCATAAGCCATAGGTAAAATGTGTAATTAGTAAAGAATGGTGACGAGAATAGTCGTTTATTTTTCAATTTTTTCCCTTAATATTTTTCTTTTGTTGTTGTTGTTGTTGTTTTGAGACAGGGTCTCACTGTATACTTGAGACTGAGCTGGCACTCACTATGTAGCCCAGGCTGGTCTCGAACTCACAGTGATCCTCCTGCCTCAGCCTCCCGAGTGCTGGGATTACAGGCCCACCACGCCGGGCCTCCCTTAATATTTTTCATGGACCATCTGTACATGTGTGTTTATGTGTATTCAATTTAGCTTAAATACAGCTTGTAGAACTGAGGATTTAGCTCAGTGGTTTCATTGCCTGCCTTGCAAGTCCTGAGTTGGATCCTGGTACCAAAAAAAAAAAAAAAAACAGCTTGTAAAAGACCTTGGCATAGTGCTATCATGACCATTTCAGTTATGCTTTTATATTGGTCTTGATAACCCCCAAGACCTTTACTAGTAATTCCCAGGAATCTTTGGCCCAGTTCCAGGCGTTTCCATTTCCTCATAAAGCAAATGTAGCTGCGAAAACTTTTAGTGCAAACAGTATTAGTGTGGATTACAGTGCCTCTTGTGTTCCCAGACTAGTGTTCAGAGGTAACTGTACAGTCATCCCAGAGAAGCCCCAAGGCCTGATGACCTGATGGGTAGGATCCCACAGGATCAGAATAGTCTTTGCTTTTTTTTTTTTCCTTGCAGTACCAGGGATAGAACTCAGGACCTTGTACTTGCCAAGCAGGCACCATGCCACTGAGCCTCAGCCTTGGCTCAGTCTTTGCTAATTTGATAAATTTTCACCTGCATTTCCTTAATATCAGTAAGCCTTAAAGTGTTTTCAACTGCTTAATGGCCCTTTGGTTCTGTGAGCGATGTTTCTCCTTGCCCATTCATCTAAAGACCTAAGGTTTTGCAGTTTCATCGTTCAACAAATGAACAGGCATCTGTTATATCAGTTTTTTAGTGCTGCTGTATCAAATTATCACAAACTCAGTGTAAAACAACACAGCTTTAGTATCTTAACAGTTCTGTAACTTTAAGTCCAACACAAGTCTTACTGGACTAAAATCAGGGTAGGGCTGTGTTCCTTTCAGGAGATTCAAGTCTTCAGAGGCCACCCATATTTCTTGGCCTGTGGCCCTTTTCCTCAATCTGTAAAACCGATTATGCTTCATTGTTGACCATTTTTCTATAATCATATCTCCTCTTCCCTCTCCCGTGTGTTGTGTGTCCCTATTTCATTTTTCAGGACCTTGTGATTACACTGAGCCCACCTGGATAATTAAGGCTAATCTCTTTTTAAAATCTGTTGCTCAGAAGCCTTAATTCTGGGGTCAGGGATTTAGCTTAGTGGTTCTGCCACCTGCCTCGCAAGCACAAGGATCGGAGTTGGATGCCCAGTACCTGCCCCCCCAAGAAAAGAAACCTTAATTCTGTCTACAATATGCATTTCCCTTTGCTCTGTAACAAAACATATTCATGGGGTCTAGGGATAAGGACCTAACATCCTTGAGAGGCCATTATTAGGAGTATTAGATGGAGACATGGAATTTTTAAAAAGAATCTTTTCCGCATGGGTACTATAAACTAGTGGAGAAGACAGATAATTAATCAGTCACACAATTTTCTTCTTTTATATTACTTGTCAGTTTTTGGCATTAAGATCATTGTATATTAGAAGATGAATTAGAGCTTCATATTTTCTTATGATATATAACTAATTTTTTAAAATATTGAATAAAAGTCAGGCATGGTAGCATACACCTATAATCCTAGCACTTGGGAGGCTGAGACAGAAAGATCACCATAAATTTGAAGCCAGCCTGAACTACATAGCAAGACCCCGTCTCAAACTCCCCCATCCCACAAAAATAAAATTGAATAGAACTTAACCTAAAACAATTTGAGGGCTCGGGAATGGTAGCTCAATAATAGAGCACTTGCCTACCATGTTGAAGGCCATGGGTTCAGTCCTTAGGACTGCAAAATAAGCCCCACTATACTTGTCCTCTTTCCTTATAGCCTCATCAACATCGGATATCATCAGTCTTTTGAGTGTGTGTATGTGTATATGTGGAACCCAGCTGCATACTAAGTCCTTTTAAATTTTTGAGGTGGGCATACTAAGTTGCCTTAGTGGGACTCCAACGTGTGATCCCCCTGCCTCTGACTTTTTGTTATAATCACTGCCTCTTAGTTCAATTGATGAAGGAGTGATATCTACCCTAAGTTTACAATAGTTGCCAAACAGGACTCCTGACACCGGACAGGTGAGACTGACAGCAGTTTACGTTACATACAATCCCAACATCACAAGGCCACATGAGAGTTGCCCTTGGGGATGGAGTGTACAGCTGGGGGGTATGGGGAGTAGACATAGTAACCAGGGGATGGGTTGTCCTCTGGCTCCTGCAGGGGATGTGCTTGGCCTTAATTCTGAGGGGTGTCAGGGAACTAAAACCCTGTACTGCAAGACAAGCAGGAACTATACCTGGCACATTTGATAAAGAGGATTGTTTGACTGGGGAATCTTATCCACAGGCCCAAAGAGGGAGGTAACATGTGGTTAGGACATTCAGGGCCCTCCTGATTTTACCAGAGTCAGGGTACCACATAATAGTGAATCTTTTTTTTTTGGTATTGGGGATAGAATCAGGACCTAGTGCTTACGAGGCAGGTGTGGTGCCACTGAGCTAAATCCCCAGCCCATAATGGCAAATCTTAATTTCAGTTATTTCTACTTTATTAGGAAGGTTCTTTGGGATATTTATTTTTAAATTATTATTTTTCTTTCTCTTTTGAGATGAAGTGTCTCTTTTGCCCTAGCAGGACTGTAACTCCTGAGTTGCTGGGACTACCAGTGCATTGCTACCACACCCAGCTGTGAATGTTTCATTTAATAATTGCTTTTGCTTTTGCTTTTTCTCCTTTTTTTTTTTTTTTTTTTTTTTTTTTT
>NW_022900919.1:42639844-42642458 GCF_012274545.1 Fukomys damarensis
TTTTTTTTTTTTTTTTTTTTTTGGTACCAGGGATCGAACTCGGGACTTTGCCCTTGTGAGGCAGGTGGTGGAACCACTGAGCTAAATCCCTAGCTTCCTTTGCATTAGAACAGTTGTAGTGTTCTCTTATTTTCCTGGTGTTCCTGAAGATGCAAAACCACATTCTTTATGAAATAGGAATAAAGAAAAAGTGGAGATCCAAATTACACCTCTAAGGAAAAAAAATACAGGTAGAGTGGAAATTGAAATTAAGTAGAATGAAATGTATTGTCAAAACAGTATGCTTAACTGAAGAAAATTAAATCTGTGGTGGTGAAAAACAAGATACTTTTTCAGTATGAAGAGAAACAGAAGAGAGGTTTTTGTTTGTTTGTGTTTTGGTACAGGGGATCAAACTCAGGTCCTTGAGCTTGCAAAGCAAGTGGCGGAACCACTGAGCTAAATCCCAGGCCCCAGAAGAGAGGTTTGACAGTAGTGAACCAATGTGGTATTCTTAGGACAGGGGAAAAAAATCCATTCACAGAATGGACAGCAACATATTAGAAGACTTTTCTAAGCTGAGGAGACATCCTTTGTTTCTGGAAAATAGAGACCTCTGGGCCGTGGATTTAGCTCAGTGGTTTTGCCACCTGCCATGCAAGAGCAAGGCTGAGTTCTATCCCCGGTACCAAAAAGAAAAAGGAAAAAAATAGAAACTAAAAAAAGTAGAGGCCCCACGGAGACTTACACTAGCAGTGTGTTTGACTTCTAAGGATAAAGAAACTTTTACAAGCACCAGTCATTAACCAGACAAGCCCAGCTTTGCTACAGTTTTCAGTACTAGAAGACAGTGAGATAAACAAGAGGATTTTGAGGGGAGGAGTTTGAGACTCAAGAATTCTATAAACATTTGTGCAGCCATGAAGGCATTTTCACCTAGGCCAAAGGCTTAGAGAAATTGTCCTTCCTGAAATCACCAGTCATGTGAGAGATGGGTCCAAATGATTAATGGAAAACTAGAGCAGAAACTGTCTATGACATTGAAACAAACTAAAAATAGGGCTGGCAAAAGCCAAGAGTGATTGAAAAAGGAATCTTGTTTCTGTAATGCTGAATCCAGGCCTTGTGCATGCTAGGCGAGGTCTCTACCACTGAGCTACATCCTCAAAACCTTGACAAAAAGGAACAGAATGGCCATAACCCAGCACTCTGTGAGGCTGTGGCAGGACGATGGCAACTCGACCTTGCGCTTGCGAGGCAGGCAGAGGCACCACTAAGCTAAATCCCCAGCCCAGGACAATGGAAATTTTGAGGCCTGGACAATTTACAATTTAGTGAGACTCCACCTCAAGTTAAAAAAATAAAAAATAAAAAGGTAGCTTCGTATGAAGAAGGCCCTGGGTTCAATCCCCAATCTCACACACACACACACACACACACATGTAAACAAAGGTTATCCTGGATATAGTCAAGAAATAAAAGGTTGAGAGTAAAAGATACTAAATTTTTCATTACAACCCCATAAAATGTGTCAAAAATTTTAAAATTTTTCTTAGAATGTAGACATAGCTAATTTGTGAAATATAAATTAAAGGCAGACATTAGGAGAACCAAAAACAGGCTTTCTGCCTTAAAAATCAGAAAAGCAAATGTAGAAAAAAATTAGAAAACAAGAAATAAAAAACAAAATAGAATGACAAAAGACCAAGCACGTCAAGTATCACAGCACAGATGTAATGTGTTAAATCCCAGCCTTAGAGTGGAGGCGCTACGGTTTTTAGAACGGACCCTGGTGCCTTCTGGCTTTGGATAATGCTGAGCCCTTGGCCTAACTTGCTTTTGCTTCCCCACCTTAACGAGACTATGGACACGGTTCAAGGCCGACTCCCTCCTGGGCCTCCCAGCATTCACCCCCACACACACCTCTCTCACACCGTGAATGCGGCCCCGCGTGCGAAGCTGGCGCTCTGGGTCCGGGTATTAAGTCTCCACCTCGGTCCCTTTCACCAGGGCATACAGCGTGGGGGCTGGAGCCAGGGCAAAGCGCTCAAACCCTGCCCCGGTGTAGTGTGTATCTCCTCGTCGCACTTCCTAGACAACCTTCGTGAGCAGCAAGTTTCAAATTGGGTCCGCTTGCTGGCCACAGTAACGAGGCTCTACACCTCCTACAAGCCTGTCCGAGGTCCCCACGCCTTGGCGGATCTTCCTCGCCCGGAGTCGGATGCACCCGCGACGACTCGTCCCGCCCCCACTTTGCAGACTTGCAGGGTCTCAGGCGTCCGCTGGGAGGCTGCTTCCAGAAAGGCAAGCGCAAGAGAGGAATGGGGCGCAAGGCTCAGAGCTGAGAGCCCCTTGCTCAACCAGAGGAGCTCGTCCCCAGGCCAAAGATGGAATGGGAAGCGCGGTCCCGCTGGGGTATTTTGGAGAGGACGAATTGGGACTCAGCCCAAACGTTTGGGAGGGAGGTTAACAGGCGACGAGCAGAGGGACTCCGGCAGATTTGCCTTACCCAGGAGCGTGTAAGTCAGGGGTCCCACATGAGGGCGGGAGCGCAGTGACAGAAGGGTTAAGGCACCGCGCCCCGCCCCAGCCCGGGGATTGGTGGCCCTGGGGGGCGTGGCAGGAGGGCGGGCCC
>NW_022900919.1:42642868-42646942 GCF_012274545.1 Fukomys damarensis
GGGCCGGGAGCGCCGCGTCTGAGATCCTGCACTGGACCCTGAAGCAGCGAGTAAGTGAGGCAAGCCCACTGCGGGACCCCTCCTAGCTACCACCCGCTTCCGTGTCCGCAGCACCTTGAGGCTGGTCTGGCCAGACCCGGAGCTGGAAAGGGGGCGCGTCCCGCTGCTGGGGTCCCAGGGGGGAGGGGAGAGATGAGCCCGATGATGTCATGGATGCTTTGCCCGGCCGGGGGGTGGGTAGCGGCCGGAGGGGGTGCGGCCGGGATTATGTCACCTCTTCCCTCTGTGCCCCGCCCCCCGGAGCCACACGCGTTGGTGGGGAGTCCGGGGAGGTGCAGGAGGGATTTCCCCCACTGCAGAGATCCTTGGGGACCTCTGCCGACCGCCTGTGGCCGGGGTCTTATCTGCTGGCGCAGCTTGCCTTGGGCTGCTGGTGAAAACGACCCCCTATCCTCCAGCAGAGGCTTGTGTGTGTGCGCGCTTGTGTGCTTCGGGATGGGGGTGGTGGTGTGCTGTCGGCCCCCTCAGTCCTGAAACATTGACTTCATCATAGCCAGAATCTAGGGGATGGGCCCTCTTCTCTGCTGGTCCCCACGCTTCCGAGGAAAGCTGCATCTCCCCTCACACATCCCAACCAAGAAGTTGTGGAGATTTCTGCACCCCAAAAGCCCTGCAGTGCCCCTGAATCCCTTTTCTTCCTCAGACCTTCATCCTTGAAGCCCTTCCTGATTTCTCTGTATAGATTCATTGCTTATTTGCATAACTCATAATTAGCATTGCCATGTGCATTCATCCTGCATGTCTCGGTGCCAGAGTCCAGGGGCCCCTAGGACTCTTGTCTCTGGGGCATCCACAGTCCAATCCTGGGGTGTCTTCAGAGTGAAATCTTCCTGGGGTGTCTTGAGTGCACCAAGACTCCTGAGGTATCAGGGATGCTGTCTTGAGCAGCAGCATTTGGAATAGTTCTAGAAGGCTATTGGGTGGGCACAGAGAGCTGAGAAAAGGTTGTGTGGAATGAAGAGGACCTTAGGTCATGGGAGATACGGGATGGGAATCAGGAAAGGCACTGGGGACCCTACTGCAAGCTCTGGGGACCACAAAGAATATGAAGCATTTTGCCCATAATGCTTGTACTTCTTAAAATTCCTGCAAGCTATGTGTGAAAACCAAAGGTGAAATAACCTGCATAAGGTTCCACTCCTCATCAGTCAAGCTGTGGTTTACACTTGGTGCTGATGCCAGAACTCCATCTACTGCCCTTGACCCTGTTCATGGAAGGATATAGGCAGAGCAGGAACAAGATTGGCTTTACTCTTTAGAAAGAGTCCCCTGGTAGCTCAGGGAAGGAGTACAGGAGAAGAAAGACCAGCGAGGACACCCAGCAAGGGTGCTGGCAGGAGGGGCTACTGAGATCTTTAGGAAGTAGAATGGCTTGGGTTTGAGATCTTCAAGACCCCAAGCATTCTAGCTATGGGAGGGCCTGGGTGGTCACAGTAGTTGAAAGGACCTGCATTTAGTCCCTTTATAATATTGTGTACCATGTCTTAGGCACTGAGGTTTGATGGGAAAGAGATAGAGGCAGTCAGTCAACAGGATGTCATCCCACACTTATACCATGAGATGGCCATTGCTGAACCAAACCCAGTTATTGGCAAGTTCAGGACCTTGACTTCCTTTGCAGTTCCTGCTTATCAGGGGAAGTATCCTCCTTCTTGTCCCTCCAGCTTCCTTCTGGGGTTTTGAGAAGAGCTGCAGCAAGCAGCCCAAGTGTGGGAGAGGCAAGGGGCAGAGAACACTTGTAAGGGGTTGACCATGACAGGCAAGAATGGGGAGGGAGCCTCCAGAAAGAGCTTCTGTGGGTTGACAATCAAGGATACTCCAGGTAATAAAGCACTGGGAAAGGAGGCTCAGGATTTAGCCTCTGAGCCTGATAGGAGGTCACACATACTCTAGGGAAACAGTAGAGTGGCTAATGACCAGCCCCCACTATGGTCAGATTCTCCTTTCCTGGATCTCAGAGGAGGTAGTGCTGCATGTTTGTATTGCACCTTACAGTTTAAAATGTGACCTCCCAAACTCTACCCCATCATGACCCACATGTTTACTTCTGAGGTTTGTTTCTGCCCTTGGTGCAGCCCCTATTGCTAGCACCCTGGCTGGATCTTTATCTCACTAGTGACCCCTTCCTTTGACATATCAGCACATTCAAGTTTCAACCATGTTTAATTTTAAAATTGAAAAAGCACTTGGATCCCAAACCTCCTTAAGTGGTGGCCTTCTCCGACTTCTCTTAGCAGGGAACTCTGCCATCTCTTCTGTCTCTGCACCCCTCCCTATGGTCTGTGTTTGCCTTGCACCACTTTTCTAAAGCCATTCTGACACAGAAGCCAGTGATGTCTTAAGCTGCCAAATCCAGGGCACACTCTTCTATCTCAGTTACACCTAGTCCCTCTTTTTTTGGCAGAGAGCTGCTCCCACATTTTTTCTTTTTGAGCCAGTCTCACTGTGTTGTCCAGGACTGGCAATGAATTCCAAGGCTCAGGTGGTCCTGCCCAGTAGCTGAGACTGTGGGTACACACCACATCACCCAAGTTGTCCCCTTGGCTTTTTTCCTGCTCCCACAGGACCTCCCAGACTTCTGGGGCTCTGCCCCCCTAGCCTGAAGCTAGGCCTGGATGCTGACAATCCTAGTCTCTTTCTCCACCCAGTGTGTGAGAGGCATCTTTCTCTGGTCTTCTCAAAAGCTACTGTTTTTCCTAAGCAGTCGCTTCCTGTATGTTGAGTGCCCCAGCCTAAACTCCATTATCTCCAACACCTGAACCCCAGCTGATTGAGGTTTTTGCAGGTTCCTCCTCCCCAAACCTGCCCAGCCCTTCCCACTGGTTTCAAGACTTGGGCCATATAGCCTCTATCCTCCCAGCTCCAGTTGCTCCCTACATTGCACCCAAGAATGGCAAGAGAAGAGAGGGACATGTGTAGAGTAGGAAGTTTCTAGGCTAAGGGTTAGAATGCTGGAGATTGGAGTCTCAGTAGGGACTAGCGTAATGCAAGAGAGGCCTAAGGCACAAAATTTATGAAGGCCTCACTGAGGGGGAGAGTGCACCTACCCATCTGCTCCATCTGAACCCCAAGGACCTCTCTTGTCCCAGCCTGCTCCAATCCCTGTGTGTTGGGACAGACTCGCTGGAATAAGGGGGATTAATGAGACAATGGAATTCTGCAAAGGCACTGGATCAGCCTAGTAGTGAACTTTCCCACTACCTAGGGCTATAATTTCTGGTGTGACCAGAAGAAGACCTTGAAAAGGAGTTTTCTCAGACTGACTTTGTCTGAAGCCTGATAGGAAAGATCACGGTGTTAGAACTGGGCATCGGGGTAAAAGAACTACGCTGAGTACTCAGGGGGACACCCCATGAACCTCTTCACCTTAATAAGGAAGGGGGGCTTCCTTCCTTGTTTCTGGGGGAACTAAGGGTTAAGGGCCCGAAGAGAGCACTTTCTGTCTCTGGCACACATATTTGAGTGGCTAGCCAGGGCTGGCATTGCCTGGCACCTCTGTCAGGCCGGATTCTGCAGGTCTCTGGGGCAGGTGATCCCAAGTGCGGACTTGAGACAAAAGAACCAGGAAGCAGGACCTCCCCCAGCACAGGTAACCCGAGGCCCTGCTCCCCCTTCTTTGGGCCGGCCTTGCGGGAGGGGGCGCACACCCAAAGAACTGGCTCTGAGGACTTCAAGGTAAACTGAGCAGGGCCAAGGTCCACAAGGAGTGGGGGAGGGGTAACTCAGGACGTCTTCCTGGTGGCGGTGAATTCCTAGCAGGGCTCTGCAGGCGCGGGATCCTCTAGGGCGCAGCTGGACTCGGAGGCCCCGCCCCTCCCCCCGCCCACCTGTGGGAAACACAGGCCCTGAGGGAGGCTCCGCGTCCCAGCCTCGCTCGGCTGGCGGGGGTCCTCTCCGAAGGGCCGATTTCAGGGAGGCGGAAGCCTTCGGCCAACTTTTCGTGTGGTCGCGTTGGGGAGATCTCCGGGAGGGCTCCCTTGCAACCAGCTGCAGCGCGGCCGGCCGTCCGCGCGC
>NW_022900919.1:42647172-42688265 GCF_012274545.1 Fukomys damarensis
ATGGCGGCGCCCACTTGCGACCCTGGCGCGCGTGTCAGCTGCAGCTCCGCCCATCGCCCCTGGGAACCCCTATTTCCCCCAGCGCTCGGCTCCTCTGGGTGGGTGGCGCGCGGCAGCTCTGAGAGGTAGGTTCTTCCTTCCTCCCATTTCGCAGAGGAGAAAACTGCAGTCCGGCATGGCTCGGTCGGTCCGTCCAAAGTCGCGCAGCTGGTTCGGGC
Source organism: Fukomys damarensis (assembly GCF_012274545.1). Lineage (NCBI taxonomy): Eukaryota > Metazoa > Chordata > Mammalia > Rodentia > Bathyergidae > Fukomys > Fukomys damarensis. The sequence goes on from NW_022900919.1 coordinate 42,647,391, forward strand.
TGAGCCCCAACTGCGAGAGTGAGCCACATGGCCCCTGCAGACCGGGCCTCGGAGGGTCCCAGGCTTGAGGACCCGGAGGTCCCCCACCCCCTTGGAAAGGCAAGGAGAGAAGCCTGCACTGGTAGTGAAATTCTGCTTCTGCCCTTCATTACAACACCCTAGGGTAGGGGGCTGGGAAGGACCCCCACCTTCAGTTTTTGGATAGGGTTGTGTCTTGTCTCTCGCCCTTCCCTAACTTGAGGTTCCCTATTGGATTTAGGTACTACTCTCTCCTTCTAACCCATTTCTCTAGCCCATGAGGTTGACTGAGATTTAGGGGTCCTGACCCAAGGTAAAGAGCCCCTAAATTCTGGAAGTTGGACCCAAAAGCTGAGGTGGTCCCTAAATCTGGGAGGCTGGGGTGGAGGCAGAAGTTTTGGAGTTGAACCCAGCGGGGAGGGTATGTGAATGGTTTCCTGCAACAAGCAGCCCCCAGTACCAGGCTACCTCTGTTACCCAGCCCTATTCCTTCACCTGGAACGCCTGGAACTCTCATATCCACTGTAGGGAAAGGGACTCCTGAGGGCCTGAGGCGGACTGGGCTGGGATGGTGGGAGTGGGAATGGGGTCTGACCTCTGCGTTCCCACCTGTGTCCACAGTGCCCTCCTGGGATAGTCATGGCGAAGCTGGAGACACTTCCTGTGCGCGCTGACCCAGGGCGGGATCCCCTCCTGGCCTTTGCCCCACGGCCTTCTGAGCTTGGACCCCCAGATCCCCGTCTGGCCATGGGCAGTGTGGGCAGTGGGGTGGCCCATGCCCAAGAGTTTGCCATGAAGAATGTGGGCACCCGAACAGGGGGTGGGGGCAGTCAGGGCAGTTTCCCTGGCACCCGAGGCAGTGGCAGTGGGACCAGCAGAGAAAGGCCTGGCCGCTACCCCTCTGAGGACAAAACTCTCGCCAACTCCCTCTACCTCAATGGCGAGCTTCGGGGCAGTGACCACACAGATGTCTGCGGCAATGTGGTGGGCAGCAGTGGTGGCAGCAGCAGCAGCGGTGGCAGTGACAAGGCCCCACCACAGTATCGTGAGCCCAGCCACCCTCCCAAGCTCCTGGCCACCTCTGGCAAGCTAGACCAGGTCAGTCACCAGAATCTAAGACCCTCACAGCCCTTTTCTGGGGTGGCAGTGGCCCAGAGAGGAGGGCAAGGTGGTCATCCTTGTGTAGGCCAGGATGGCAGCTGGGTGGAGGAGCTGTGGGGTGGAGCCCTGGGGCCAAATCCAGGTGGTGGATTCAGGACAGAGACCTGGCTTGGGGGAGACACCAGATGAAAACCTAGAGGGGGAACCTCAGGGTGGAGATCTAGTAGGGTGGGAGGTGGTGCTGAACAAGTCTTGGCCAGAGGGCAGAGGCTGGGACCAAGACTAAGGCCTCATTCTGATGTTCACTCCTCCTGCCTTGCTTTTGTGCAGTGCTCAGAGCCACTAGTTCGGCCGTCGGCCTTCAAGCCTGTTGTACCCAAGAATTTCCATTCCATGCAGAATTTGTGTCCCCCACAGACCAATGGGACCCCTGAGGGACGACAGGGCCCTGGTGGTCTCAAAGGTGGACTGGACAAGTCTCGGACCATGACCCCAGCGGGTGGGAGTGGGGGCGGCCTCTCAGACTCAGGCCGGAACTCACTCACAAGCCTGCCCACCTACAGCTCCAGCTACAGCCAGCACTTGGCACCCATGAGTGCCTCCACCAGCCACATCAACCGCATCGGCACTGCCAGCTATGGTAGTGGCAGCAGTGGTGGGGGGTCGGGCTACCAGGACTTGGGGACCTCAGACAGTGGGCGGGCCTCCAGCAAGAGTGGGTCGTCATCATCCATGGGGCGGCCAGGCCACCTGGGATCTGGGGAGGGAGGGGGTGGAGGTCTGCCATTTGCAGCCTGCTCGCCACCCTCGCCCAGTGCACTGATCCAGGAGCTGGAGGAGCGGCTGTGGGAGAAGGAGCAGGAGGTGGCAGCTCTGCGGCGCAGCCTGGAGCAGAGTGAGGCGGCTGTGGCCCAGGTGCTGGAGGAGCGGCAGAAGGCGTGGGAGCGTGAGCTGGCTGAGCTGCGTCAGGGCTGCAGTGGGAAGTTGCAGCAGGTGGCTCGCCGTGCCCAGCGTGCCCAGCAGGGCCTGCAGTTGCAGGTGCTGCGGCTGCAGCAGGACAAGAAACAGCTGCAGGAGGAGGCAGCTCGGCTGATACGGCAGCGGGAAGAGCTCGAGGACAAGGTGGCCGCTTGTCAGAAGGAGCAGGCCGACTTCCTGCCCCGGATGGAGGAAACTAAGTGGGAGGTGCGGGCAGGGGACTCCAGCCTTCCTTTCCCTCTGATTTCCCTTCCTTCTGTTCCTCTGGAGAACTCAGTACCCACATTATTGCAAAGGATGAGAGAACCAAATCAATTTGGTGTATCTGAGGATGGGAGGCTGTCCCTGGGCAGTATAAGATGAGCCAAGACCATGCTGGGTTCCACAGGGAGGTCTGGATGTCAACCCTGTCCTGTCTGATATATGCTGAGCATGAGCCCTAGGAAAGTTTGGTGCCTCCAGTGGCAGATCTGGGGGTCATGTGTAGAGAGCAGAGCTCTGCCTTGACCCTGCCTTTTCCTCTTCCCACCTGCCCCTGCCCAGGTGTGCCAGAAGGTCGGTGAGATTTCCCTCCTGAAGCAGCAGTTGAAAGACTCACAGGCCGACGTGTCCCAAAAGCTGAGTGAGATCGTGGGGCTGCGCTCACAGCTGCGGGAGGGCCGGGCCTCACTGCGGGAGAAGGAAGAGCAGCTGCTCAGTCTGAGGGACTCCTTCGGCAGCAAACAGGCCAGCCTGGAGCTGGCTGAGGGTGAGCTGCCTGCCAACTGCCTCAAGCCAGCGCTGACCCCCGTGGACCCAGCAGAACCGCAGGAGGCACTGGCCACCTGTGAGAGTGATGAGGCCAAGATGCGTCGTCAGGCTGGGGTGGCCGCCGCTGCATCCTTGGTTTCCATAGATGGGGAGGCGGATGCTGGCGGGGAGAATGGGACACGGGCCCTGCGACGGGAGGTGGGACGGCTGCAGGCTGAGCTGGCAGCCGAGCGGAGGGCTCGGGAGCGCCAGGGTGCCAGCTTTGCAGAGGAGCGCCGCGTGTGGCTGGAGGAGAAGGAGAAGGTCATTGAGTACCAGAAGCAGCTGCAGCTGAGTTATGTGGAGATGTACCAGCGCAACCAGCAGCTGGAGCGGCGGCTGCGAGAGCGCGGGGCGGCAGGGGGTGCAAGCACCCCTACCCCGCAACATGGTGAAGAGAAGAAGGCCTGGACCCCTTCCCGCCTTGAGCGCATCGAGTCCACAGAAATCTGATCCTCCACCTGGGCACGTGGCCCTCTGACAAGTGTTCCTGTCTGAAGGCCAGGGTCTCCAGGATCCCCTCTCTCCATCTCCCTTCCCCATGTTTCCCAGATCCCCAGACCAAAGAGGTTCTCAAAGCAGCTGTAACCAGGCTCCTCCTGCTCCCTCTGTATCCTCCCAGCTCTAGCACTGCCCAAGTGGGCAGTCACTTGCACCCTCCTCCTGAGGAGGGGTACAGGAGGGCAGATTGAGTGAAGGTCCAGGTAGTAGGGAGCATGCTTCCCTTGTGGGCAGCCCCTTGTTGGAGATGGAGGTGGCAGGCCTTCAGTGCTGCCAAGATGTCATAGCCCCTCAGGGGGTCTGGGCTGCTGCAGATGACCACTTGTGTCTAGTGATGCTCTCTGTTCTCACCTCCTAGGCTGTGGAGCCTGAGGAGGCCTCCTGCATGAGTCTGCCAAGGCCAATAGACCCTGGGCTCCTGGCCTCTCTCCTTCCTGTGGTGTTTTCCCTCCCTGGGCAGACTGGCAGGACAAGTGGGAGCAGTTGGCCTGCCTGTGGTTGAGAGGGCTACCTGCCCAGCCCCTCCCCCCCAAGGTTTCTTGGGCTCAGGCCTCAGAGTCTGGCCTGGTCTTGAGTGTGTGTCCCTGTGCATGTGTTGGGGGAGGGGAGGGCTGGGACTGGCAGCTCAGTGCGCACGGAGATCTGCCCTCCTTTTCTTGGAAAGGAGGCTTAAACCTTCACCCTTCCAGCCAGGATCCCCCAGGGCACCACCCCAGCTGCTTTGCTGACCCCACACCCAGGGCCACTGTCTGGCTCTAACTACAGCTATTAAGTGCTACCTGCCTCTCAGGCACTCCCCTTGCCCATTTTCTGAGGTCAGATGAGTGTCTGTGATGTCTTCCTCTGTCTTCCCTCATTCACCTCCCCAGCCTCCTGCTTTCATGCTCAGAACATTATCTTCCCAGGCTGCCTCTTCCTCAAAGTCTCACCTTTTCTTCCAGTAGAAAATTCTGCTTGACCTTTGGTGCACTACCCGCTTCCCAGCTCCACTGGCCCAAGTCTGAGCCTGAGGTTCTTGTTTCAGGGGCCCAGGGAGGGTTGGATTTGATTGTCCTTGAAGAACAAGGCTGACCTGAGAGGGACATTCTGTGGTGTTCCTTATGGACATCTGTGGTGCCTAGGCTCTGAGTTGGCTCAGCAATTTGTCCAGGGAGGCCTGACAGGGCCACCAGTAGGGGTTGGGACAGCCAATGTCACTTCCTTCTCTAGGAGTCCTCTCAGAGTTTATCTTCCCAAGACAAGAAGGGAAATTTTAAGTTCCCTTCTAAGAAAGCAAATTTATAATTCACCAGCAATAAAAATTGGAGGAGGCTTGGCCCTCAGCCCTTGTATTTCTCTTTTTCACTCTCTCTTCTACCCCCAATATTGACTGTGGGGGCAAGGTGGAGTGAGCTGAAAACTACTGTGAGCAAATTACCCCAACCCTGACCAGCCTCCTCCCATGACTGGTGACTGTTTAATGAGCTGTGCATCCCCCACAAAACAGGAGTGCCCTTCTTTGTGGCCTCTTAACTGCACAGCCCCTTCTGGGTGGTCCTCACCAGGTCTCTGAGCTGGATGGGAGGTCACCCTGGCAACCACTGCCCACTCCACTCACCCCTCACTGCACCTGTCCCAGAACCTGGGCCTGGGCCACAGGGGCTGGGAAAAGAGGGCATTAGTAGAAGAAAAAAAAAATATGAACAGTCTCAGCTTTGGGATTCCAACCACAAAATAAATTATATATAAATATATATAAATATATATCTACCATATGTGATGGAAAGACTTTTCATTTTCTTTTCCCAAAGAAATAAAATGGAGAAAGCCTCTTGAATGGCATTCTGAGGTCTGCTTGTGTCTTCACAGGTGTGGGATGTGAGCTTGAGGGCTGGGAATATGGAGGGCTGAGCTGGAGTAAACATTTCCCAGAGGAGGGACAAGGCCAGAGGTACTCAGTGGGCCATGCCAGGAGGTTGGCCCAAAGCCCAAACTCCATGTCACCCAGGAGGAGTCATGGTTCCATGTTTGTGACAAATGGGGCTTTCTCTTCAGTTCACACTCCTTAAAAGGATTTAAAGCTGCCTGTAGCTCAGAATTTGAATATCAGCCTGTTGGCTAGAAGGCAGAAGATGCAGGACAGCTAGATGCAGCTTGCAGTTACTTCAGCTACCTTGCAGTGATTGGTAATGTTTGAGGGCCAAATGTACAGAAAGAAGACTGAGAAAAGGTTTGCAGTTAGTGGCAAAAGGGACCTACAGATACTAGTGAGCTGTCCTTCTATAGTTCTGTCCTCAGGCAAAGTCCCACAATCAAGAATGCATTTTGGACCTTGGGAGGCCAAGACAGGAAGATTGAGAGTTCAAGCTTGGCCTGAGCAATTTAGTGGCTTAGCAAAACCCTGCCTCAAAATTGAAAAGGGTTTGAGCTGGGTGTGGAGGAGGTGTAAATCTGTAATCCTAACACTTGGGAGGCTGAGGTGGGAGGATCACTGAGAGTTTGAGGCTTGTCTGTGCTACATAGTTCAAGGCCAGACAACTATATAATGAGACCCTGTCTCTAAAAGGGAGGAGGTTGGGGATGTAAGTAGTGCAGTGGCCCTGAATTCAATCCCTGGTGCTGCAAAAACAATAACAAATTTTGTTTTAAGTAACACAACCTCACAGGACTTTAAAGAGTTTTATTTTTTCTCACCTGCCATGTGCAGCAGTGCACCCCTATAGTCCCAGAACTCAGGATGCTGAAATAGGAGAATCACTGTGAGTTGGAGACCAGCTTGTGTTATATAGTGAGTTTAAACCCAGCCTGGACTGCATACTGAGACCTTGTTTCAAAAAAATGTTTAATTTTTTCTCACCTAGTTAATCTGGATGTGAGTGTCATAGGTTTTGGTTCATTGTGGACCCAGACCAGTGACAGTGAACCTTTAGAGCTTTCAGTGATACAAACAACCCACTGTGGTACACATGCCATAGGTGCACCTCCACTGACCTAGACTTTTCATCTTCCCTGTTACAGCTTGTGTCATCTAAATGCCCCCCCCCAAAGCCTCATGCAGTCTTTTTCAGTTCAGAGGTGGCTGGAATTAAGGGTGTGTGATTACTAAATCAGTCCACTGATTGGTATGGCACCCCCTAATCCCAGTAGCCTACATAGAGTAGAAAAAAGCTGCTAAGGCCCCTTGTAGCTTTGCCTCCTTGTGGGCAGCATGAACTGTTTCTCCTCCATGACATCCCTCTGCCATATGCCACTTTACCTTGGAGCCAGATGATTATGGACTGAAATCTCTACAAACTGTGAGCTAACTAAACCTCTCCTCCTTTAACTTTGGGTATCGGGTATTTTGGGTCAGCCATGAGAGAAAAGTAAGACACTACCCTTCTCCCATCCTAGTTTGTTGTTTCCTCTTTGCCACAAGGTGGCTGCCACAGCTCTGCAATGGGACTGATCTCATCGTTTATCACAAAAGTAACGGCTGGCAATTTAGCTCAGTGGCACTGTGCCTGCCTCACAAGCACAAAGTCCTGAGTTTGATCCCTGGGGGCGGGGACAAAAAAAAACTATGCTCACCAGAGAAAGTAAAAGTTTTCCCAGAACCCTGCCACACCCTTTTAAATCTTGTTGGCCAGACCTGAATCATAACTCCTGGTATTTCAAGGGAGACTGGGAAATTGAATATTTGCCAAAGAGGAACAGAATTGTCACACCTTCCTAGGAAGAAATCATAGTTCATCTCCTGGGGATACTCTGCTGTTTCTGGGTACTGCTGGCCTTGTAACCAGCAACCAAAAGATTTCCCTGGTCAGCCTGTTGACAGAATCCTCCCTAAGCAGTGGCATCTGGTCTGGGGCTCCAAAGGTTCACACCTGTAAAGCAGAGCTCAGGAGGGCACCCTGGAGGGTTCAAGAGCTCAGATCTCCTTCATTGTTCTCAGGATGGATGGATGATGTCTCAGGCACTGACAAGGTACACAGATCCCAGTCAGCTGCTCTGAAGTACCCTCAGTAACCCTGGCAGGTAGAAGCTTGGTGGTTTATCTAGGTGGCCAAACTGACTCAGGTGTGGACCTCCTACACTCCCACCCACCAAAGGAGGTGGAAGACCACCTGGCTCATCTGCTACAGCTCTGGCCTCCTCAAGCTCCAGGTATGAGACTTCTGTCTACCATCACTGTGTCTCCTGAGAGCATATTACTGATACATCTCTATTACAAGTGCACTATTCCACTCATTGTGCTGATGAGAAACTAAGTTTAGAGACTGTACATGACTTCCTCATGGTCATAAAATACTGAGTAGGGTCCTGGGATTCGAATATCTGTCTGCGCTGCTCAGTCACTTCCAGAGCTATCCACCAAGGATAGTATTTTGCTTCTGCAGGTCCTAGATTCCTTCAGTCACTTCGTCTAAATCTGTCAGCACAAAACGTCCTTTGAAAACGCTGACAGAGTCTTTTGACCCTCTGCCGCACCCGTCACTCGCTCAGCCTGCGGAAGTTGAGAGCAGTTGGCCGGAAGTGTTGCTAAGAGGAGGCTAGGTCTTGTGGGAGGAGTAAACGTATTACCAGAGCCCGAGATGTCCCCGGTTTGGTATTGCGGGACTCCTCTTTCTTCAGGCTCAGGTGAGTGGGAATGGACGGTGAAGAGGTCGCGGCTGCTACTTCTTGCGCCTGCGACCGCCCTGGCTTGAGCCTTTCTGGTCGTTCCAGGGTTTGCTTGCCCCTAGGCCCGATGTGCTCTTCCTTGTCCGAGCTGTGAACGCCTCACTGAGCCCTTGCTCTAGGGAGTACCTCGGCAACCCTCACCACTCCAGGGTTCTGTGACCTTGGGCAAGACATTTACCTGAATCTTGATTTAAAACAAAATAAAACACCCTGTCAAATAGAGATCCTAACAGTACGTGTCTCATGGCTGTTGTGAGAATGTAGTGATTCAGTCTGTCGCTCCTTTTCTCACACTTTAATATGCTTGTAACTCACTTGGAAATTCTGATTCAGCAGGTCTGGGGTCCTGCCTGAGACTCAATATTTGACCAGCTTCCAGCAGATTACACTTCGAGCAGCACGATTCTACAGTATTTTGCTTAGTACTTGGAATGGGGTGAGTCTTAAGTAAATATCAACATGATATATGCCCTTTTCTCATTTTTAACAGGCAGTTTCCAGTTGCACAACCTTTGCTTAGGGTAATATTGTTGTGCCCTCATCTTTTCTTTTCAGAGATAGGAAACAGTTCTTTTTCTGTGCAAGTCATGACACAGCTCTTCTGCCCTGATTTAAGGAGCTGTGAAACTTACCACCAAGTGCTTTAGCATTACTCTGGCTGGTGTTTTGAGCTTCGTGTTTTCTGCCCTTTGGGCACACTGTGAGTAGTAACAACAGCTGACTTTTCAGAGCTAAGTTGTTCACTTTAGTTACTTGAATGGCCTTGAGAAAACCCTTATATTTGCTCCTGTCTGTAGACCCAAATAAAGTCTGAGGACTCCTGCATCATACATTAGAGAAAGTGAGGCCTTTGGCAGTATGCAAGACTGATGTTTATTTGTCAGTGTGGTTTTCTTTTTGTTTTTGGTACCAGGGATTGAACTCTGGACCTTGCGCTTGCAAGGTAGGTGCAGTGCCACTTAGCTAAATCCCCGGCCCGTCAATGTGGTTTTCTTCACCCACCTAGTGGTTTGTTTTTCTGGTCACCAATGAAATCTTGTCATTTATCATGGAAGTCAAAGTTTGCATAAAACAATTCTGAAGTTCCTCCTTTGCTTGTCTGAAATATTAACTCTGCTGTCTTGCAAACTGGAAAATCAAGAGTGCTGAAAGTGACAGATTCAGACCACTTAGGAGTTTTCTGTCAGTACTATGTAGATGCACATACTTTTTTTTTTTTTTAAAGCTGCTCAGATTTTGTCATTCCTCTGATAGTTCTATTAGATGGGCGAAGTAGACCTGAGCATCTGCTCCTTGGTGTCATATGGAATGACTGACTGACTTTCTTTCTTCTTTTTTTTGTTTTTTGAGATAGGTCTTGCTTTGTAGTGCATGCCAGCCTTGAAGACACTATGTTAACCAGGTTGGCCTCCAACTCAGCTATCCTCCTTCCTCAGCCTCCAGAGTGCTTAGATTACAGGTGGGCACCATCAGGCCCAGCTTGGAGAGTGTTTATAAAGACAGGGTCTTATGATGGCCAGGCATGGTGGCACATGCCTGTAATCCCAGCACTCGGGAGGCTGAGGCAGGAGGATCGCTGTGAGTTCGAGACCAGCCTGGGCTACATAGTGAGTTCCAGGTCAGTCTCAACTACATAGTGAGACCCTGTCTCAAAAAACCAAACAACAACAATAACAACAAAGAGACGGTCTTATGTAACCCTTTAAAAGAAGTTGTTCTAACACTGTCTTCTGGAGCTTTATCATACCCACACACTTCTTGCCATTCAGATAGAGGAATAGCAGAGTCTTAGAAGGGAGAAAGGAAGGTATATTTTAAAAGCTAAAAAAGTATTGTGCTGCTTTTTATAAGCACAGAAACTAGAACAAAGAGAAGGGGATGAGTTGTTAGACATGATTTTTATTTGGCTTAAGTCTGTGGGTGATACTTATGTTGACCTAAACACCTTCTAGTATTAGCAGATCTTTGTCTAGTAGGTTCTGTGGAAGCAAAAGCACAGAAGAGTCTAACTCAGTTAACATCCTTCTTAACAGCAGAAGGTTCTTACTACCAGTCTCTAAGCCCTTCCTAGGGGCATTAACACTTGAGAGATTTAGTTGTGGACCTAGAGAAAGTTAGCACTTTTGTTGTTTTGTTTCTCAAGATTGCTCAGCAGATTATTATAGTTATTAATTAATTTTTTTGCAATACTGGGGATCAAACTCAGGATCTTGAGCTTGCGAGGCAGGATGACACCAGAGAGCTAAATCCCTGGCCCAACTCAGCAGATTATTGCTGAAACAAAAATAGGGTTTTTAGTATCTTTATTTTTTTGGTACCAGTGATTGAACTGGGGACCTTGCACTTGCAAAGCACAATGCCACTGAGCTAAATCCCTGGCTTTCATATCCATATTTTTTCTCAAGAGACAAAATTTAATATATGCACATAGTTTTATATATAATGCAGCATTCGTATCCATTTTTTGCAGCATTTTATTGGGAATTAGGAAGGTCTTTCTAAGAAAAGGATCAGAATTGAAAAGTGAGATCTGGTAACTGGTAAATTATACATGCTGAGAGTGTCATACATTTAATGTACAGTGAACATCACTGCCTTACCCTGCCTGGCTCCCCTTCTCTAATTTCTGGACTTTAGTTTAAAATGAAGTTATTTGGCCTTTCTCAGACCTATACCTAAAAAATAAAAAGGGAAGATTACTTACTCCTAATTCTGTGTGATGGCACATGCTTATGATCCCAGCACTCTGGGAGGTTAAGCCAGGAGGATTACAAGTTCAAGGCCTTCCAGGCTAATTTAGTGAGATCCTGTCTCAAGGTTTAAAAACAGTTTTTAAAAGACTGGGTTGGGACATACCTCAGAGTGAAGGCCCTGGGTTCAGTCCCTAGTACTGAGAAAAAAAATTCCTTGCTCATCATTCAGAGTGTTTAGGGCAGTACCTTTGGAAATGCCAGCATCCAAGGCTCTCTGAGACTCCTCCCTAATTCATTAGGATCCCTAGAAAAGAGACAGGGAAGAGAATAAATTGGGGTACTTAAACCAGTAAAGGAGTTTTGTGAAATGATACATCAGATGTCTGAGCCTTTTGTGAAGGAGCCAGGAATTTATTGGATGAGTGTCCATCTTATTTTTGGGTTTTTTGTTGGTTTTTTTTTTTAGCCAGGGTCTTGCTCTATGTCCAGACTGGCCATAAACTCACTGTCTAGCTTAGGTGGGCCTCAAACTCAGGACAATCCTCCTGCTTAGCTTCCTGAGTGCTGGGATTATAGGTATGTATCACCATGCCTAGTTCATAGTGTTTTCTTGTGGCTTCTCTGTTAGTCATTGAATAAGGAGGAGTTCTTTCTCAGGTGTTTTCTCTACCTGGACACCACATCCACCTCCTCATCTTTGCAGTATCTTTCCTCCCCACTACCTTACTCTACTGCTTCTCTGCTTTGTTTTTCTTTTCCTTCCTTTTCCACAGTACTCAAAACCCAACTTCTGAATAGTTATATTTCAGACCACTGTGTGGCGTCTGTAGTGTAACTCTTTAAATTGCCTGGTGAAATAGTATGCAGTCAAGGCTTACCATTTGCATTCTGGCTCCTCAGGCCTCAAAGATTCCTTGTCATTTACATTTCCATTACTGGGGATTTATAAAGAATTTCTATAGCCAGGCGTGGTGGTCATGCACACCTGTAATCTCAGCACTCAGGAGGCTGAGGCACATAGCCGTTTCAAGGCTAGCCTGCACTACAAAGGGAGACCCTGTCCCTCCCATCCCCCAAATAATTCTACAGACAGTAGAGGAATAGCAGAAATGTGGGACCTCTGTGGCTTTTCAATATTTTCATTGGTTACTTTACTCACTGTCTCCTTAAAGAATACTTAATTTCATGTTAGTACATGCTTTTTGTTTGTTTGTGTGTTTGTTGTTTTTTGAGACAGGATCTCACTATGTAATTGAAACTGACCTGGAACTCACTATGTAGCCTAGGCTGGTCTCAAACTCACAGCGATCCTCCTGCCTCAGCCTCCCGAGTGCTGGGATTACAGGCGTGTGCCACCACGCCCAGCTAGTACATGCATTTTATAAATTTAATTTTTGCCAGAGTTACATGTTTATGGTTTAAACAATTAAATAGGCTGAGTGTGGTGGCGTATGTTTGTAATCCCAGCACTCTGGGAGGCCAAGGCAGGATGCTTACAAGTTTGAGCCCCTGGCCCAACATAAAAAAGGGTCTGGAGATGTCGCTCAGTGTGAAGGCCATGAGTTCAATCCTCGTAACAAAAAACAAAAAACAGAGCTGGTCATTGTGGCACATGCCTGTTTATCCCAGCAATGGGGAGACTGAGGTAGGACAATTACCTTGAGTTTGAGGTCAGTCTGGATTACATAGCAAGACCCTGTCTCAAAAAATCAAGAAAACAAAACAACAACAAAATCCCCACAATAGGGCTGGGGCTGTAGCTCAATGGCGCAGTGCCTGCCTGGCAAGCACAAGTTTCTGAGTTTGATACCCAGTACCAGGAAAAAAAAAATCCCCACAATAGCCAGATAAGTTAGTAGAGCTTACAACTAAATGTTAGTTTTTTTTCCCCTTTCTGCCTCCATTTTTGTCTGTCTATGTTATCCAGGTCAGCCTTGAATTTGCAACCCTCCTACTTCAGCTTCCTGAGTGCTAGGGCTTTTGTGTGTGCCCACTTTTAACCCTTCCAACTGGCTGCCACCTGGAAACCTTAAAAGGTCATAGATCACTTAGCTCTACTCTCCACTGCCAATATTCTAGTAATGTGGGTTTTAGAGTCAGTCTTTGATGTCAAGCCCCACCAAGTCTTCAGCTGTGTAAACTTTGGCAAGTTTCTTAGTCTTTTCCCAGCTTCCAGAAGCCATCTACAGTCTTTGCCTTAGAACACACCTTTCTTTCTCTTTAATTCTGTCATGTAGAATTTTCAAATCATTTAACTTTTTTTTTTTTTTTTTTTTTTTTGGTACCAGGGATTGAACTCAGGACCTTGTGCTTGACAGGCAGGTGGCGGTACCACTGAGCCAAATCCCTGGCTCTATGGCAAGTTTCTTTATCTTGTAAATTCTGTTCATCATAAATAATATGGAGCTAATAAGCTCACATTACAGAAATGTTATAGGGATAGGAACTCATGCAGATGAAACAGCTTGTACAAGACTCAGTCTTGACCAGAAGAAGCCCTAACGAGATTGTAGTTTGTATCTTGGAACTTAACCTGCCTTTTCTCCCAGAACTGTAGATTGAATCCAGGTTTCACACATGCTACCCTTAGCCACATACCTCAGGCCTTTTTTCTTTTTTATCTTTTTTTTTTTTTTTTTGGTGGGTGGGTTGAGGCAAGGTCTCCCTTTGTAGTTCAGGCTGGCTCTGAACTCACTATGTAGGCCAGGCAGGCCTCAAACTTGTGGCAGTCCTGCCTCATCCTCCCAAGTGCTGGGATTACAAGCATGCGCCACTATGCCCTGGCTTCTTTTTTTATCTTAAGACAAGGTTTCTCCTAAGGTGCTCAGGCTGGACTTGAACTTGTGATACTCCTGTTGTAGCCCCCTGAGTAGTTAGAATCACAGGTGTGTGCCATTATGCTTTGTCCTGGCCTGTGTTGTTGTTTTTTTCCCCCCTCAGTGCCAGGGATCAAACTCAGGACCTTGTGCTAGTTAGGCAGGTGTGACTCTGCTCAGCTGTATCCCTGGACCTATTTTTATTTTTTTGAAACAAGGTCTTGCTAAGTAGGCAGGTCTTGAACTCATTATGTAGCACAGGCAGGCCTCAAACTCATGATTCTGCTGCCTCACCATCCTGAGTGCTAGGATTACAGGCATGTACCCCTGTGCCCCACTTAGGCCTTTATTTTATTTTATTTTTCAGTACCAGGGATCAAACTCAGGACCCTGCACTTGCCAAGTAGGCACGGTGCCACTGTGCTACATCCCCTGCTGCAGGCCTGTATTTTCAAAAATCGGAAAGGCTGCATCATTTCAAAATAGTGGCTCTATGGATCCCCAGTACAAAAAATAATAATAGTGGCTGTATATCAAACATTGATGTTCTATAATTTTTAAAATTTATTTCAGGATTATATACAATAATTTTATTAATTACTTTGAGTTAGAATTGAGTACTTATATAGAGGTATTGTTTGTTTCTTGTGTTTTGCATTTTTTTTTTTTGGGGGGGGGTCTGGGGATTGAACTCAGGACCTTGCACTTGCAAGGCAGGTGGTGGCACCACTGAGCTAAATCTCTGGCAATTTATTAATTTATGTACTCTTCCTTATACAGTTCTAAGCTCTCAAAAAGAAAGAAAAAGTTTATTCATCAAACATAACTAGAAGTCTTCCCACAAAGAGACTATGGTTTAATTTCCTTCTTTGTTCTTTTGAGACAGTGTTTCACTATGTAGTTAAGGCTGGTCCTAATCTCACTATGTAGGCCAGGCTGGCCTGGGATTACAGGCATGCACCACCACACCCATACCACACCTTTAGTTATACCCCTGTAAACCAGCCTCTTCCTATTGGATGAACATATAAGTTGTTTTCAGTTTATTGCTTTATTTTATTTATTTTATTTGTACCAGGGATTGAACTCGGGTCCTTGTACTTGTGAGGCAGGTGGTGGAACCACTGAGCTAAATCCCTGGCCTTTTTTTTTTTTCCTTCAGTTTATTGCTTTAGTGTGTAGCACACCTTTTTTGTAAAAAATGGGATTTAAAAGTTATTTCTAGGGCTGGGGATTTAGCTCAGAGGTTCCACCGCCTGCCTCACAAGTGCAAGGACCTGAGTTCAATCCCTGGTACACCGCCCCCCTCAAAAAAAAAGTTTTTCTAGCTAGATGTGGTGGTTCACACCTATAATTCCAGCAGTTTGAGAGGCTGAGACAAGTAGGTTTGATCCCAGCATGGACAATTTAGCAATATTCTGTTTCAAATTTTTAAAAAAATTTAAAAGGGCTGGGGATGTAGTTTAGTGCAAAGGCCCTGGCTTCAGTCCCTAATACTGAAAAACCAAACCAAAAAACAAGCAAGTTATTTCATAAGATTTGGTTTCCAATATGAGATAAAGGAGTTGAACAGTTTTTGGCCTTAGTTGCAAACTGTGTTAGACTAAATTTAAATTCCATAGTCCAAAGGAGGTCTTCTTAAAAACTCTGCAGCTGGAGCATTCTGTTACCTACTTTCTCTTTTATTGTTATCCTACTTATGCTACAAGTCTTAATTGAGATTCCTAGTGACTTTTTTTTTCCTAGTGACTATTATGAAGCATGTAAATCTTTTTTTTCCTTTCTTTCATTTTGGTGATGCTAGGGATTAAATCCAGTAAAAGTCATTCCAGCACCCTCAGAATCCCAGTCTGGTCTATTTAGTGGCAGCTTAGGTCTCCCCTGGTTTTGCTTGTCAGGCTTTTCTTAAAAACATAAATTTTAGGGGGCCAGGGATTTAGCTCAGTGGTTTCAGTGCCTCCCTCACAAGCTCAAGGGCCAGAGTTTGATCCCTGGTACAAAAAAAAACATAAATTTTATTTTATTTATCCTTTTTTTCCCCTCAAGCTCCTTCCTTTCCCTATATACAAAATCTTTGTTTACATTTTTCCTTCTATTTTCACATTTTTCTTGTCCCTTCCTTTCTTTCTCCCTTGTTTCCCTTCCCATTTGAACACTTTCTTCCCATTTCCCAACATCCATTATACATTTCAGTCCTTATTTCAATTTTCGGTTTCTCACACCAGAGAGGCAATGTGGTCTGATTTATTTCATTTAAGAGTATGGTTTTACGATTAAGCTATAAATGTCTGAAGCTCATCCTTCTTTATGGTAGAGTAGTACTCCATTGTATAAAAAAATACATCTTGGACCAGGGATTTAACTCAATGGCACCGTGCCTGCCTCACAATCACAAGGTCTTAAGTTAGAACCCCAGTACCAGAAACAAAACAAAACAAAAAAAACCCACATCTTTATACACTCATTAGTTGATGGGCATTTGGGCTGTTTCCTTGATTTTTTGCTTGTTGGGCTTTAGCGCCTAAGTGGAAGGGAAGAATAAGCATTGAGGAAGGCAGGAGTACAGCAGTCAGTTCATAACTCTCATGGTTTCTACCAAGGGAGAAATGGGAATTGTAGTGGTCATATGTAGAATTAAGATACCATGAGCATTGACTCAGTGGAAGCATCGCTAATCTGCCTCCAGAAGGAAGCTACACAGTTCCCCCAGCATGTCAGCAGCACAGTCATGTGAATGAACCTGGAGCCGATGTTTGAGCAGTTCTTTGCATCTTGTCCATGAATTGACAGTAAGCAAGACCTTACTTGACCTTCTGCTTTCCCCTACCAATATAAGTGATGTTTTTCGTTGTAATGGTGTTTTTTTGTTTTCCAGTGCTGGGGATTGTACCCAGCATCTCATGCAGGCTAGGCAAACACTTTGCCACTTAGCTATACCCCCCAGTCCAACCTGTTTAAGGTTTTTTGTTTGTTTGTTTGTTTGTTTTTGGTACCAGGTATCGAACTTGGGACCTTGTGCTTGCGAGGCAGGCAGCCGAACCACTGAGCTAAATCCCCAGCCCAGGTTTTTGTTTTGTTTTGTTTTGTTTTGTTGAGACAGGGTCTCACTATGTAGTTCAGGCTGACCTTGAACTCACTATGTAGCCCAGGCTGGCCTCAAATTTGCAGCAATCCTCCTGCCTCAGCTTCCTGAGTGCTGGGATTACAGGTGTGTGCCACCATACCTGGTCCATGAT
Source organism: Fukomys damarensis (assembly GCF_012274545.1). Taxonomy (NCBI): domain Eukaryota; kingdom Metazoa; phylum Chordata; class Mammalia; order Rodentia; family Bathyergidae; genus Fukomys; species Fukomys damarensis. The sequence goes on from NW_022900919.1 coordinate 42,664,164, forward strand.
TGAGTTTCTGAGGATGCTTACCAGTTGCATGACTACTCTGCAGAACCATTTCAGATTCTGTTAAATGCCCCTGGAGGGAACAGTCAGCATCTTCTAAAAGGTATAGGAATAGTGTTAGAATGACAGAATTCTGTAATTAAAAGTTAGTACTGGGCTGGGGATTTAGCTCAGTGGTTCCGGCACCTGCCTTGCAAGCACAAGGACCTGAGTTCGATCCCCAGTACCCCCCCAAAAAAGTTAGTACTATAAGAACTGGTAGTGTTACTAGAGTGTAATTAATTAAACCTTATACCAAGTTCCACTTTGTTCTTTTTGCGGTTAGCATGGCAGCTACAAACTTCTTTATTCTCCAAGTATGACTTTTATGTATTGATATTAAAAAAATAGAATATATTATTCACTTTTGTTCCTGGCTTTCTCTTTGGAAATCTGCCTACCTCATTTTTTTTCTGTTTTTTTTTTTTTTTTTTTTTTTTTTTTTTTAGTACATGTTTGCTGTACATAATGGTTACATTCATTGTGGGGAATTGGTACATGTACGTAATATATCCCAATTCTTTTTTTTCTCTTTCCCCTTCTACTGCTATTTATTTATTTATTTTTCTTTATTTTTTTGTGAGCATCAGATTCATTTATAAGTCTTTATCAAGTTATTTATCATAAAGACAGATTAACAGCCAAACTAGCAGGCCAACAAATACAAAATACATATGAGTTTATTTTTAATTGACAGACAGTTTCAGTGGATACTTGTGTAGTTTGAATCTTATTTCTTTTTTTTTTTTCCTTTTTGGTGCCTGGGATTTAACCCGGGTCCTTGTGATTGCAAGGCAGGCAGTAGAACCACTGAGCTAAATCCCAGCCCTTCTTTTTTTTAATATTTATTGAAAACTTTTATTAGTACATGTGTGCAGTACATAATGGTTATATTCATTGTGAATCTTATTTCTTATAATGTGTAAAGTTTGGTATTGTGATAGGTGGAAGCCATTCATTCTTCATCTACCCTTTTTTCAGTATCTGGCACCAAATCTGGCCCTGTCATTTGTGATCCATGGTTCTTGTGATATGCCGAAGATGCCCAGGCAGTTTCTGTGGAACATCTCCTTGTCCAGCTCTAATCAAGCATCATGTAAACAAGAAATTGCCTGGTCACACATGTGAGGACTATACTCTCACTGCCAAAAAGATCAGTACTGACAGAATGGCAGCCAATTTCAAGTTATTAAAACCTTTAAAATATCAAGCATTTTGTAATCCTGTTGCCTACATTGCAACCCGAAGTGTGCTGTTTTGGAATATGGGAAACAGCTGGTGGCACAGAGGACAGAAACATCCAGAACAGAGTGGCCGCTGCTATCCTGCCAGAAGAGTGAAGAGTATTAGTGACACTGCCTCTTCTCAGAGAGTCCTCACAACCAACAGTGCCCTTCTGGGTTTGGGAGTCCACCAGGCTTCTGCCTCAAAGGCCAGCATGTTGCAGCTGGGTTCACCCAGGAATGTGAGAGCTGATAAAGAGGATGTAGAAGTTTTTGATTCCTTTGAAGACACCCGAGTTTTCCTACAGCTAAGACCAGAGTACCAGCTTCACAGCCATAACAAATCAAAGATTTGTCAGCCCCTGTCTTTTTCAGAAAGTGAACTAATTTTGCACAAAGTCAGAGTGTATCAAAATAACCTCCAGCCTCAAACTATTGTTGATTATTTCTGTAAACTGAGCTCTTTGCCTGCAGAGCAGTGTCCCATTTTGCGGTCTAAAGCCAGCTTTGCTTTGCTCTGCCATCTGAGTGTGAAAAACATAAAATCCTTTGATATCCCTGGTCTGATCAGTATTTTAAAAGCCTTAGTCAATTTAGAAATCCCTCACTCCCACCCAATGCTAGATGTATATGAAACCAGATTTGGCCATCATGTGTGGGAGATGAGTCTGGACCAGCTTCTTTTGGTGGCTGATCTCTGGCGGTACTTAGGCCACAGAGCACCACAGTTCTTAAAAATTTTTTTTAGTTATCTTAATTTGCATTGGAAAGATCTATCTTTGTCTCAGTTAATTCATTTAATTTATATTATAGGTGAAAGTCGTCAGGTACCACAGGACCTAATGCAAAAACTGGAATCACTGATCCTTAAGTATATTGATTCAGTCAATTTAGAGGAAGTAGGTGCAATCTGTTTGGGCTTCTTTAAGTCAAGTAGTAGTCTCTCGGAATTTGTCATGCGGAAAATCGGAGACTTGGCTTGTGCTGACATCCAGCATCTGAGTAGTCATGCCTTAGTGCATATTCTTAAAATGTTCCGTTTCACTCATGTGGATCATGTCAATTTCATGAAGCAGTTTGGAGAGATTGCACCTCAGAGAATTCCTTCCCTGGGGGTTCAGGGTGTTATGCACCTGACTCTTGCCTGCTCAGCCTTACGCATGTTGGATGAAGGAGTAATGAATGCTGTGGCTGCCTCTTTGCCTCCTCGGGTAGCACACTGTCGAAGTAAAGATATTGCCAAAATTCTGTGGTCATTTGGAACTCTGAATTATAAGCCACCCAACACAGAAGAATTTTATTCCAGTTTGATAAATGAAATTCACAGAAAGATGCCTGAATTCAATGAATACCCAGAACACCTGCTCACCTGCCTGCTGGGTCTTGTATTTGCTGAATACTTTCCAGCAGAGCTCATCAGTGTTGCTCTGAGTCCAAGGTTTGTCAGGTTAGCTCGAGAGAGAAGTAAATTTGAACTTACTAAGGAACTGTACACTCTTGATGGTACAGTTGGCATTGAATGTCCAGATTACAAAGGCAATCGTCTTAGCTCTCACCTTCAGAGTGAGGCATCTCTAAATCTGTGGAATTTAGCAAGGAAGGATATGAACTCAAAGCCTGAATTCCTAGAAGCTCTTTCTTTTCTTGAGACCATGTTGGGTGGCCCCCAGTATATCAAGCACCATATGATTTTACCTCATTCCCGATCTTCTGACTTAGAGGTGCAGCTTGATGCTAACATGAACCCACTACCATTTAACAGAGAAGCCATACCAGCTGAAGACAAGGTTAACTTAAAGTTTAAGCGTTTAGGAGTCAGCCTTACAGATGATTTGTTGAATCAGTTACTAAAAGGGAAAGCAAAAAGGCATTTCCAGAGAGAAATTGAGTCAGAGACTGGGCAGTGGCCCATGAAGTTGGAGAAAGCAGCCATACCATTGGGTAGCTCCCCTTGCAATGTGGCAGATGGGTCAGGGGCTGTTGAGATGGCTGGCCTGTATCCCCCAGCCCATGTGCAGGCCCCACTAGTGAAGCTGGCCATTCAGTTCACACATAGAAATCAGTATTGCTATGGTACAAGGAACCTACTTGGATTGCACAACATGAAGCGGCGGCAGTTGGTTCATCTTGGGTACCGAGTGATCGAGTTACCCCACTGGGAGTGGTTCCCACTCTTGAAACGAACTCGATCAGAGAAGCTGGCGTTCCTCCATGAGAAAGTTTTCACCTCTGATCTCTAATCATCCTTCAGAAGCATTTCCCCGCATCTGTAGGTTTACACAGTACCAGGCATATTGATGCTCAAAAAGCTTCAGAATTTGTAACATTTTGGATTTCAGATTTTCAGATTAGGGATACTCTTGGTAGTCTATGCAAATATTCCCAAATCTGAAACAACCTGAAATCGAAACACTTCTGGTCTCAAGCCTTTTGGATAAGGGTTATTCAACCTGTATTGCAAAATAATTATAAATGCCAGAATATAAGTGTGATAATAAAATCTGCTAAGGAAATGTAATGCTCTTGTCTGTGGCAAGTGGACCTGGTTACCGTGAATTAATTGTAACCTGTAGCAGTAGCAAGTTGCTGCTAATTTGTACATATTGGTTGTCATAATAAGCATTTTTTTTTTTTGAGTCAATGTCTTGCTATGCAATTCAGGCTGACCTTGAATTCATGGTGGGCTGGCCTTCAATTTGGGGTAATGCTGCTGCCTCAGCCTCCCAAGTGCTGGGATTATAGGCATGTGCCACCACACCAGCTATATTTCTACTCTTCTTGCAGAAAATCCCATTAACTATTCTGTTTTCTTAAAATTGGAGCTAGGAGGGAGAATTATGTAACTACCTGTCTGTCCTGCTTGTGGTTCCCACATCTGATGAATGTTTTTCATGGCAGGTAGCTCAGACAAGAAGGAAATATGCTACCTCTTGTTTGGTTGATTCAGGTTTGCTTATATTAAAGTCACAACTGAAGGGGATTATACAGTGGTGCCTCAACATTTGAACTCATTTCATTTGAGAGAGCTGGTTATAACTCAAGTTGGTCAATTGAAGGCTCAGGCTCCTCTACACAACCTTCAGAATCTCTGCTGTATACAGGCAGATTACAAGGTCCTTAGAGAGACATTGGCCCAGGATTTCTCAACCCCACACAGGAAAAGATGTAATGTTCCTTCTAGAACTCTAGGGGTTAAATCTGTATCTGAGACCATCTGGAAACACAAGTGGCTGGCATTAGGATTGTAACTCAAGTCTTTCGTCATAAAAATATAATTCTGGTTTTGACCCAAGTTGTTTATAAACTAGGCTTGTTGTAGCTCCAGGGTCCACTGTATAGAAGTAGCATACTACAGGTAACTTTTGTGAACCCTTGGAATCTGTGAGAATTTCTTTTTTAGTATTCCTTTATTTTTTATTTTTGCTTTTTTCAGGTGGTCTCACTATATAATCCACACTGGCCTTAAATTCACTGTATAGTCTAGGCTGGCCTCAAACTAGATGATCCTCCTGCTTCAGCCTCCCAAGTGCTGGGATTACAAATGTGCACCACCATGCCCAGCTGAGAATATTTTTTAAAAGGATCCTTCCCACCATTATTCAGGTCTCCTCTCAAAGATCACTTTTTCAGACTTCACATCCATGCTAACCAGAATAGCACTCCATTGGCTTTTTTTTTGTTTTTTTGAGATGGGGTCTCACTATGTAGTTGAGGATGACCTGGAACTCACTATGTAGTCCAGGCTGGTCTTGAACTCACAGCGATCCTCCTGCCTCAGCCTCCTGAGTGCTGGGATTACAGGCGTGTGCCATCACACCCGGCATTCCATTGGCTTTTGATCATGATCTGTCAAATCCTGTTTTGCTTAATTCATTTATTAGTTCAAATAGTTTTTGTTGTATAGATTCTGTAGGTACATGTTTTCTGTACATAGTTTTATGTCTTCTTTTCCACTTTGGGTTTTTCTTGCCTGTTTGCTCTATCAAGAATTTATAATAACACATTGAATAGAAGTGGTAAAAGTAGACATCCTTGTCTTGTTCCTGGTCTTAAGGAAAATAATGCTTTCAGTCTTTCACCTTTGGGTATGTTCTTAGCTGTGGGTGTTTATAAACACTTTATAATGTTGAGGAAGTTCCTTTTTTGTTGCTAGTTCCTGAGTTACCAATAAATAATGTTTTTAATATAATACGTCCCAAATTATACTAAATTGGTGCATTCTGATGAAAAAAAATCTATTGTTTATCTGAGGTTTAAGCTGGGTGTGGTTTGTTTGGGAAGCTGAGGCAGTATCACGAGAGTACAAGGCCAGCCTGGGCTACATAGTGAGACCCTGTCTCAAAAAAACAAATAATAAACTTTATTTTTATTTTTTAAATCTGGCAATTTTAAGAACCCACAGATTCAAGACAAGATGTCTTGGGAGTTGGGGCATAGAAGAGACTTTATTGCATTATGTGTTGAAAAAAGGGTACTATATACTTACCTGGTGGGGGAGATACTATGATCAAAAAAGGGTGCTGCAGTCAGAGACAAGTTCAGAATTCCGGAGAGAGCTAAGAACATAGAAAATAAGGCCTTAGAGAAAAGGGGCAAGGTTAGGGTCACATTTATATGTACAGGGCCTGGTTAAAACCTAATCTGAAATCCCATAAAATTTTGCTGATGCTGTTATTAAGGTACTGAGTAAATTATAGATCTCATCTTAAGATTAAGTCTTTTAGGAGAAAAGCTGTATCTATCTGTGCTTCACTTTTTGTTGTTGTTGTTTTTGTTTGTTTGTTTGTGACAGGGTCTCACTATGTAGTTGAGACTGACCTGGAACCCGCTATGTAGCCCAGGCTGGTCTCGAGCTCACAGTGGTCTTCCTTCCTCAGCCTCCCAAGTGCTGGGATTACAGGCGTGCGCCACCGTGCCCAGCTGTGCCTCACTTCTAACCCCATGTGTTTCTGTCTCTCATTTATTTTTTGTTTTTTAATTGTTTGAAACAGGGTCTACCTGTGTAGTTCAGGCTGACCTCAAACTTGTGATCCTTCTGCCTCAGCCTCCCAAGTGCTGAGATTGCAGGCATGAGCCACAATGTCCAGATGATGATGATGATGATGATGATGATGATGATGATTTATTTATTTTTGAGACAATGTCTCACTGTGTAGTTCAGGCTTTTGTGTTACTTCCAAATAAAAAAAATGTTTGAGGGGTATGGGTTTTGCTCAATGGTGGAGCACTTGGCTCAGCTGTGTCAGGCCCTGGGATTGATTCCCAGCACCACAAAAAGCAAAACAGACACCCAAAATCTGTTCCCACTTGTGTCTAACAGTGCCTTGAAATTGTTAAGCATACTGGGGATTTAGCTTGGTGGTGCTGCCACCTGCCTCACAAGTGCAAGGACCCGTGTTAGATCCCTGTACCAAAAAGCTGGGCCTGGTGGTACACTCCTGTAATTCAGCACTCAGGAGGCTGAGGCAGGAGGATCACTGAGTTCAAGACCAGCCTGGGCGACTGAGTTCCAGGTCAGTCTCAACTACATAGTGAGAACCTGTCTCAAAAACCAAAAAAAAATGTTAAGCTCTTGAAGGGTGACTCAACTACAGAGAGAATAAAATTTAAAACCTTTTTTTGGCCCACGCCCAAGTTCTGGTCTTCCTGTACACCTCTCACTGAGCAGCTGTGGGATAGGATGGGACAGCTGTCTTTAATTTTGACTGGCTCTAACAAAAATCCACATAAGTCAGGCTTTTTCATAGATGGACAGATAACTCAATTTAGAAATTATAAGAAGTATTGTGTGCCTTTAAAAGCTGAAGTGCACAATTTATAAAATTGCTCCCTGCATTGGTATTCCACCCACTCTGAGGTTAAATGCTTTTGTCTTGTTTGACAGGTAATCTTTTCCTTTTTTCTGTCTGTAATCTGTTTGAGCCTAGTCTTTAAAATATGTGTATGTGCCAGAATTACTTTCCATTGCATTTTTGTAAGGCCCAAAATCAGACTGTAAGTTGGCTATGGCAGCTTCTTGGCTGAGGGAAGATGGATGCTCAAGTGTTCAAAAAGTGTCATGGTCACCTTATTCTCTTCCAAATCCCCCCCACACCCCCTTAGGTTCAGAACCTCAGCAGCAACAAAAGCTTTGCTTAGTTGCTTCAAACCACAAGGGAACGCAGACAGCACTCTTGGACATGGTGAGCAGCTGGTCAGTTTGCCCAGAATTTACCCCATTTTAGCACAGCGACTCTGGGTTCTGGGAGTCCCTTCAACTCAGTAGACCAGTATAGTTGGTTGTTCCATTTCTGGATCCCCCTTGGTCCTTCCCTTGCACTTCTCTCTGGGTCTGGGTACAAGGAGACAGGAAGGTCTGTCTGCCTCAGGACATTCATATCTCTATGTAGCCCTCCCTGATGCTGTCCTTGGGACAGTTGAGTGGACCAAAAATAGTCCAGCTTCTTGTGAACACCAAGAATTGCCAAGCATACACCCTGTAGCATGTAGTAAGTAGCTACATTTATTGGAGATCATGGGAGGTAGCAGGAAAGGCAGAGGGAAGAAGGGTGAAAGGAAAAATGGATTCAAGGGTGAAGGGACAAAATGGGACTCAATAAACAGGCTTCTGGTATTTACAGGGGCAGACACCAGTTTCCCACTCTCATATCAGCAATCTGCTAAGCCTGGATAATCATTAGGGTAGTGTGAGGGAAGGGAGTGACAGCGCCTTTATTTCTAACTGTGCTACTGAGACTTTAGGACTCCAGACCAGGTGTGGAACTGTTTATATCAACTTTAGACATTTTATTTTATTTTAACAGGAAGAAAGACCCAATTTAACTGTCCTACAGTCTGCTGCATTACATATTTAAATTTCTCACTGTCTATTGTATCCCAAAGTATTCATCTATACAAATTCCTGGTGAACATTTTGTTGTCTTGAGACAAATCTCACTCACTATGCAGTCGAGGCTGACCTTGAACTCGCTGTATAGCCAAGCTGGTGTCAAACTCAGGATCTTCCTGCATTGTATCCCTAGTGCTTGAGTTTGAGTTGTGGGCATGCATATCAGTTGTGGGCTTCCATATCAGTCTAGATGAAGTTTTTTTTACTACTGAAAATAGAACCCAGGGTCCTCATACTAAGTTACATCCCAGCCCTGTTTTGGGGTGGTTTTTTTTTTTTTTTTTTTTTTTTTTTGGTACCAGGGATCGAACTGGGGTCCTTGTGTTTGTGAAGCAGGCGGCAGATGCAGTGCCACTGAGCTAAACCCTGGCCCTTCCAGCCTGTTTTTGTTGTTGTTTTGTTTTGTTTTTGTTGTACCAGAGATTGAACTCAGGACCTGTGCTTATAAGGCAGGCAGTGGCACCACTGATGTAAATCCCTGGCAGCCCTGTTTTTTGTTTGTTTGTTTTTAGTTTGAGGTAGCACTAAGCTGCTTACTCAAATTTATGATCCTCCTATGCTGGGGATTTAGCACAATGGTGCTGCACCTGCCTTCCAAGTGCAAGGTCCTGAGTTTGATCCCTAGTACCAAAACATAAAAGAAAATAAAATTCAAATTTATGATCCTCCTGCCTAAGCCTGCTGAGTCCTGGGATTACAAAGTGTTGGATGAAGTGTTTTTTTGTTTTTGTTTTTGTTTTTGTTTTTTTGGTACCAGGGATCAAACTCAGGTCCTTGCACTTGCGAGGCAGGCGGTGGAACCACTGAGCTAAATCCCCGGCCCAAGATTTTTAACACTGTGTGATCCTAATACTTCGAAAGTTTTATGTTCTTTTTACTTTATTTATTATACTTTGTGTTTTCCTACATACCAGTGACGTGTCATTTAAGTGACACGAACAATAAGAATAAATGTGTTCTCAAGTTTGGTTCTTACAGTGTGAGCAGTGAGCTTAATTGGAGTCCTAAGGGGCTGAAATCTGGGTAAAGAATTTAGAACTGTTGAGGTAGTAATATTTGTTGGTTGGAGGTATATCTTAGTGGTGGAGTGCTTGCCTAACTTTCGAGGCCCTGGGTTTGAGCCTTAGCCAAAAAAAAAAATTTTTTTTAATTGAAAGACTATATGCATTTATGAACAACTAGGGTAGCACAAGGGATCCAGTGGTACTTGAACCATTCTGATATTGACTATGGTATTGATTCCACAAATCTTACACAGAATAAAATTGCTTAGAACTAAATAGACACACAAATAAATGCATGTAAGTGGATGAAATCTGAGTAGGGTAGTGGGTTGCAGGGTGTGGCAGCCCATGCCTATAGTCCCAGCTACTTGGGGGAGACTGAGGAAGGAGGATCAAAAATTCAAAACGAAATAAAAAAAGAAAATTCAAAACCAGCAACTTAGTGAGACCCTATCTAAAAAATTTTTAAAAAGGGGGCCAGAGATTTAGCTCATTGGTTCTGCCACCTGCTTTGTAAGCCTCTGATTCCAAGTTCAATCCCTGGTACACACACACACACACACACACACACACACACACACAAAATTAAAAAAAGGGGGGCCTGGGATTTAGCTCAGTGGCACTGCATCTGCCTTACAAGTACAAGGTCCTGAGTTTGATCCTTGGTACTGGAGAAATTTTTTTAAAGGGCCAGCGATGTAACTCAGCACTCCCTGGGTTCAATCCCCAAGTACCACAACAGGAGGAGGGGAGCATTTGTTGTTTATTGTCTGTGACTCCCTCTGACCAATTAGTGGGTTATTATTGTCAATTCTGGTTATGATATTGAATTACAGCTGTGCAATAATTATCATTGAGGAAGACTGGATAAAGAGTAAGACCTCTATTGTTTCCTATAATTGCACATGAACCTACAATTATCTTAAAAGGTTTAAATATTTTTAAAATAACTAGAAAGCACCTTTGGAATCCTTATGAGATGCTTAGTAATGCATTATACATAATTCATTTTTCTCTTTGGTCTTTTTTTTTTTTCTCCCGGTATTAGGGATCAAATTTAGGACCTTGAGCTTGTGAGGCAGGCTCAGTGCCACTGAGTTAAATCCCCAGCCCTCTATTTTCTATCTCTCTCTCTCTCTTTTTTTTTTTTTTTTGAGACAGGGTCTCACTATGCAGTTGAGACTGACTTGAAACTCACTGTGTAGCCCAGGCTGGTCTTGAACTCACAGAGATCCACCTGCCTCAGCCTCCTGAGTACTAGGATTAGAGGCGAGTGCCACCACGCCCAGCTTCTTTTCTCTTTTTAGAGAATATCTTTCTCTCAAAAAACTAAAGGGAGAAAATGTCAAGGGAAAAACAGACTATCAGCTTATTTTTAAGTAGTTTGTACCTTGATAATCATTGTGGAAGTCTTCAGGAATCCATTTGCAATAATAGCCCCTCCAGGAGTAAAGGAAAGATAGTGGACACATCAGCCAGAGAGAGAGACCCGTTGAAGGATGAATTGCTTCTAAGTGGTACAGAATTGCTTTTTTTCTAGATATCTAGGAGGTTAATGGTAGACCTTTTATTAGTGTCATTTATCTCCTTGATATAACCAGCTCTCTGTGACTCCCTCTAACCAGTGGCTTTCAAACTTTTAAAAAAATTATTTTTGCTACAACCCTTAATAAAAAATGCCTCATAGCAAAATGTTAATGAATGTATATAACAAAGTTTCATAAAACAATGCACACCCTTATGTATAGTGTATTCCAATGCTTTATTTTTTCTGTCCTACTTAATTTTTAAAAATCAGTCATTTTTCTCAGTAATCGGAAGTCTCAGTTGTTGACTTGTAGTTTGAGAACCACTACATACTTAAGCCCACCAGACGTAATCTAAGCCCTTTGGCATGACATTTAAGACCTTCACATCTCTTTTTCCTGCCTCTAGCTAAGTGACACATTTCAAGCAGGGTGCTGTGGTACACCTACTCCAGCTACTTGGAAGGATCACTTTAATCAGTGAGTTCAAGACCAGCCTGGGCAACATAGTATAGTATAGCTCTGAGGGCAGTCTTCCTAGGCTAAGCTTTTTGCCTTTTGATAGTCTGAGGGCTCCCCACCCTGGATTAAGCATTAATAGTCAGGAGACCCTTAACCTTGAAAGATGAAACTATCAGAACCAGAGAGATAATAAGATCTTACAATTAAAGATCTGGATAGGAACCAGATCCTACAGGTTCCTACTATTTAATTGTTGGGTTTTTGTTTTTGTTTTTGTTTTTGTACCGGGTATTGAACTTGGGTCCTTGCACCTGCGAGGCAAGTGGTGGAACCACTGGGCTAAATCCCTGGCCCTCAGGTTCCTACTATTTAAGCATCATCATGTCCCAAAGAAACATAATTTATGAGATTTTTAAAGAGTCTGCCATTCTTGTCCTATATTGGCACAGTCACTTGCCATTTTGCACACGTCAATTTGATCTCCAGTCCTGATTTTAGTCACTTTTTACCCCAGTCACCTCCCCTCCTTTTGCTGGAGATTGAACTTGGGATCTTTACACTGAGCTACATCCCAGCTCTTTCATATTCTTTTATTTTGAAACAGAGTCTCATTAAATCACTAAGTTGCCCAGGATGGTCTCAGATTTGTGATCCTCCTGCCTCAGCTTCCTAGAGTGCTGGGGTTACCACTGTGTCCTGCTTAGATGTTATATTTTGGAGGAGTTTTTGCTTTACAGAAAAACTGAGCAATTAGTCCTGTACAGTTTCCCATTATTAACATTTTGAATTAGTGCGGTACATTTGTTAAAACTGTGAACTAATATAATACTGGTACATTATTATTTGCTTATTATTGTTATCACTATTATTTTTTTAGGGGGGTGGATACCAGAGATTAAACTCGGGACCTTGCACTTGCCAGGCAGGCAGTGGTACCACTGAACTAAATCCCCAGCCTTTTTTTTTTTTTGTACCAGGGATTGAATTTGGGACCTTACACTTGCAAGGCAGGCAGCAGCACCACTGAGCTAAATCCCTGGCCTGGTACATTATTGTTAACTACAGTCCACAGTTTACATTGTAAAGATTCATTCTTTGTGTTGTATAATTCTGTGGGTTTTGCCAAATGTATAATGCCATGTTTCACCATTACAGTATAATACAGATTACTGTCACCACCTGACCACTTATTTTTATCTCTCTGAACATCACTTTGAACATAATGCTGATTGTTAGATTAAAATCTTAATTCTATGTTAATAAAGTATTCAAATTCTCAGATTATGAAAATAAAAGGATACACTGTGAATTGATTTTTTTCTCTATATAAAGTTTCTTGTCTCATTTGACAGACTAAGATATACTGACTTATTTTTCTTATTTATTTTTGGTACTGGGGATCGAACTGGGGACCTTGTGCTTGCAAGGCAGGCGGCAGAGCCTTTGAGTTAAATCCCCAGCCCTCTAATTTTAAATCATCATTTTATTTCCAGGATAAGTATTATGTGGTGGGAACAAGCAAGGTTGGCAGTTCTTGTTTTGTATAGTTCTGGAAGTCCTAGTTAATGCGGTAAAATGAAAAATGGAAATAAGGGTTACTATTTTGAGAAAGGGATTCTCATTTCTGAGATGATGGGATTGTGAAAACCCCAGAAAAATGAACTGAACATCTATTAAAGTCCGTAGGAGTTCGGAGGCTGGGGATACAGCTCAGCAGTAGAGGGCTTGCCTGGTGTACTCAGGACCCCAGGTTCAGTCCCTAGCACCACATGCACACAATCAGTAATTCAGTGAGACAGCTGAATAATTACTATGAATACCAGAGTAAAAAGCTTTTCTATATAGCAGTAGCTGGTTCAAAATTTAGTGGACTAAGAAGATCCTACTCAGTAATAGTAATCTTAATAAGAAACATGGGATGTCTTAAGAAAAAGGCGAAAATCTACTGGAGATGTTAATATTATAATAAAAGGTTGCTCACCACCTGAATGTCCACCAAAAGGAGATGGTTTATTATTGATTTATATCCCATCCTATTCCAAAATGATCTTAAGGTAACCAATATATTCTATGACATAATAAGTAAAGATTTTAGGCAAAGAAATTTGAAATCTGTGGCTGGGCCATAGATTTTATTCCAAGCTTTGTAGCAGCCAAAGTAAAGAAGACATACTATCTATATTGTATTATAAAAGTTTGAGTTGCTTGTGAAAAGCAGTTACTCTTAGTGTGGAGACCCAAGAGAAAATTTTCTTTTTAATGATCATTTTGACCTAATAAAGAACATGCAGCCTTCCAGAGCTGTGTCTTAGTTGCAGCCGCAGGGAATGGTTTGGCGAAGAGCATTCATAATGGGTTGAGGAGTACAGTGATGGTAGTGTCTGGGATGCACTTGCAGATGCTCACTGTACTTGCTCTGAGGGTCATCTCAAGGAGGGATGTGTTTGAGACTCAAATTATGGTTCTCCGCTGAAGTGTTCTCCCAGCCTTGTGTCCTGTGAGTCTTTGCAGATTGTTTTTGTTTTTATACTTTGAGATAGGATCTCACCATGTAACTCAGACTGGTCTTGACCTCACTGTATAGCCAAGGCTGGCCTTGAACTCATAGTGATCCTCCTGCTCCCGCTTCCTGAGTGCTGGGATTTTAGGCATATGCCACCATTCCCAACTTGGCCATTGATTTTTAATTTATTTATTTATTTGTACCGGGGATGGAATTCAGGAACTACTAAGTTAAATCCCCGGCCCTTTTTAATTATTTATTTGCTGTGCTGAGAATCAAACTCGGGTCCACAGGCCTGCTAGTCAAGTACTTTCTTGCTTAGCTACACCCATACCCCTGAGTTTTTAATTAATGTTTACATTTATTTTTGCTAGAGCTGAGACTCCGAAGTGCCAAGAACCCTGTCAGGTGGTGTTGCGGGATACGACCTACAGTGACCACCAGAGATGCCAGACAGGAGGCAAGGGGTGGCACTTGGTGTGGCCTTGAAGAAAATTTACCATGGATGACTGGAATAGCCTCTGTGATTACTCCCTGAAATCACACTTTGGTAAGTTCAGTGAAGAGCAGGTAGTTTGCACTAGGTATAGGCCCACAGGCATTAGTAGTTGACTAGTAGAGTTGCCGACCTCTAAGGAGGTAGGGAAGCCTCATGAGGCAAGGTGCTTGAGTAGTTGGCCCACTTAGCTGCTGCACACAGATGGAAAGAGGAAGTAGCAGTGGGCAGGACCTATTAAAAAAATTTTTTATTTTGGTACTGGGCATCGAACTCAGGACCTTGCGTTTGCAAGGCAGGCTGTGGAACCACTGAGCTAAATTCCCGTCCCTATTAAGAATTTTCTTAGAAAACAATTGGGGGCCTGATCAAGTACATATTGGAAAGGGCAGTCAAGGTTGCCACATTTCTACATCATAAAACACAGTCATGTTAATTTTTTTCTGTTTTTTTCCTGGTACCAAGAATTGAACTCAGGACCTTGTGCTTGCCAGGCAGGTTCAGTGCCACTAAGCTACATCCCCGGCCCACAGCTATGTTAATTTTTAGTCTGGAAGAATCATTTTTTTAAATGAATGATGTCTAACTTTGATCTAAGTAACAGAACAAAATTGTGAGATATTTGTAGAACATCGAATTTTAAGCTACGTAACTTTCTGATAAATCCTTCAAAGCAAATGGTGTCTATAAAGCAGGAACAAGAGTGTTTACAGGAAGTTTGGAATCTGGAATCCCATACCAACCTCTCTTTGAGCCTCATTTTTTTTATTTTTGGGTTTTTTTTTTTTTTTTTTTTTTTTTTACCAGGGACCCAAGTCAGGACCTTATTCTTGCCAGGCAGGGACTGTGCCACTGAGCTAAATCCCCAGCCCAGAGCCTCAGTTGTTTCACCTGTCACATATGGATATTAGTGCCTGCTTTTGTGTTGTTGTTCTTTTTATTTTCCTTTTCTTTAATCCTTTTTTTTTTTTTGGAGACAAGTTTTTTCTATTAGCCTCAGCTGACTTTATTTTTTTGGTACCAGGAATCAAACTCAGGTCCTTGCGCTTGCGAGGCAGGCCACAGAGCCAAATCCCTGGCCCTGCTTTTTTGTTGTTCTGAGGATTAATGAGATGAATGATACATATTACACATTTAGCTTAAGGCCTGATGCATAGCACTCAGTATACATCAGCTGTCCTTTATGATCATGTTGTTACTATTTCAGGTATTTGTTAATTTATCAAGAAGAAATCTAGGGCAGGGATATAGCTCAGTGGCACAGCACCTGCCCAGTAAGCGTGAGGTCCTGGGTTCAATTCCTGGTACCAAAAATGAAGAAAAAAAAGAAATCTGGTATAATCTGAATAAAGCAGGCTGAGGATTTAGCTCAGTGATTCCGCCACCTGTCTTGCAAGAGCAAGGACCCAAATGTGATCCCCAGTACAAAAATAATAATAATAATAATCTGAATAAATGAACAGAAATGTTGTACTGATGAATTTTGTAAAAGGTACCATAATAGCTCCCTAAATTCCTCTGTAGATTTAATAATATTCAATAAAACCCCAAAAGACCTTTCAGTAGTGATATTTTTGACTCTTATTATTTTTGTTTCAATAAGAATATGTAATTGCATTGACCAGTGTTAAATGACAAAGATGCTGTGTACCACTGTTGTTATTTTGTGACCCATTCATTCTAAACCTTCTGTTTTGTTTCTGGGTGCAGCTGTTTGTGGCTGTCCCTTTCCTGTGGGGAGCCAACTGCAGAGCTGACAGGCCCCATCTCCACTTGGTCTTTGGCACAGCTGTCAGCTGGAGAATTGGCAGGCTTTGCCAGCCTGTGAAGCCTGCACTAGAAATCTCCTTCAAGGTTTTTCTGTGACTAATTTTTTCCCAGTGTCATGTTTAAGATACAAGGATAATATAGACTGAGGGGGTGTGGGTGCGTTTTCACATTTTTGTCATTGTGTTTGATTCTTTTCTCTTAGGAATTAGCTCTTGAAAGTTTAGAATTGACTTTTAACCTGTCTAATACCAAGTTTGTTTTTTTAAGATTTTTTCTGATGCTTGGAAGTTAATATATGAGCCACAAAGATGGTAATAAATCTTTGCCTCCCTCAGTTCAGACCAAGAATTCACTGCAACAAGGTAAACAAGACAAATATATACACATAAATATGCAATATATTTTTTTCTGGTTTGCTCTGGACTTTCTTTGGGCTTAGTATACTTTCACCCTTAGATTCCATCACGTGATATTTATAGGTAAGTGTAGGGCAGGCTCCCCAAAGGAATCAAAGCCCTGTTATGAGGTGAGCTGTGACTCATTTGGGCCATCTTCTTCTTTGTGCTCTTTCTTGGATGATCAATTTCATTTCCACCCAGAGTCATAGCAAAGGTAGAAATATAACCCCAATTTGTGTGTGTGTGTGTGTGTGTGTGTGTGTGTGTGTGTGTGTATTACTGAGGATTGAACCCAGGAGTGCTTCACCACTAATCTACATCCCCATTCCTTTTTATTTTGAGATAAGGGCTTGCTAAGTTGCCCATGTTGGCCTTAAAACTGTTTTTGTTTTTTTGAGTCAAGGTCTTGCTATGTAGTTCATGCTGGCCTCGAACTCACTATGCAGCCAATTCATGGAAATCCTCTTGTTTCAGCCTCCCCAGTGCTGGCCTTAAACTTTTAATCTTCCTGGCTTAGCATACTGAGTTTCTGGGATTACTCATGCACTATCATGCCCAGCTTTTGTTAATTTCAAATATTAGAAGTAATAGCTTATATTTGTTATTTGAGTTCTTTGCTGTTTATTATTTTAATTAAATCCCTATCCTTTTGGTGAAAAAGAGGGTATTTATCCCTAGCATGGGGAAGGAATATGGAAATGTCAAGGGGAGATGGAAGTCCTGCTCAAATCTGGTGGCTATGCACATTGCATACTCTTTTTTTCAGACTGTTAGACTAACTCTTTCAGACAGATGCACTAAAAATTTCCATTATAACAAGTATTAGAAATATTAAAAGGAGAAGTTACAAATCACATCCTGTAGCCAATTTACTGTCTTACATTTCCCATATTCTTTTCTTTGTTTTCTTCTTGAGACAGAATCTTGCTATGTAGTTCAGGCTGGTCTTGAGCTCACAGCAATCCTGCCTCAGTCTCCTGAGTGCTGGGATTACAGGGATGCACCACCATGCCCAGCTGCCGTACTCTTTTGTGGTCCTTGTTCCTGTACACACTTTTTTAAAAACCAAGTGTCATCATTCATAGATTTATAAGAAACTTATATTCAGCCTTCCTAGGGAAAGCGTCATAATTGGTAGGGTCCAAGTACAAAATTGAAGACATTTTTTGCTTCTTTTTATTAGTATATATTTGCAGTATATATTAATTACATTCATCTTGGGAAATTAGTACACATACACTCCACATTTTTACCTTCCCTTCTCCTCCTTGCCCTCCCGTTTCCCCCATCTCCAGATCCCCTTCCCATCTCCACAAAATCTACTTCCCTGCTTCCTGTCATTGGTGTTTCTTATAGAAGAAAAAACATGTGATACTTAACCTTCTGTGTCTGATTATTTTCACTTAGCATTAGGGTCTCAATGCACATCTATTTTTCTACAAATGACTCACATTTGTCCTTCTTTATGGCTGAGTAGTAATCCATTGTGTATATGTACCACATTTTCTTTATCCATTCAAAAATTGAGAATTTATTGAGCAATTTTTGTTTTCTCAAGTGTGCATGATTTCATTCTTTGAAATAAAACATCACTAGTATATGTGCTCCATCTTCACAGAGATGTTAAAAAGGATTTTTGGTTGAGTTGGGAGATTTTTATTTTATTGCTTGTTCTTTGTATTTTTCTTTTCTTTCTGTGTTTTTTTTTTTTTTTTTTTGAGTCAGATTCTTGCTACGTAGTTCAAGCTGTCCTTGAACTTACTGTGTAGCCCAGGCTGGCCCGAAACTTGCAGCAATTCTCCTGACTCAGCCTCCCTGAGTGCTGGGATTACAGGTGTGTACCACCTTACCTGGCTATTGCTCATTTTTAAAGATTGGTTCATACTTGGGAACACAGTTGCCTTTTGACCTGGTCTTGGGTACCTCCAGACAATTTAAGGGCAGTTCAGCTTAGTAGAGGAAATTTTTAAAGGAAGAACTTCAGACATTTTAAAAGAATTTTCTTAAAAGTGGTTAAGTTCTTGAAAACCAGTTTTCTTCATTTAGATGTGTGTCTCATATTTATCATTAAATCTAGATATCAGCTGATGGTTATGAAGTAGAAAATCTCATCTCTGAAGACCTCACAAAGAGAAGCCATGGTTTTAGGACAGAGTATTTCATTAAGCCACCAGTGCACGTGACAGTTTCCTTTCCCTTTAATGTGGAAATCTGTAGGATTTACGTAGACCTCACAGCTTGGGGCAGCCAGAATGTCACTGGCCTGGAGATGTACACATCCACCTTGTCCAGCAGAGCCTCCTGGAGTGGGCCTGAGTGCCAGTCCCTGGGCTCCACCGAGCCCTCTGTGCCTGACAAGGAGGCGTTCACCTTGGTAGGCAAAGTCCTGCTGAAGAACCAGAGCCAAGTGGTGTTCAGCCACCGGGGCTTCAAGGCCAGGCCACCTTTTAGCCCAGTGGAAGTCACACTTCCCTCTCCTGCAGTTTTGGCCGAGGAACTCTGGAATAAAGGGGCTCTTTCCCTCTGCCATGTGGCCCACCTCAGGATCTGCATCACCCATGTGACGGGCAGTGGTGTCCCTTGCATCAAGCGGTTGGAGGTATGGGGTCAGCCAGCAAAGACCTGCTCTCAGGAGGTCATAGACAGTGTCTTGCTGCTGGCCTCAGAGAGCATACCTCAGGACCTGGCCCTACAGACCCCAGCCTTGCCCATGGAGAGTGACTGTGACCCCGCAGGCCAATCTGAGGGCCAGCAGGCCCCCTCCAGCCCCCTGCAAGAGCTGGCTGAGGTGATTCAGGAAGTACCTGAGGAGTTCCTGGATCCCATCACCCTGGAGATCATGCCCTATCCCATGCTGCTGCCCTCAGGCAAGGTCATCGACCAGAGCACCCTAGAGAAGTGTAACCGCAGTGAGGCTGCATGGGGCCGAGTACCCAGTGACCCATTCACAGGCATTGCCTTCACCCCACACTCCCAGCCCCTGGCACACCCCACCTTGAAAGCCCGCATAGACCATTTCCTGCTCCAGCACTCTGTCCCTAGCTGCCACCTGCTTGGGAGAGCACAGGCTGCATTAGCAGTGACCCCTTCTTCCATAACCCTGCCTTCTCGGAAAAGGAAGCCGGAGCAGGGGGACCGGACCTTAGACAATAACCTTGGTGCAAACACTTCCTGCTTTCGGACCACAAACCTGGTCTCTTCCACTACCTCAGAACATTCCACCAAGAAAATGAAGGCCACCAACGAGCCTACCCTGACCTACATGGACTGCTCCACAGGTAATACACCATCCTGTGTCCATTGGCATCCCTGCCCTTGCTGACACGTGGCACTGCTGCCCTTGGCTCTGTACTCTGACAACTTACATCCTTCAGGCTGTGCCCACACTACTGCCATCCCTCTCTCTCTCTCTTTTTCTTTTTCTGTACCAGGGATTGAACTTGGGACCTTGCACTTGTGAGGCAGGCACAGCATCACTGAACTAAATCCCCAGCCCTTTTTAATTTTAGGAAGAGCCTCTGTATGTAGCTCAGGCTGGCCTCAAACTTGTGGCCATCCTCTTGCCTCAGCCTCCTGAGTGCTGAGATTACAGTCGTGTTACCATGCCCGGCTGCCTTCTCATCTTACAGGGTACCTCAGCTTTGTCCTCAGATCTGAGACAATCTGGAGGCCTTGGAGGGGTGGTATGTGTTTCCTTCTTCCCAGGCTTCTGCCACCTGTGTGTGCTGTTGCTCCAGCCAGGGAAGGTCCCATGGTATGTTTGCTTGCCTCCGGCTCCCTTTGTATACCTTGACCAGGTCAGTGCTTTTTCCTGGCTTCAGTCTTCTGGTCTCAACTGCTCAGAGGAGAAACACTACGTCCCTCCAAGCAGAACCTGTCTTCCGGGTACCTTCTCCTTTTCTTCCTCCACCTTTTTTTGAGGGGAGCAGATATGAGTCAGAGTCTCATTATGCAGTCCAGTTGGCCCTGAACTTGCTAAATTGTTCAAGTTGGTCCCAAATTTGAAATCCTCTACCTCACCCTTCCAACTGCTGGAATCACAGGCCTGTGCCACCATACCCAGGCCTTCTGGTGTGGTCTATGCTCCTCCTCTATCAGGGGCTCCTCTGGAGTGTTATTTCTCACCTTTATAGTTGAATACTGATGGAAGCATATCAGCTCCTCTGCCACACCCCACCACAAGGTACCACAAAAACCAGAAGTAGCAGAGCACTAGGGTGTGGGCCCTCTTTTCAGGAGTGAAAGCCACACTAAAGATTCTGTATCAATAAATGTGTGGCTGGATCGTAGTGTTCTTCAACATGAGACCGAAGCCTCCTTGCTTCCCACCTCTTCTCGGGGCAGCACCAGGTATTTCTAGGACCCACGATACTGCCATCTCTGAGGAAAGCAACCTGGCTTACCTGGCCAGCTCTGTAGCTGCATATGCTGGGCAGCCATGTGGCTTTGCTGGAGCAGAGCTGTAATCCAGGCCCCCACCCACTCTGTGTGTTTACTAGGCTCAGCTTTGGAGGCCATTGCTCTACTGTACCCCACATTCATGTTCATGTTCATACCCTGAGGCCTCGCATGAAAGACCACGTGGTGTTCCAAATAAGACTGACCAGCAATGTATTTGATTCTAGTGAAGGCAAGGGAAAAGAAAAATGAAGGGGTAGAAATATAAAGTGTCTTCTTGGCTGAGAGCAGCCTGAGCAGAAATTCTAGGGCTTTAATTAGGACACTGTCTTCACATCAGAAGAATGATTTAGGGGAAAGACCTTTGTCTGTTTGTTTTCTTTGTTTTTTTTTGTTGTTGTTGTTGTTTTGTTTTGTTTTGTTTTTTTGTACCAGGTATCAAACTCAGGTATTTGTGCTTACAAGGCAGGTGGCAGAACCACTGAGCTAAATCCCCGGCCCTGTTTTTTGTTTTTTTTTAGTGAAACAACCACTATTCTCCTTGTTCTTCTTTGATGGGCAGTTAGATTTTTGTTTCTGTTTCATTTTGTTTAACACAGGGTCTCCTGCGTAGTCCATGGCTGGCATTGAACTGTTTGTATAGACTAGGCTGGTTTTGAACTGACGGTCCTGACTCAGCCTCCCAAGGGCTAGGCTAACAGGTGTGTTCCACTGGATCTAGTGAGTTAGGTTGTTTCTATAGTTTTCTGCTATTACAAATAGTGCTGCATAGAATCAACATACAGTCAACTGTCTGTATATAATTTTGCATGTGTGCAAAGATCTCTGTGATGGTATCACAAAAGAGGATTCTGGGTCAAAGGCTATGTGCTATAAATTTGATAGATATTGTTAAGTTGCCCTTGCAGCTGTCCCACCAGCAATGTATGAGATTCCTTAGCCACACTGATGCAGTGTGTTCTCAGACTATCATGTGATAGTTAAAAAATGGTATCTTATATTGTTTTAGTGTTCATAGCTCTTATAGTGAGCATGAGCAGTGTGGTAAAAAACTATGTTTCCTTTTCTATAAGCTGTCCCATTTTCTTTTTTCTTTTCTTTTCTTTCTTTCTTTTTTTTTTGTTTTTTTTTGTTTTTTTTTTTTTTGCTTTTTTGAGACAGGGTCTCACTATGTAGTTGAGACTGGCCTGGAACTCACTATGTAGCCCAGGCTGGTCTCAAACTCACATTGTTCCTTCCGCCTCAGCCTCCTGAGTGCTGGGATTACAGGTATGTGCCACCACGCCCAGCCTGTCCCATTTTCTTTGCTGCTATTAGCTGTTGATCTTTTTAGAAGTTATTTCTAGGAAAAAAAGTTTGTTTTTTTTTTGTTGAGAAGATTAGCCTTTTGACTATCCCTTAAAACTCCCAAGACTGAGGACTAAACTCAGGGGGACTCTGCCACTGAGCTACATCTCTGGCAGTTTTTCTTTTTCTTTTTCTTTCTTTCTTTTTTTTTTTTTTGTTTGTTTCCTGTCATCCATCTTTTATTTTGGTCTTTATTTATACTTCAGGTTTTTCATATAAGAGAAACCATGTGACATTTAAATTTGTGTGTCTGATTTATTTCATTTAACATTATGGTCTCAAGGTGTTTCCATTTTCCTGCACATGACACAAGTTTATTCTTCTTTATTTTTCTATTTTGAAGCAGGATCCTATTAAGTTGCCCAAACTCCCCTCAAATTTGTGATCCTCCTGCCTCAGCCTCCCAAGTAGCTGGACTTACAAGTGTGCATCACTTTGTCTAGCTAGCCCTTTGGTGTCAGCCAATAATACATTTTCCCACTTTATTATTTGTCTTTTGGTGGAATAGGACCTTTTGGGTCAGATTTTGTCTCAGTGAATTTCTTTTTTCTTCATGAAAAGAATTTGAAAAATTTCCTTTTCTGTACTCTAGAACAATTTAATAGGGTTAGAGTGATCTACTTTTACATATTTGGTAGACTTCCTTGCGTATTGTCAGGGCCTGGTACTTTTGGAGGATATCTTTGACAGCTTTTTTTTTTCCCTTAAGAAAACTACTCTGCTTAGATTTTATCAGTCTTTTAATTTTCTTTCTATAAAAGGTTATACAAATGCTATGTTTAATGGTTACATCTGTGTCCTTGGTTTGGAGAGTACATTTTAGTTAACATGACCCCAGAAGCTTCTGGAAACATCTGAGGTGCAGTGACTGAAACAAGGAGAAAGGTCCTTTGACCTCATCTGTCTGTGGTCTCAGTAGTGTTGGCCTTGACTGTGATGTACTGTGTCCTACAACTGTAGATGAAACATTCCATTTTTCTGCCACTTGCAGGTCCTGAGGCCTTGCTTGGACAGCTGTCCCCCTTCTCTTTTGCCTCCACTCTCATCCTGTAGTGTGGTTTTCTGTTGACCTTTCAGCTGTATGATGGCCTGCCCAGAGTGACTGAGGTTTTGTACCGCCAGGAGACAGAGAGAGAGAATCACCCAAACTCACCCAGTACATGCAGCAGTCCTGCAGGGAGCAGGAGCCCCAGAGGGAAGAGCCAGGAAGGAAAGGACTGAGGCTACTGGGGAGGAAAGAGGGCCAGGGCCAGGGAATAGGCTGGCTGGCCTTTGCTTGCTTGTAGTTTCCTTGACAGCTCTAGAAATGCCTTTAGGAAGGTGGGTGCAGTTCTGTAGTGAGCCACGAGGTGGCCCCTCTCTGCCCCATGCTTTGTCCAGAAAGGGGAAGCTCAAGCGTGTCCAGCCTTGAAGGCTTGGTGACTCTCAGGGTTCCCTGGGGTGTCATATTCTGTCTTCATGATCCTGGGAGACAGCAGGAAAATTTCTGTACATTCACATATCTCTGAAGTTTGAAGTGCTGTTTTATAGTTCTCAATACGCTTTTGTTTTGCCCAACCTCTCTGGATGTTATGGTCTGTGCATCTCTCAACAGAATCAGTGTCCCATGAGCAAAAGCTGTCACAAAGCTTGGAAATGGCCTTGATGTCCACCCTTGGCTCTATGCCTTCCTTCACAGCCCGGACGAATAGGGGACAGCTCCAGCACCTGAGCACAAGAGGAAGCAGCACTTCGCAGAGGCCAGGCGCTGGCTCAGGTAACCCAGGCCCACTGTCTCCTTAGATCCTAGAATGGTGGTCTGTCTCAGTGCAGGATGCTGGGCCTTCTTCCTGGGGACCAGCTCCCTCCTCGGTGCCAATTCCTAGCCTGGAAAGAGGCCTCTGCCTTTTCCACAGAGGTGCAGGCTGCCTGGAAGTGGACCATGTGGGAAGGGCCTTCCTTGGTCAGCCTACTCATGTTGTGGACTCCGGGCCAACCTACCCGCTAACATCCAGTGTTAATTATTATCTCCTGAGGTCTTTTGCTTCTCCCTTTTTTTTTTTTTTTTTTT
>NW_022900919.1:42688462-42704686 GCF_012274545.1 Fukomys damarensis
TTTTTGGTACTGGGGATTGAACTCCGGTCCTTGCACTTGCAAGGCAGGCGCTGAAACCACTAAGCTAAATCCCCAGCCCCTCTTCTCCTTTTTTAATCTTCCTGATTTCACCTGTCTTCCACCTGACAAATGAGGAAACTTTATGTTAGTCATTTTTCATTTTTTATTATTGCAAAACATTTATGGATATATTTTAAACATACATAACGACAATGCTCCTCATAGGGAATTTGCATTTCCCCTTTCTCCTCTTATGCCCCCTCCCTTCCCTATGTGCAAAAGCTTTGTTTCCATCTTTTCCTTCTATTTTCTTTTTTTCTTGTACCTTCTTCCTTTCTTACTCTCTTTTCCCTTTATTCCCTTCCCATTTGAACATTTTCTTCCCACTTCTCAATATCTATTATGCAACTTTATGTACATGCAAAAGGAATTTCAGAATTCAGGATGTCATTGTCACCTCTTTCTATTAACATTTTCATCAGTGTCCTAGTGGTAACCTACTAAGACTCTAATGGGTGTGAGAGAGAATCGGGGTCCTCGTATGGGGTTATTGGTTTACAATGTCAGGAGTGACTCTTGGGACACTAGAGAGTAAATTGTTACAGTGCACCTGAGGATCAGGCAGATCCCAGGAGCACCCAGCATAGAGTCTGCATGGAGGACACATGGAAAATAGAAGTTGCTGTCTCTTTTCCTTTGCTTACTCCCCTCCTCATGCCATCCTCTGTCCTTTCCTTCCCTGTCTTCTCTCCTTCATCTTAGAGGTCACTGGTAAGGAAAGGAATCTTTGGAGTCATGTGATTCTGGGACCAGACCCACTGTGCTCCTTTGGAGGAGTTGGATGCTAGTCCAGGGAGCTGAGTCCCATTTCTTGGTTCCTGTTCCCTTTGTGCAGATGGCAGTCATTCCTCATGTACTGGCGGAGCCTGAGCTGCATGAGAGGCTCTGCTAGGCCCTGAGGATGCATGGAGAAATACAGGGTGGGTCTTACTCTTGAGGTGGCTTTAGAGCCAGGGAAGAACCTACAGCGTGGGAAGATCTGAGAGGATCCAGTAGCACAAGAAAGGGCAGTGGGTGGCTTCCAGGATGTGTGTGGAGAATATCCTGAGCCTGGAGAATATTCTGCAGAGGACATTCTCTGCAGAAGGTACAGCAGGCCAACAGCAGCAGTGTATGCAGGAAAGGACCAACTTAATATTGCTGGACTTTGCAGGACAAGACTGAGGGTAAAGGGGAGGCTGGACTGGCTAGGCAAGTACCTTTTGACTATCCCAGAAGGTAGCTGAAGTGTGGGTCAGGTTTTTACCCATGCAGTAGCAGGGGCAGCTTCAGGAAAAGATGGTGAGGAGACCAAAGGGGAGAGATCCAGGAGAAAGATGCACAGGTGGCCTGGATTATGAGACAAACATAATGGAGAGGGGCTGGGATGAAGAAAAATTTCCCAGGCAAACTGGTACCTTTGAGATCCCCCAGGACGTGGTGGTTAGGAATGGAGAAGTGGCCACAAGGAGGACAGGCAAGTATAGCACCCACCACTTCCAGTGTGTGTGTGTGGGAGAAGCTATCTCAGGCAAAGGCTGCAGGGAAGGAAGAGCAAGGAGGTGAAGTGAGCCTGCCCAAGAGGTCAGGGTGGCATAGGAGGGGACGACTGTGAGGTCAGGAGGGGATGCAGACAGACCCCAGTTGCCCCCATCCCCGGTGGCCTCCATCACCTGACTCCCTGAGCCAGGTACATGGGGCTGCTTTTTGGGTTCCTTTTTCTTGTCTCATTTCACCCATTTCCTGCACTTTAGTCAGTATGAGTTTGTGCCTTTCCCTTGTTTTGGCAGGGGAAGTGTACCTTGCTGGGAGACCAGGAGGAAGGGTCCAGATACCAGATGCTTTTGAGCAGTCAAGAAAGCACCAAAGATTTAGTCAGAGGAGGCAGAGAGCCTTGCCAGGTGCCCCTGGTGCCCTGCCCCTCTTCTCCCTGAGCAGGTGGAGCAGGCTAGGGAGAGAGAAGTCAGATTGTGCAGCCTCTCACACAGGGGGACCCTGGATCTTCCTAATCCTGGCCTGTTCTGCTTTACCAGGGCAACCTGGGTGCGACTCAGGCCCCAAGTGCGCCTCCTGCAAAAGAGTGTTTTCTTCCTACTGCAAAAAGGAACCCATGTACCAGCTGCCCTGTGGCCACCTCCTTTGCCGACCCTGCCTGGGTGAGAAGCAGCGCTCCCTGCCCATGACCTGCACGGCCTGCCAGCGGCCCTTCACCAGCCAGGATGTGCTGCGGGTGCACTTCTGAGTGACTAGCCTCAGCCAGACACAGCCACTGCTGGAAGGCACCAAGGGGGAAGGATGGGGTCATAGCTCTCCTGTGGTCTGGCCAGTGAGAGCTGCCTGTTCTCTTTCTGGTCATTGTCACCTCACAGTGCAGCACAGGGATTGGGGGGCGGCTCACTTCTGCTCAGGTGGCCACAAGATAAAGCCATAGACTGGGCTGGGAGGGTTGGAGAAATAGCCCTGCCTTCCTGAACCTCTCTGCTATGCTCCTGCCAGCTCCTGCCCAGAGTGGGCACCCCTGCTGAAGGCATCCCATGCACACCTGCTCCCAACAAGGCCTGCCGAGTGGGCCACAGTGGACTGCTCAGGGTCACCCAGAAGTGAACCACACGGGGCTTGGGGCACATGACTCAGCCCCTACCCCCAGCTGGCCAACACTTGGAGCCTTAATATAATGATGGTTGATGTCCTCCTTGGTAAGCACCTGTGTCATCATACTCCTGTCCCCATGTGTCTACTAAGTGACTGTCACAGGGCAGTCATGAGCAGTCACAGGCTGATTCTTGTCAACAGCCTGAAAGGATAAAAGTGTTCAGTGTGCCCCATGTTGTGAGGGCCGCAGGTCAGGGTTTACAGTAGGCATTGCCAGGGGGGCTGTGTAGTCTCCCTCTGCCAGGTACCAGTGCAGCACTGTCATGCGGAAAACACCTGTGCAGCATGTGGCTCATTTCAGGAAAAGTATGTGTTTATAGGCTGCCTTTTTATCTATTCACAGTTTAGCTTTATGGAGTCCCAAAGGGAAATATGTATTCCTGCAACTTTGCTTACCATACCATATAGATTCTAATCACCCCAAGATTCAGTGAAAAACTACACCCCGCTGTTCTGTGCACTTCTGAGCACACTGGGGTAGAAGCAGCCTGATGTGCTCCTGCTTTGTCCTTGTGCAAGCCTGGTAGACAGGCCATTCCTTGTCCCCTCGGGCCACCCAGGGTTGAGATCTGCAGTTGTGTTCAGGGAATCTGCATTGGTCAGAGTTCTCAGAGGAGAACCCTGGCGCCTGGCACCTCACATGACCCCTCAGGGTCTGCACAGACAGCGCAGCAGGCCCCGTGGGCTTTCAGCTCTGTTCCAGGGTGGGGGCTGCTATCCCTCTTCTCTGTTCTTGGGAAGCGCCAGGACACACTGCTGCACCTTAGCCTGATCTCCCACCCCAGCAGCTCAGTCCTCAGGGCTCTCTCAGAGCTTGGGAGCCTTTCTCTTGGCAGTGTCCTGTCTGCCTTGCCCTGGAAGCTGTCTGTGGGGTCAGCATCAGCCCAGAGTGCCCAGATGAGGGCAAAGCCATCTCCCTGCAGGTGCAGGTGCTGGAGGTGCTGCAGAGTCTGGGGACCTGCATTTGTGATGAGTTTCTGCTCCCCAGCCAGCTGATGGAAAACCAGGCATAGTAACCACTGAATGGGCAGGAGGACCTGCCCTGGACCAGGTTGAACCCCTGCCAACACCCTTGGAGATGCATCCATTTTTAAATTTTACAGATTTCCCTAAAAGGAAGCGCTCCTTTCACCACCTTTGTCATGAACATGATGAGCACCACTGGGCTCCATTTCTCTCCTCCAGAAAATGGGAATAAAATTTCTTTTGCTGCTATCTGGCCCTGAGGGTTATTTATTTTTCATCAGAGCCTGGGGCTCTTTTTCATCAGAGCTG
The DNA here is from genome assembly GCF_012274545.1 of Fukomys damarensis. NCBI lineage: Eukaryota > Metazoa > Chordata > Mammalia > Rodentia > Bathyergidae > Fukomys > Fukomys damarensis. The sequence goes on from NW_022900919.1 coordinate 42,692,429, forward strand.
CTTTTTCATCAAAGCAGCTTCCCAGTAAATACACGGAGCTCAACTCCACTGACTGAGAAGATTCAGGGCCCTTTGGCCTTGCCTCACATCCCTGCCCATCCTCTGACTGCAGGGGGCTTGTGTCTTCTGGTGTCTCTGACTCAATGGGGCATGAAGCACAGAGCTCAGAGCTGGTGGGGGGCCTCTGTAGGCAGGATGTAGGACAGCTTCGTGAGGCTGGGGTCCTGGGCAGCTTCTCCACATCTCCATCCCTGAGGTGCACAGGTGAGGTGCAGTGGGCTACAGTATGGGCCCAAAGTCTCCAGTCCTTGGCTGCTCCCTGTCCTCACTTGCAGAGGCTGGGCAATGCCAGCTACCATTGCTTACAGTTGCCCCTCCAGCCTGTGAGCTGGCAGAAGGGTGGCTCTGTCAAAATTAGCCCCAAAGATAGAAGTAGAAGAACCAGATGGCCAGAAAGAAGAGGAACAGCTGCTCAATGCTCACAGAGAATCCCGTCTCCCTGCAGCCAGGTAGCTGTGCCCCGTAGCCCCTGGGTGCTGGGGCTGAGTAGGCTCCTCTAGCCCCACACCTGTTCTGCTTCCTCCTATAGGTCTCCAGCTTGAGGCCACTCAGCTGCTGGGTACCTTTCCATTCCCCAGGAAATGCTGGAAGTAGGTCTGTAGACAAAGAGACTTGCCCCTGCTGCTCAACCTCCTCCGGTGGCATTGTGATGCTGGCCTAATTGCCATTGTGATGGCCACCACCGGGGTGGGGTGGGGCTGCTGCAGGCTGGGCCCCTCCACAGAGCCCCCCCCAGGACAACGTAAACCAGCTCCCTGCCTCGGCCTGCTACCTGGCCCCTCTCCCAGACTACCTGCTCACACAGCATCTTCCCTCCATTCTGGGCAGGGGAGGGGCTAGGCTAGGAATTGGCCAAAGCTGTGCCGTCCAGTGTAGTATCTTCTAGCCATGTGTGGTTCTTGATTTAAAAGCAAATATAATTTAAGATTCAGTTCCTAGTCCTGCCAGCCACATTTCTACAGTAGTCATATGTGGGTGTGTATTGGACCATGGAGACAACAACCGGTTTCCCTGCAGAAAGTTCCACTGACCAGTGCTAGATCAAATAGGAGCTTGGTAAGACTCCCTGGGAGCTGCTCACTGCTGTGAGCCTGCCCGTGGGACAAGAGAGAAGGCTCTACTTGGAAAGAGTGGCATAATGTATGAGGTTTTTCTTGGGAGTGGGGTAGATGAATTTGAACCTCATTCCCCCAGCCTTGGGTGGCACCCTTGACCTACACTCCTGTACCAAGAGCTCCCCAGAGTGGCTCTGCCTGCCACTCTTTTAGTTTGGCACCAGGGATCAAACTCAGGCACTTGTGAGGCAGGTGGTGGAACCACTGAGCTAAATCCCCGGCCCCCTGCCTGCCACTATTGATGACCCAGAAGGTGACATAATTTCCCACTGGCACAGAGATGAGAAGATGAAGGAGGAACAAAGCCTTGGGATGGTGGGCAAGTTTTTTCCATGAAGGTTGCACTAATAACAAGATGATGTTTCAGCAGAGCAAGCAGCTCAGTGCTACAGCCAAGTGGTACAGCTCTGAGGCACAGCTGAACTTTACAGCTCAGTGTGGCATCTCTGGGTCACAGCTCTCATAATTTGAAGGCTCTGATGGTCAGTTAAGAGGTGGAGAAAAATTCTATTAGGCTAGCAAGCCCTGGTGGGCTCAGAGGAGTCTGAGCACTCTACCAGAAATGACAGCCTCCTTACATAGGGATCTACTTTCAGGGTAGGCAAGCATGCTCAATGAGTGTGGGGCAGAGTTACAGAACATTCCTGAAACACATGCCTTGTGAGCATGCTCACTGAAGTGGGCAGAATTACAGAACGTTTCTGAGAGGGGGTGAAGCTTAACCTTCTTGTGAGGGAGCAGAGTTTGACAGAACAGTACTGAAAGTTCACACGGTTCAAACAACCACAAACCATTTTCATACACTGGGCAGGAGCCCAGCAGCAAAAAGTTGACTGACCTGGAGTCACTATATAGCCCAGGCTGGTCTCGAACTCACAGTGATCCTCCTGCTTCAGCCTCCCAAGTGCTGGGATTACAGGCATGAGCCACCACGCCTGGCATGTATCTGTCTTAATGTATAGCACTTCTCAGTGGCACCACCTGTATCCACTGCTCAAATATTTGGTGTTTTCCCTTCCAATATTCCTCTATTAGGAAAAAAGGGGGCTTTTGTTGGTGTTTGGGGGACATTGTTTTTGCTGTGCTGGGGATCAAATCCAGGGCCTCACATGCTAGGCATCCTGGGGGAAGGGACACAAAAAAACAGCTTTTTGCAGATGGGGAGAAATAACCCAACACAGAGCAGTGAAACAATTACTGTAAAAACCCAAAACCAGGCCTGAGTATATATGGAAACTTAAGATATTATAAAAGCCAGTATCACGAATTAACAGTATAAATGGGCCTTTAAGCACTGGAATCACTAGGAACAATTTGATACTAAGAAGTAGAGGAAAACAGCCAGGCATGGTGGTGCATTTGTGTAATCCCTGCATTCTGGGAAGCTGAGGTATGAGGATCTGAGCCCGGCTTGGGCAATTTAGTGACTTTGCACAACCTTGTCTCAAAAAAAATTTAAAAATACTTGGGGATATATCTCTCTAAAGGCCTTGCATTCAATCCCCAACACTGGGGTGGATGGTGGCTACAGTAAGAGAAAAATTCAACAAAATTTTCATTAAAATATAAGCATAAAACTGGAAAAATAATTTTAATTTATATTACAATAATGTCCATAGTATACATCTTATAAAAATAAGACATTTATAAAGAAATTCAGATGGCTTTTTGGCAGAACTTCAGACTCAGCTACACAGCTCTTTTTTAAAATTTTATTTTGAGACAGTCTTACTAAATTACCCTGGCTGACCTTGAATTTATGATCCTCCTACTTTAGTCTCTAGAATAACTGGTATTACAATGGTGTGCACCATTGTGCCTGGCCATGAATGGCTTTAAAGATATAAACAATGCTTCACTTTGCTCATAATATAGTGAAATTAAAAAGAACCTCAAAATACATTTTCTTGCTTAACAGACTGTCAAAAATCCCAATGTTTGGCCACAGCCTGTTGGTGAGGCTGTGTTAACAGCTCCTGTCATACCCTAATATACAAGTATCCGTTGGTTCACTACCCAACTTCTAGGATTTCAGTCCCAGCATCCTCTGGAAAGATGTTAAAGAATTACTGCCTCAGGGTGTGCTGACACACCTGGAGCCCCAGGACTCTGGAGGCTGTGGCAGGAAGATCACTTGAGGCCAGAAATTTTAAGCCAAACCCAAGGAACAGACAAATAGGCAGAGACCCTGTCTTTAAAGTAAAAAGAAAAAAAATTCCTGCTCTACCAGCAAGCAGGTTGGGCTGCCAGGGCTGGTCCTTGGAGGGCCCAGGAGTCATCAGCTCGCACAGAGAGGCCTGCTGTATCTAGCCCGTGGGCCCAGGAACAAATGAATTACACATACATGATTTTGCATGTGTTATCCAGGAGGTCATGGACACCTGGAAGGCCAAGCATGTTAAACATGCTTGCATTCAAAAGCTGTGTGTGATGGTGTAATCCTAGCACTTGGCTGAAGCAGGAGGATTGCTGTGAGGTCAAGGCCAGCCTGAGCTACTGTAGCAAGACCCTGTCTCAAAAAAAGGCTGCCAGGGGTATGGGGGGAAAAATGAGAACCAAGATCTGACATGGAACAAGATCCCAATAATGAATGTAACTGTATTGTACTGTATACTTTAAAAATACCAATAAACTCAATAAAAAGAAAAAAATAGTTTGCATTCATTATTTTTTCCATTAAGTTTATTGGTAGCCGGGCATGGTAGCGCGTGCTTGTAATCCCAGCACTCAGGAGGCTGAGGCAGGAGGATCACTGTGAGTTTGAGGCCAGCCTGGGCTACATAGTGAGTTTCAAGTCAGTCTGGACTTCATAGTGAGACCCTGTCTCAAAAAAAAAAAACCCAAAATTTTTTTGAAAGTTTATTGTTATAATTTAGGTATACAGTACAGTTACATTCATCATTGGGATCTTGTACATTTACATGATGTATCTTCTTACTTTTTTCCCATTCCCCTGACCTCCCTTCAACCCCTTCACCTCTCCCTATTTACAAAGACTTTGCTTCCATTTTTTTCCTTTTCTAATACTTTTTGTTTCCCCTTCTTTTCTTTCCTTTCCCCTACCCTTCCCAGTTCCCCTACATCTTTATCCATTCAAACTTTTAAAAGGGAGCTGGGATGTAGCTCAGTGGCAGAGTGCTTGCTTAGCCATGCATGAATACCTGGGTTCAATTCCCAGTACCTCAACAACAATAAAAACAGAAACAGGAGAAAAGAGGGCTGGGGATTTAGCTCAGTGTTTCTGGTGCCTGCCTCTCAAGCACAAGGACCTGAGTTTGATCCCCGGTACCAAAAAAAAAAAAAAAAAAAAAAAAAAAGGAAGAGAAGGGGAGGAAAAGGAAAAGTTTCTAATTGTTGAGCACAATCCACATAACTGGAGCTAGAACTGAAACTCAGTTAAGCAAGGAGCTGATGTGAATGGCTGCCATTCTGTTGTTGAGTCCACTAGCCAAAGAACCTGGGGAACCTTTTCATTTGGATCCAGATCCACCACGTAGAATGAGAAGCTCAGCAGTCTCCAGAGTGGAGCACCGACCTCATCACCAGGTGGCCTTCAAAAACTCACTATTACTATACCTCTAGGTGCAAAAAGCAGACACTTGTCTGTTTTAAATAAAGGCTCTTGAAGCTACCTTTGCAGGTGGGTACAGCTCCTGGCTCCTGGATCAATTAGAATAGAAAAGTAGCCCTCAGGTGCAGCTTCTGAAAGGCAGGAAAGGCCTTCCTGCTATGGGGCGGGGGACAGCAGCGAACAGGATCCTGAAAGGTAGGACTGAAGGAGATCAATTCTGAAGCAAACTGGGAGATTGGGAAGCCCCGTGGGGGTCAGAACCAAATGTGCCTAGAGTGATCCGGGCAGAATGGAAGGCACATGGGACAGCGCCAGGAAGACATCAGGTATGGGAAGGGTGGCTGGGACCACTGAAATCCCTCTCAAATGGTGGGGAGGATGGACTTGAAAATGGAGGAACAGATCTGGATGTGGCTGCGTGTACCTACGAGGCGGAGCAGGAGGATTCCAAATTCAAGGCCAGCTCTGGCACTTAGCAAGACCTTTTCTCAAGATAAAATAAAAAGGGTAGGGCTGGGAATTTAGCTCAGTGGTGCTCCTGCCTGCCTCAAAAGCACAAGGTCCTGAGTTTGATCCCCAGTACTAAATAAATAAATAAATAAATGGGTTCAGAATGTAGCTCAGTTGGTAGAGTGCTTGCTTGGCATGTGTGAGGTCCTGGGTTTGTTACCCCAACACCCGCAAAAAGAAAATGGAGGGGCAGATGGTTCCCTTCCTGACTCTTGGTCCTCTGCCCTTGGGCCCTGGGCCCAGACATCAGCTCTGACTCAGCTGAACTCAGCTGATTGAATGCAACCCCATGGCTTGCTAATTAGGAAGCCTGCAATTAGCCTGTCTCAGAACCTGGAGCCTCCAGAGACCGTTTCACCTACCTTCCTCCTGCCACCCACAGGATGAGCTCAGATGGGGGGGTACTGGCCCCTGGGACCCTCTAGGCGAAGGGTAGCATGAGCAACAGGGGTAATGAGATTCTGGAGCATGCGCTTATGCACGCAGTGGCCTTGGGAGGTGACCTCACTAATGAGATGATGGAAATGATCCTAAGCAGCTCGAACCCTGTTTCCTCCACCACGTTCCCAGGGATGGGCTGAGGTGCCCTGGCCGCATCTGCACGGCTCAGGCTAAGCCCTTCAGGGCTGAGGTTTCTGCTTAGGTCCCCTCTTGGCTGCCTCTAATACCCCTCTGCTGCTGCTTGCCCCTCTTCTCAACATGCTGTGCGGAGGTCTGTGCCAGCCCCCCTTCTGTCCTCCGGACCTCAGGCTCCTGTGATGACTGACTTGGTGGACTCAATTTCTCTTGACCCCCGGGCAGCTTGGGGCTGGCTCAGCTGAGAGCATTGGCTGTGTGTGATTTCTGTAGCTGTCGTAAGCTGCTGTATCACTTCAGCTTTGTTTTCTGGAACATTCCCCTTCTCCGCATTTTTTTTTTTTCTTGAAATGTTGCCCAGGCTAGTGTCAAACTTGTGGATTCAAGCAGTCTTTCTGTTTTAGCCTTCAGAGTAGCTGGAACTGTAGGTACAAACCACCATGCCTGGCTCAGAAACATTCACCTTTTGGGGAAGTACTAGGGAGGGATTATACCCAGGGCCTTTGCACTGGGCTACATCCACAGCCCTATTTATTTATTTTTAATTTTGAGGCAAGATCTTACTAAATTGCCTAGATGAGACTTAAACTTGTGACCTCCTGCCTCAGCCTGTCAAGTGCCAGGATCACAGGTGTGTGCCACCGTGCCCAGCAGGAGCTTTATTCAGGCACTAGAGTGTGGGAATGTGGCCTGTGGTAAGCCAAGTGGACCCCAGAATATGGATCTGAGCTGAAAGTATCGATAGTTGGCCTCATAGAGACTACGCATCTCCCTAGGCTATGGGTGTTACTGGCTTTTTCTGGCCACTTGCCCTCAGCCAGTGGAAGCCACCTTCCTCCAAGGATTTTGCATCACTGGTCCCTTTGGCCAAGGACTAATACATTCTCCTAGGTTAGCAAGGCCTTGTGGGTGGAGCTCCGTGGTACAATGGGCTCCGCCCCCAGCACTGCTAAGCAATAACTAAACAAGTCCTAGTGGCTTAGTCACTGTCTGGGTTCTGAAGCAGTGGTTTGGACCCCAGCACCACTGTTATTACCTGACATCCCTGAACAGATGACTCAACCTGCCTGTCTCCGGTTTCCTGTCTGAGTGGGAATAAAAATACTTCCCTCCTCATGGGGTTTTATGCATTCAAGGAGGAAAAGAAGGCAAAGGCTTAGTACAGGGCAGGGGCTGGCCCTTTGGCACTGCCGGTAACGTGCCCCAGCCTGTGTCCTCTTTGCAGTCACCCACAGGCACACCCACACACACCAGCTCCTTCACACCCTTAGCAGAAGCTGCCCATTCTGTCAGCTGTGCCTTTTCCAAATTCACAACCACAGAGCACATGGGCAGCTGTCCCGGCGGCAGCCTTCCCTTCTCTGTAGCCCGCAGGTCCCTATGGTCATCCTTGAGTCTCCCTGGAGGCGACCGTGACAGTCTGGGACGGTTCCATTGGCATTGAGCCACCCGGCACTCAACGTGTGTTGGCCACGTCACCTTGAGATCCCCTGGCCCCCAGGTTCCTCCTTCCTGGTGACTTTCACTTCCGAAGGCCAAAGGCCATGCAGCAAGGGGGAGGAGCTGCCTAGAGTCCCAGGCAGGAATTGAACGGACTCAACGTGGAGCAGGCTTTTACTAGAAAATAATTTGTCAAAATTACTTTTTCTCTTTTATTTTGCTCTTAGCCAAGGTTAGTTTTGCAACTAAATTAAGTATGTTTATGAGGTCCTTTGATGTCTGATTTAAGCTTAGCATAGGCTCCTTTACAGAACTCATGCTCTCCAGTCTGCCCCTACATCTGATTTATTTATTTATTTTTTTGTACTGAGAATCGAATTCAGGGTCTTGTACTTGCCAGGCAGGCATCGTACTGCTGAACTACATCCCCAGCCCCCAACATCTGATTTTATTCGGATTATAGCTCTTCCACCCATTCCAGATGTATTGAAACCAGGTGTGGGTCTGAAAACAGGAAGGGCTGTTTTCCCTCCTCCCTTGCTGTGCGTGTGTGTTTCTGTATGTGTGTGTTGTGCTACTGTGTATGTCTATGTGAACCCAGGGCCTTCATACTGCACTGCATCTCTAGCGCTTTAAAAAATTTTTATTTTGAGACAAGGTCTTGCTAAGTTGCTAAATTTTCTGAGCTGGGCTCAAACTTGCAATCCTCCTGCCTTAGCCTTCCAGAGTGCTGGGATTACAGCCATGCATCAAAATCCTAGGCTTTACTGACTCTTTTTTTCCTCTTTGAATTTTTGAAACAGGGTCTTGCTATGTAGTTCAGGCTGGCCTCAAATACCTGGTGATCCTCCTGTCTCAGCCTCCCCAGTGCTGGGATTATAGGGGTGCATGAGTGTGGTGTTTTAAAAGATGTTTCATCAGTGAAAGATATAGATCAGTGGTGGGTTTGTCCTTGGAGACATTATGGCACCAACCTGGTTTTTACAGAGCCTGGTCTTTATGGTAGGAGACCCCAGTTTTTCTGCCCTTTGTCCCATCTGTTTCCCCTGGAGAGATCTTTATCCATCTTCTTCTTTTTATTTTTCCTCCACTACTGGGGATCGAACTCAGGACCTTGCGCTTGTGAGACATGGGCGGTGCCACTGAGCTAAATCTTCCACTCTGTCCACCTTATTTTTAAGGGAAAAGAGGAAAGATCTCTTGTCTTCTGGTAATTGCTTTCTGCAGTCATATGGTCATTGATCCTACCAATCCCTGGGGGTTATAAAATGTCCCACTCTTGATCCAAAGGGGACAGGGGACAAGATTTGGCAGTACAGACTTTCTATTTGGGATAGGTTGAAACTGCAGCTGGACATCAGGTTGACTCAGAACAGGTGAAATCTGGAAGATACAAATCTTTCTGGCACTCTCAGTAAACAGGCACCAGAAATGAAAAGCAGGACAGCTGTGATGAGCAGCTCCAGGTGCAGTATAAGCCAGGTGAGATCAGTAGTATTTCATACAGACCATCCTTGGAGTCTCTTTGGTCTTTATATACCATTTGGCTTCTTTGTGCGTGTCCTTCATGTTAATTTCTACTTGTTCTGAAATATATACTTGAGTGCAATAAATGAAGTTTAAAGGGCACAAATCTCTCCTTGTTCTGCCAATAAATGATCTAATTTTTTTTCAGTGCTAGAAATCAAACCCAGGGTCTCACAAATGCTAGGCAAAGGCTCTACTACTCAGTTACACCCTCAGCTCTATCTCTATTGTTTGTTTGTTTTCCAGTACCTGGGATCAACTCAGGGCCTTGCCACTGAGATAAATCCCCAGCCCTTATTGCTTTTGTTTTTGTTTTTGTTTTTGTTTTTGAGACAAGGTCTCACTATTTAGTTGAGACTGACCTGGAACTCACTATGTAGACAAGGCTGGTCTTGAACTCACAACAATCCTCCTGCCTCAGCCTTCCAAGTGCTGGGATTATAGGCATGCACCACCACGTCTGGCTTTTTTTGGTTTTGATCATAAGACTGGCCAGGGAATTTAGTGATAGGTTTTTGCTGTTGTTGTTGAGACCAGGTCTTGCTATGTGGTCCAGGCTGGCCTCAAACTAACAGCAATCCTCCTGACCCAGCCTCCTTTGTGTGGGGATTACAGATGTGTACCACCATGCCCAGTTGTTTTATTGTTTTGAGGGCTCCAGGACTAAAGCACTCAGTGTTGCTTCATATTCAGGGCTGCTATCCCAGGGAGTAAAGAATGAACCAGTGTCAGCACTGTACATCAGTCCTTACAGTGGTTAAGTATAGATTGTTATTCATGTAGGGGCAGCATGTGCCAGGAAACAATCCCTTACAAGGTGCGGGTTACTGGTACATCCAAACGGAGGTTGTCTAAGGCCAAGGCCATTCTGTGAGTGTGGGAGGAGTCTGGCAGCTGATTCTCACCTCCACCCAAACTGAGGAGCACAGCTGGAGCTGACGCCCTGTGGGACTCCCAGGAGCACAAGCAGTTAGGGCCCGGCCCTGCTCTGTGGATCTGAAGACAGCAACTTCTGGCTCTAGATGGCTGAGTGGACAAGAAGAAATGGCTTATAAAGCAGAGGCAAACTTCCACAGTGGAATATGCACATTGGCACTTTTACCCCGAGCACAGACTTACACAAGAAGCCAGACCTTTGTTTCAGTGACATTCAGATGCACATCACACAAACACAGTGGCAATGATAGAAGGCTGAAGACATGGTTCCCAGCAGAGCTGTGGGGTGGAAATGCAGACCTCTTCAGGCTGACAAGGCTTTGCTTTTCACCATGCCAGCTCAGAGCCTGCCCCAAGTTTCAGCCTTTGGCTCCATGAGGCTAAGGAGGCAGACAACATTGGAAGCCTTCCTCTTCCACATGTGGGGTGAGGAGTGTGGAACTCGCTGTGCAGATAACGTAACTTAGTCATTGCATGCCTGAATTAATGTCAGTGAGAGTCTCACCTAACATTGTCACCTGTGAAGGGCAAGTGCCTTCTGGGAGTCACATCAGACCCAATGCCAGGGCACTGAAGGTGCAGTGGCACCTGTGTCAGAGGGGCCCCACTTCTACAGGTTAAGATGGCACAGGGGGTGGCTGGGGCTGCTGAATTTGTCAGCTAATCTCTCTGAACACTGTGGCCACCTGGCCACTCATGCCTTTTCTCAAGTTGACCTCAGCAGCTGGTATAGCAAGGGACAATCAGGCGAGGTGCCCCCCACAATGGGGTTAAACCCAAGACCTGGAACATGCAGTGGCAAGCACTCTACCATTGGGCTATGCCCCCAACTGTTTTTTCTTTTACTCTCTTTTGGAAAAAAAAAATTTTTTTTTTTTTTTTTGGTACCAAGGATTGAACTCAGGATCTTGTGCTTTCCAGCAGGCAGTGAAACCACTGAGCTAAATCCCTGGCCTCTCTTTTGAAATTTTTGAAGTAAGTTGCCCAGACTGGCCTTGAACTTGCCATTCTCCTGCCCTACCCTCCAGAGTAGCTGCGCTTGCAAATGTATGCTCCCCCTACCCACCCCACTGCCTGGTGGAAAGATCCTTTAAGAGAAGTCCTTTTGCCAGGTGTGGTGGTGAATGCCTGGAAATCAAGCACTCAGGAGGCTAAGGCAGGATTGTCACAAGTTCAAGGCCTGCCTGGGATAAATGGTGAGTTCAAGGACAGCCTCAACTATATATTGAGATTTTTCTCAACAACAACAACAAAAATACATAAAAAGTCCTTTTAAACCAGTTAGGTGGATCCTGAAGAAGGCCTTGTGGGACAAGGAAGCAGCAACTCTGATCCCAAAGCAAAAGTGGAGCATTCCGGAGGCCGAGGCAGGACGATTGGGAATTTGAGGCCAGCCTGGGTCATATAACATGACCCTGTCTTGAAAAACAAATAAACTACAACACAAACAAATAAACAAAAGCCCAAAGCAAGTGCACAAAAAAACCACGTAGAGTTGCCATGCATTTTAGAGATAGGACTGACAAAGAGCGAGGAAAAAGAGGATGAACATCAGGTTCAGGGAGGAGCAGAGGGTGGCTGGGGTGTGGCTTCAGAGCTGGGGACACTGGGACAGCAGAGAGCATCTGAGAATCACAGCTGAGCACTCCTGTGCTGGGCAGAGAGGCCCATTGGTGAGAGCACAGGGAGCCCACGGGTACCCTATGGGAAATCACTGGGCACCTGTCACTTGTGGGAGAGGCCTAAAGAGGAGGTATGAATCTGTGACTCAGTGATTTGTAGAAAGGTGTCAAATTTCCCCTAGGAAGTAGAGAAAAGATGGGGTGGACACCTGAGTCCTGGGATGACTCTACATTTAGAAGTCAAGGTCCGAATGGAGCCGGGAGACTAAGAATGACCACCGTGGTGGAAGAGAGAACAAGGAACCGCAGCGTTAGTGCAGCCAACTGAAGTAGGTTTATGTAAAGTAAAAGGCACAGACATGACCACTAGCTTGGTGATATGGAGGCAGTTTATTTATTTATTTGTAGTCCTGAGGACAAAACCCAGGGCTTCTCATGCACACTAGGCAAGTGCTGCGCTGAGCCTCATCCCCAGTCCTGGAGGTGGTTTCTGACCTTGATTGATAGCAGAGATTTCGGTGCATTGGTCTGGTCCAAAGCCTGAGTGGACAGAATTGAAGAACAAATGTTGACTTCCAATAAAAATGTCAGATGAACCACAAACAAAAAACTAAGATGATCACTAACTCCAGGAAACACAAAAAGCTCTTCAGAGACGAAGTATCATTGTGTTATACTAGTTTGGGTCAGGAAGGCGTGCTGTAGGTGCAATCTCACTTGGAATACTGATGTATCTACTTCAGCTTCTTTATGCCTCGAGGGCATAAAGTGGGAGGACATATGTGGTGGCAGAGGGACTACTTAAAGCTAAATTCTCATTCATTCTCCCACCCCCAGTCCTAGGGATGGAACCTGTACCACTAAGCTACATCCCCAGTTCTATATATATATATATTTTTTT
>NW_022900919.1:42704698-42707951 GCF_012274545.1 Fukomys damarensis
ATTTTTTTTTTTTTTTTGAGACAGGGCCTCTTTGTTCCTGCTATCCTCAAAACTGGCAATCCTATTTCAGCTTTCCAAGTTGCTGGGACTATAGGCAATCACCACACACCCAGCTAAACCCTCCCTGTTTAACTGGTTCATGAATCAAAATCATGAGGCGAGATATAGGGAATGTAAGAACAGAGGTGTGAAAAAGTCATTTGGGGAGTGTAAGGGTGTATCAGGTGTCTTGGGGGAGTCCATGTGATATGTGAGGCGATGTGTTTGAAACACAGCCAGTCAGCCAAGAGATATTTCCCAGCCAGTGGATGCTCAGAACAGTGGTTTTGGCAGAAGTAAGTCCTCTGGTGACCACAGAGATGGAGTCTGGAGTCTTCATAGTGGCTTAGTGTGGAAGGCATGTCCTACTTGGCATGGTGGCCATGGATGTCCTGGCCTGTCCCCAGGCTTGCGCCCTTCGGTCAATTTGGACCCATGAGTTTTCAAATGGCAAAGCCCCTCACCTGCTGTGTGACCCACCCACAGCACCTCAGCAGATAATGACTGGCCACCAACTTTGGCTCCAGCCACCAGGGGATGAAAATGTTCCTCCAGGCCTTACTCGGGAATCTGCTCTCTCTGGAAAGACCTTTTCAGCTCCTAATAAAGGCATTAATGATACAACATGACTATTCACTGACCACCCCAGTGCAAGTGCTTTCCAAAAGCTTTTGGTGCCTGCACCCTATGCTATGGCTCCTGCTCCTCTCTGTCACACTGAGGAATGTGAGGCACAGAGGTCAGGTGACCTGCCTGTTGGGAAGCTCCAAGAAGGAGAGGCAGCCCTGACCTAGACCACTGGGCTCCAGCATCTCTGCAATAACTACCTGTACCTCCTCTCAGAGGCTCCTCATGTCCCTAAGGGTCATTCCTAATGTCTGGCATCAGACCCTGAGTGTGGGAGGCCCTCTCCTTGGCCACCAGATCCTTACTGCACTTGGTGGGGAGATGGCTGCTGTGTCCCCTGGAGCATCCTGGCAGCCCCAGCTCAGGACACCCTCAGAAGCATCCAAGAGCTGGTGTGGGCTAGCACAGCACGGCCAGAGAGGACAGTGTGGCCAGCTGGGGTCTAAAACCAGAGGACCACTCCAATGGCCCTCTGGACCTGTGACCCTAAGGTCAGGAAGCAATAGCTGCTTTTTCAAGCTGGGTCCATCTGTCTGTGGTTCCCACTGCCAGTCCAGGCCTGAGATAACATCTGCCCAGGGTCGTGGGGAGGGGACAGGAATTGGTTTAGGTGGCTGTCATAGTCCGTGGGGGTCTCTCCCCAAACCTTTGAACCTCACTGAGGTCTGTCCCCTGACTCCAGTGGCTCCTGAATCCATATTCAGGCTTGGGGTGATGTGGGACATGCCAAAGAGCTGCCCCCAAGAACCCAGGTGTCAGGGCCTGAGTCCCACACCACATCCTGCATCGTAGGAAGCATCCTGAGTGTGTCCACCCCACCCACCACCAAGACTGCTCCACCTATCCCACTGAGGGAATGGTTCCTTCTTGTCCTGTGTGCCTCCTTTGGTTCCAGGATAGTGACTGTCTTGCCCTGGGGCTGTCGAAGGAACTCCCTTTCCAAAGCCCTCTGTCCCTGCCACCCCGGCATTGTTCCTGCTCACTTGTTCTGTTGCAGGGTGAATGGGAGCACACCTGGCTATCCCCTCCTCACCTCTCCCAGCCTGGGGTATGACCCTGCTCCCAGCCCCGTGGGCCCCTCTCACCCCACTCAGAGGCTGTGGTCAGGTGGATGGGGTCCATCGACCCCTTCTCCAAGGCAGCCAGGATGCTCAGAAATGGACCCCTGCCTGTTCCTCTCCCTGTGTCCAGAGCATGACAGTCACGCTTACGGCAGCTCCTGTCACACTGCAGCCATTGACAGCCAGGGGGCCTACCCCCCTTCACCATCCTCCACACAGACAGGTCCACGTGTGTCCCCAGACGCCTGAATCACTGCTGATGGCTTGGGACCTGGTGGCTGTGGGCTCCTGGGGGGCCACTGGGTGGGGGGTGGAGCCACGCTGGCCCACAGGGAGCACCTGTGGACATAAATAGGCAGCAGCAAAGGCAGCAGCGCAGAGCAAGCAGCGCACTACCCACACAGTGCCCACCTGCGTACGCCAGGATGCCTGACACCATGCTGTCCGCCTGCTTTCTCGGCCTGCTGGCTTTCACCTCTGCCTGCTACTTCCAGAACTGCCCGAGGGGTGGCAAGCGGGCCATGGTGGACACGGAGCTGAGACAGGTACCATTGTGGCCCTCTCAGGGGAGTGGGAAATGTCCCAGAACTGGCACCAAGGAGCATGGGCCAGGAAGGAGGGAAGCAAGGAGAAAAGGCAGCCTAGGAGAGGTGCCTGTGAGGAGGCAGGGCTGGGCAGGGGACCAGGAAGGTGAGGGCACCTCTGTGGTAACCAGGTCTGGGACTGAATCAGGCGGAACTGGGTGGTGAGGCCTCCTCCATGACAGTATTGGAGCCCCATGCACAGCCACAGCTGTGCCACCACAGGTGTCCCTGCCACCAAGATGGCCATAGCCCTGTGCATCCCAAAAAGAAGTTCTGCTGGGTACTTAGCCCCATTCCTCCTGCTGTGTGTCCTTTTATTACAGTTCTGATGCTCAGTTCTGCCCAGGCTGCAGGTGGCTCAGTTTTGAGTTGTTGAACAAGCGAGAGGCAGGTGGGCAGCCCCCACAGCCACCTTCCTTCTGCTTGGCTCCCCTAGGGCTCAGACACCTGCCACCCCCCCTGGTAGGCCGTGAATGGATGACACCCACAACTTGGGATGGGGGGCAAGAGCAAAGCTAGAAGACAGGAAGAGGGGCTGGGTTTGGGCAGGGCAAGCACTCTGTGCAGTGTGTGTGGGGTGCGGAGAGGCTGGAGGGAGGTCTGGAATGGGGAGGCAGCTGAGAGAGGGGTGCACACGGGTGCTGCCTGCAGAGCTGAAAAAGGCGGACTCCCCATCTGTAGCTCAGGGGAGACCTGTCCCCCAACGGACGGTGAGGGTGCTTAAGGCTGTACTGAGAGTGGTCTGCAATCACCTGGAGACCAAGGAGCTGGGTAGATTTCAACTCCACCCTTGACACTGTCGAGGAGGAGTCAGCGCCCAGCACCTGTGCTCCTTGGCCTGCACCCCGCCGGCCTGGGTCCCCACCTGGTCCCGCTCACGCCCACGTCCCCTCAGTGCCTCCCCTGCGGCCCAGGAGGCCAAGGGCGCTGCTTCGGGCCCAG
>NW_022900919.1:42708567-42715982 GCF_012274545.1 Fukomys damarensis
ACCCAACCCTGTGGTGGCCGGATTCACACCCTGGTCCTGGGGGGATGGGCCCGGAGAAGGGACAGATCCTCTAGCGGAAGCATGGGGTCAGCAGAATCTTACACAAAGCCAGGAACAGGGCACCTGGACTCTGGGAGGGTGTCCGAGGCTGTGGGTGAACAGATAGGGTGGGTTGGGGATTCTCCAGCTGAAAGAGCGAAGTAAAGGTAGGAAGGGGAACAAGAGAGACAGAGGTAACAGAAGGATGGAGGGAGACACGGAGGCAGTGTGTGACCAGGGAGGGGAGAAGGCAGAAGGGGTCATGCCAAGGGGCAACAGCTCTGTCCCCATCCTCATCCCAGGAGACTGAGGTACAGACAGGTTGGGGGCCCACCAAGTCTCCAGATTCTCTACACAATATCTACTTTACCTAAGACTGTGCCCCATTTAATGTGTGTTCATTGTGGTCAACCCTACCCCAGACTCCAAAGGCAGAGTTCCGCCCCGACTGTCCCAGCACACCTACACTAAGGCTTCTCATGCTGAGAAAGTAGCTGCAAGCCCCTCACAGGTGCAGCCCCACAACCACACACATACACACTCAGGGAAACAGACCAGAAAAAGAAATAAAGAAAGAAACAGCTACTGATGTAGCTCAGTGCAAAGGCCCTGGGTTCAGTTCTCGTTAAAACAAAAGAAGAAAGAAGGAAAGAGAGAGAGAGAGAGAGAAAGAGAGAGAGAGAGAGAGAGAGAACCACAGACAGGCCCAGAGAGGCACGCCCTGCAGACACGATGACAGGTACAGGTACATGTACATACACACACCTGTGCATATGCCTGGCTTTCTAGGATTTCTCACCCTTAGACACATGGAGCGTCAGGCCAGAGATGCTGCCAGCACTTGGCTGCTGCCTCTATGTTCCTCTCTGTCCCCTCCCTTCTCTCCTCTGCTCCTCCAGCTCATTCTCCCCTCTGGCTTCTTCCCCAAGCCTCTATTCCTCCCTGTCCCTTGTTCTCTTTTCCCTCATCAGCTCTCATCCTTCTGTCTGGGCCCTGTGCTCTTGGCCTGCTCTCCTTGGCTATCTTGGCCCAGGTCTTGGGGAGCCCAGGAGGGAGGAGTCACCCTGAATGTTGATCCCACTACCTGGGCATGGAGCAGAGACAATGACTCAAGCAGTTTGGCTCCAGCCAGCCCTGGATAGTCTGGGTACCCTGAGCTCAGCTCTCTGCCCATCTGTCTGGAGTTCCTGGGCCTCATCCTGACCCAAAGGCATAGCCTCCTGTCTCTGCCATGACTTCCTGCCTCTCCCAGTGTGGCCCACTCAGTGGCTGTCCCAGGTTTGGGTAAGTCTGGGACAGGATCAGACCTAACAGGGATCTATTCACCCTCCCAGAGAGGAGGGTCAGGCCCTGTGGCTGCGCTTCCCCCTCCCCAAGCTCTGATGTCTGCACTTCGGACAGTTTCACAGTAAGATTCAGACCCCTCTGTTTCCCAGGTGCAAACCAGAGATCCTTTTTCCTTTTCTGCCTTCAGAACAGCCTGGTTCCTACCTCTGAGGAGAAACATCTGCCTGTAGTTTGCTGGTCCCAAACTACACCTTCCCAGATGATCTTTTTCTCTCCCTCCCTGGCCTGGAGCCCCCTGACCCTGCTGCAGGGCCATTTAGGAGAAAATCACCAGAAGTTCTTCCCAGTCAGTTTAGGCTCTCCGGGAGGACAGCCTCTCAAGAGCAGGTGACAAGAATCAAGGCGAAGTATCCAGGCTTCTACACCTGTGATTTCATAAAAACATACAGCAGCGTCATACAAAGTATCATGAGGAAAATCCAACATGGTGCACAGATGTAGTCCCCACTATTAAGGAGGCTGAAGTGAGAGGATCACTTGAGTTCACATGTTCAAGACCAACTTGGGCAAAACATTGAGATCCCCCTCTCAAAAACCAAAACAAAACCAGGTGTGGTGGCATAGGCCTGCAGCCCCAGAATGCCAGGAGGCTGAGGCAGGAGGGTGAAATGTTTGAGCACAGCCTGGGGAATTTAGGAATTTAGCAAGACTTTGTATCAAAATATAAAATAAAAAAGACTGGGGATGTTGCTCAGTACAAAAGCCCTGAGTTCCATCTCTAGTACCATAAAACAAAACAAGTAATTTCCCAATGAATCTTAATGAAGACTAGTTTATTGTCCTAATTTTTTTTCCCTATAAATAGCTTCTCTTCCTCTTTCTCCTTCTTCTCCTCCTCCTCCTTTTCCTTCTCCTTTTTTTGGTACTGGGCCCAGGGCTTCAAACTGAGATACATCCCCAGTGTGTTTGTTTGTTTGTTTTAGAGATGAAATCTCACTAAGTTGCTAAGTTATGAAGGCTTGGCTCAAATTTATGATTCTCCTGTCTCAGTCTCCCATTTTAGAGCTGTGTGCTGCCACACTTGGCTAAAAAATAGCCTTTTGTTCTATCCACTGTTGATTTTTTTTTTGTTTGTGGCTTGTGTTTTTTTTTTTTTTGTTTTTGTTTTTTGTAGTGGGCTCAGGACCTTGGGCTTGCCAGGCAGGTGCGGTGCCACTGAGCTACATCCCTGTCCCTATTTGTGGTTTTTATTATTGGGGTTTTTTTTGGGTTTTTTTTGGTGCTGGGGATCAAACCCCCCCTTCTGTATTTTTGAGTTTTCTGTGTTGATCTTTCTCAGATCTGAAGTTCAATATTTATCTCATTAAAAAGAAACAGGGCCTGGGGACATAGCTCAGTGGTGGAGCCATGGCAGAGCAGACCCTGGGTTTGATTCCCAGCACAAAAGAAAACAAAAACCCACCTTTCTGTGTTCTGTTACTTACCTAGTGCTACACATTCTATTCTTCTCTGACCTTGAGCATTAACTTTCCTAGCTTAAGTATTCAGTCATTTTATGATGATCACTGGGCTGACCCAAGGGTTATTCTGTAATATGTGTTTAGAGTGCAGACACATGAGGATTTTTCTGTTAGCTTTAATTTTATGCACTGAGGTCAGAGAATGTGATCTGTATAATACCGATTCGTTAAAAATCATTTTCTCTCATGGAAAGTAAATTGGTAAGGCCCATGGTTCCTCTCTTGCTGCTTGACAAAGTTCCAGCAATGATGGGCCTTGGGTTGAAAGCATCGCTCTGTCTTTTATTTTGGCTTGCACTTTTGATTGGCTCAATTATAATTACAAAAAATTTGGTCTTAGTGAGGAAACCTGTACAAGCTACTTTTGAGAAATATGTGTCAGTCATTGAACCCCTAAGCGCGACCCCTGATCCAGGGGCTTTCTTTGAAGGGGTTTCCAGTTCTTGAGTAATTGAGGATTTCACTCCAACAAAAGCCACCCCCAGCTTCCTTCCGAGCATCCAGTTACTTATAGGGATCCCAGAAAAGTACTCGAAGAATTATGGTGGAGTGATCTCATGGCCACCAGGCAACGCCCCCTTCCTACACTGGGGCTTACACAGATGGAGCTAGAATGGTGTGGAAAGATGGAAAGAGAGTAAGATATCTAGATTTGCCCTTTATGGAAAGAATAAAATGTTCAAAACCATTGTGGTGTCTAGCAACTAAAGAACAAAAAATGCTATAATTAGGCAGCTAAGCAGATGTCATAGAAAGGCTTAACCAAGTGCTAAACATTTGCTTATAGACTACATAGAATAAAAATTTAACCAAGAGGTTGTGTAACCACAATAGTTCTTTATTAAAACTTAGTGACCTGCCAAAAGTTAACCACAGTCCTTCCATTGTAGCCAAAATAGACATATGAACTTTAGAAAATAGGGTTTAAGCTTAGATTGTTCTTTTGATTTCGCTTTCATTTATGCTTTTACTAAGAAATTGTTTGATTAAAAATAGCTGTAATAATAGGCAAAATGTTTCCAGATGGAACAGTGATAAAATAGGTATGTGCTTATAGATAGTTTACTGGTAAAATAACCCTAAAAATCTTTATTTAGAAATTGCAAACGCATGCCAAGTTTCATAGGTAACCTTTACTGTGTGATATAAAGAAGTCCTCCAGTGTTTGAGAGGCGCACTGCACGCTTCTCTCCGTGTGTCTCTTTCTTCCCGTGCCGACGCCACCCCTCCTCTTCAGGACCTGAACCTCGGCCGAGGCTGGTCCGCGGCGGTCCATGGTAGGTATTTTGGGAATATTTCAAGTGGGCTCCCTCAGGTCACACGTTTTCTAGTTGTTGAGTGTGATGTTAGGTGTAGCATTTCCTAGACATCTGCTAGTTCAAAGGTGTCAGTAGTGTTGTTGAAGTCCTTAAGTGCTCGTTTGGAGTTTTGATTGGTTTGCGAGGGTGCACTGAAGCTCTCCCAAGAGACCTTGGGCGAGGGCAGGGGTGTAGCTCAGGACAGAACACATGGCCCGAGGTCAAGCCTCATCACACACAAAAAACTGTTGCATTGTCCTTTCTCATTTTTATATCCCTTTTGCTTAATATGTTTTCAGGCATACTGTTAGATATCTATGGATTCATAGTCATATCTTTTTTCTTTTTCTTTTCTTTTTTGTAGTGCTGGACTGAAACCAAGGATGATCATGAGCCAAAATAAACTTTCTCTCAGTGTGTGTGTGTGTGTGTGTGTGTGTGTGTGGTATTGGGGATCAAACCCACAGGCTCTCTCCACTGAGCAACATCTGCAGCCTTTTTATACATTTATTTACTTATTTATTTTATTTTTAAGATAGAGTCTCCTTACATTGCCCAGTGAGACTTGAACTTGCAAACCTCCCAACTCAGCTTCCCAAAGTGCTAAGTTTCTTTCTTTATAAAATACCCTCTCCTTATAAATTGAACTGAGATATTTTGTCACAGTAACCAAAAGGATGACTCTTAGTTTCCAAGGAACCATGGAGGCCCAACAACTCAAATACCCACTTCTGTATATTACATGTGTCATCCCGGTCCATTTGACAGGACCCCATTTTTCCTACTTTTGTCATCACCAATTTCTTTTTATAGCAAATCCTCCCACCTCCCCACCCGAGATATGTAATGAGAAGCAGGAAAATCACTTTCCAAAACCCAGCTCTGTTTTAAATCTCTTTGGTAATGACAATCTTATTTTCATGAAAAAAAATTTATTCAAGTATAATGTACAGGCAAAAGTAAACCAAACATGTTTACAGCTTACTGAATTATCATAAATACATCTGTATCATCAGCTACCAAGAAACAGAATTATAAAGCTGAGGCAAGAGGATTGCAATTTCAAGCCCAGTCAGGGCAACATAGCAACTTAGTGAGAACCTAACTCAATCACCCAATCAATCAATCAATCAAGGGATAGGGATGTAGCTTAGTGCAAGGGTCTTGGATTCAATCCACAGTACCACACAAACACACACACACACCACACACACACAAAACCCCATATGGTAAGAAACTTCCCAACATTCCTTCTAGTCATTGTACCATCCAACATCTCTAGCACTACAAAGTAATTTTGCCTATTTTTGCAATAAATATAGAGAAAATCTTGGTACATACCTGTCATTCCAAATACTGGGAGCTGAGGCACGAGGATCCCTAAATTTGAGGCCAGCCTAGGCAACTTAGCAAGAGACTATCTCTTAATAAATTTTATAAAAAGGAAAGGGATTTTAAAAAAACAAGATGGGGCTGGGGATTTAACTCAGTGGTTTGGCTGCCTGCCTCGCAAGCAGAAGGGCCCGAATTCTATCCCTGGTACCAAAAAATAAAAATAAAATAAAAAACCAAGATGAATTATGTACATGTACCTACTCACCAAGATGAATGTAAACTTCATGTACTGCAAACATGTACTAATAAAATAACATTTTAAAGGGAGGTGCTGGAGGTTTAGCTGGGTTCAATGCGCAGAATTGCAAAACAAAAACACAAGAGGCAAACCAAAACTTCAATTCCCAGCCCTCCCTATAAAAGTCCAAAACAAAAAACTTTTCAGTCCTATTTATTTATTTTGAGGTACTAAACAGTGATCTCAGGGCCTTTGCACTGAGTTATGTCCCCAGTATTTCTTCACATTTTAAAAATTTTGGAACAGGGTCTTGTGGAGTCACTAAATTGCCCAGGCTGGACCTGAACTTGCCATCCTCTTGCCTCAGCCTACAGTTACAAACATGTGTCCGCATGCCTGGCTTGTAGTCCTTTTTAGTAATAGTTTGTCTCCATCCTGTGAGCCCTGCGTATTGCTGGTGGGATGCTGGGTTCATTCTCCTTGCTTCCCCCAGTTGCTTCAGCATGTGAGAAAGCCAAAGAAGTGGCAGGTTTGCCGGGGGTTTAGCTCAGTGGTTCCATCACCTGCCTCTCAAGCACAAGGACTTGAGTTCAATCTCCAGTACAAAAAAAAAAATGTGGTAGGTTTTATTCATTTAGTTGTGGCAGTGGGGCTAGAACCAAGATCCTGGTAGGCAAGTGCTCTCCCCTGCTGTGTAGTTCAGGCCTGTCTTGAACTCACTATGTAACCCAGGCTGAACTCACAGAGATCTTCCTGCCTCAGCCCAAGTTCTGGGATTATAGGTGTGTGTCACCACATTGGCTCGACAGGTGTGTTTTATTTTTAACAGTGGCCGCTCTGATCCTTTTCTGTTTGGAGTGTGGTGTGGTCAGGGACCTTATGAATTCGCTGCCTAGGACAAGGGCTTGTGGCTGAGGCACCTTCCAGGGAAGAGGACCAGGCTGTTATCTGATCCTCCAGTGTCTGTGACCCAGGAGGAGAGGAGCAGTGCAGGTTGAGCAACCATTTCTCCTGCCCTTTGTATTTTGCCATAGTCTCTGGGCCCAAAAGCTCTGACAGGTTCTGTCGTGCCCAGGCCAGAGTCGGGGAGTCCTTGGGTGCTGCTCCCCCGTGGACCTGCCCTGGGACTCCTCCAAGCACAGCCCAGCTCTTTGAAATACTGCGTGTCCCTCGGCTGAGCCCCTTCTCTTCCTGGTCAGGAAGCCATTGCCCCAGTCTCCTTCACTTGGTCCCCTGTCAGATCCTGTCTCTGCTGAGGATCCTTGGTGTGGTTTGGGCCGTGCTAGGAAGTGAGGCTGTGGCTGTGCACACCACTTCCCTGGAGCCCATGCTGTTGTGCACACCCCTGGAGCCCATGCTGTGGGCCTCCCCTTCCTCCATCTCTGCGGGACACCGCCTGGAGTTCTCCCAGCCTGACCCCCAGGCTGAGACGCTGCTGTTCTGAATGCCAGCGGCCTGCCACCGGGACGTGGGCCCAGCCAGGAGAGACCTTCCACTGCCCCGTGTCCCATCCCATTTCTAACACACACACCAGCCGAGTTGGAGGGGAAATCTGCTTTATTTCACTTTCACGAGGCCTACTGGTGGCAAGGAGGCGCGAAGTCTGCGCTCCGGGGCGTAGGGGGCGATCTGGGCTCAGCGTTCGGCGAAGGCGGCCTGGAGGTCGCAGGCGGGGTCGGTGCGGCAGCCGTCTGCGGG
>NW_022900919.1:42716284-42736626 GCF_012274545.1 Fukomys damarensis
GCGTGAGCGGGACCAGGTGGGGACCCAGGCCGCGGTGGGGGGTGCGGGGCCGGGGTGCTGGGAGTCCGAGGAGCACAGGGGCCGGGTGCTGACTCGGTCTCCATAGCGTCGAGGGAATAATCCGCTCTGCACACCTCGGTGCTCTCAGGCAGCGGGGCACCCTGTGGTAGGGGTAGAGTGGAGGAGTGGGTGTCCCTCTGGGTCCCCAGCTTCTGGGCACTCGCTCACCTTGCGCACATCGAGGTCCGGGGCGGCCCTCTTGCCACCCAGGGGACAGTTCTGGATGTAGCAGGCAGAGGTCAGCGCCAGGAGGCCGAGCAGGCAGCAGGCGAGGCTGGGGCCGGCCATGGTGCAAGCTCCTGGGTCCGGATGCGCAGCTGGAGGCTGTCCCAGCGCCAGGCCTTTTATGCGGGGCCCTGTGACATCTGAGCTCCGTCTAAGAGGGTGGCCCTATGAGTGGTCACAGCAGGTCGCGGCGGGTCAGTCCCTGGGCTCGTGGTGGGTCCACTCATTTGCAGGGCTCAGACCAGGGTCAAGGTCACCACGCTGACTAACAGCCTGGTGCAGAGAAGGGAGTGGGCTGGGGCACTAGAGTTGGGTGCTATTTTTCCAGGGTTCCAGTACCTCAAGGAGGATGGCAGAGTGGACAACAGGGGGCAGAGGGGCCCTGCCAGGCAGGAAGAGGCTCTGGCTGCACTCACTCCCCCACCCCACCCATCCCACCCTGGGGGCCTTTTGGCCCGAAACACATACAAATCCTTGCTCCTTTATTAGGAAGCTGTCTTTATCCTAAACCTAAATTTCCACAAAAACCTTCCCACCAACACACAGCCATTTCCCTGCTCCAGAAATTGGATGGGAGAAAGATCACATTCTCTTCAGCCTCTAATGGAAATTTAGTCTTTACTTCAACCATAAGGAAAGCAAGACACCATAGTGGAATTAGTAATACCTGTAGCCCAGTGACAGATTGAATTGAGAGATAGCTGCCTATCACGGGGCGGTGGCAAATGTCTCTAAAAACTATTTAAGGGTGGAGGATTTAGCTCAGTGGCACCTTGCCTGCCTGGCAAGCATGAGGTCCTAAGTTCAATTCCTGATACCAAGAAACAAAAGATTGTTTAGACTCATCACCACTTCGGAATTATGAATAATTGGGCCTCCACTATGTTTTGCCATCTAATGATTTATTAAAGAAGCACATTTAGAACAATATCTAAATATATTGTAACATTTGGACCCCCGAATATTGGTTTCTTTTGTGATCCAATGTCTATTTTTTGGAGGGTGCTGGAGATTGAACATGTCTTGTTTTAATGCATTTCAAAAACTTTTGGGAGACCTGGGTGTAGTGACACAAACTTATAATCTTCACTACTTGGGAGGCAGAGGTGGGAGGATTGAAAGTTGGAGGTTAGTGTAATCTACTTAGTGAGACCTTGTCTCAAAATTCAATAAAAATGGTGAGGGTGTAGTTCTGTGATAGAGTGCTTGTTTAGCATATGTGAGGCCCTGGGTTTGATCATCAACAACAGCAAACCTTTTGAGGGCCTTTCTTGCATTTGGGGAGGGGGTACTGGAGTCAAACTCAGGACCTTGCGCTTGTGAGGCAGATGTGGTGCTGCTAAGCTAAATCCCTGGCCCTTTTCTTACATTTTTAACTTATCTCAAAATGAAAATAATTCTTTAAAAAGACTGCCTCCATGGAAGAGGTGCTGGTCAAAGCTGTACACGAGAAAGCAAAAGCACTGCTTAGTTTCCTTTTTAAGAAAGCACTTGTATTTACACATGTGTGTCTATTTCACTTAAGAGTATGGCCTCAATGTGCATCAGAAACACATACAAATCCTTGCTCCTTTATTAGGAAGCTGTCTTTATCCTAAACCTAAATTTCCAGAAAAACCTTCCCACCAACACACAGCCATTTCCCTGCTCCAGAAATTGGATGGGAGAAAGATCACATTCTCTTCAGCCTCTAATGGAAATTTAGTCTTTACTTCAACCATAAGGAAAGCAAGACACCATAGTGGAATTAGTAATACCTGTAGCCCAGTGACAGATTGAATTGAGAGATAGCTGCCTATCACGGGGCGGTGGCAAATGTCTCTAAAAACTATTTAAGGGTGGAGGATTTAGCTCAGTGGCACCTTGCCTGCCTGGCAAGCATGAGGTCCTAAGTTCAATTCCTGATACCAAGAAACAAAAGATTGTTTAGACTCATCACCACTTCGGAATTATGAATAATTGGGCCTCCACTATGTTTTGCCATCTAATGATTTATTAAAGAAGCACATTTAGAACAATATCTAAATATATTGTAACATTTGGACCCCCGAATATTGGTTTCTTTTGTGATCCAATGTCTATTTTTTGGAGGGTGCTGGAGATTGAACATGTCTTGTTTTAATGCATTTCAAAAACTTTTGGGAGACCTGGGTGTAGTGACACAAACTTATAATCTTCACTACTTGGGAGGCAGAGGTGGGAGGATTGAAAGTTGGAGGTTAGTGTAATCTACTTAGTGAGACCTTGTCTCAAAATTCAATAAAAATGGTGAGGGTGTAGTTCTGTGATAGAGTGCTTGTTTAGCATATGTGAGGCCCTGGGTTTGATCATCAACAACAGCAAACCTTTTGAGGGCCTTTCTTGCATTTGGGGAGGGGGTACTGGAGTCAAACTCAGGACCTTGCGCTTGTGAGGCAGATGTGGTGCTGCTAAGCTAAATCCCTGGCCCTTTTCTTACATTTTTAACTTATCTCAAAATGAAAATAATTCTTTAAAAAGACTGCCTCCATGGAAGAGGTGCTGGTCAAAGCTGTACACGAGAAAGCAAAAGCACTGCTTAGTTTCCTTTTTAAGAAAGCACTTGTATTTACACATGTGTGTCTATTTCACTTAAGAGTATGGCCTCAATGTGCATCCATTTAGCTATAAATGTCTCTAGTTTATCACTCTTTATGGCTGAGTAGTACTCCATTTTATTAAAAAAGCCACATCTTTTTTATCCAGTCCCCAGTTGATGGGCAGTTGGGCTGTCCCCAAGTTTTAGCTATTACAAACTGTGCTGCTGTGAACATGGGTGCTTATATATCTCTATGGTATTATTCTTTTAATTCTTTTGGGAAGATACCCAGCAGAGGGATAGCTGGGTCAAATGGGAACTTTAATCCTAATTCTTTGAGGTATCTCCATATTGATTTCCACGGTGGGTGCATTAGCCTGCACTCCCACCAACAGTGGAGAAGGGTTCCTTTCTCCCCACAACCCTGCCAGCTTTTGTGACTGGTTGATTCCTTGAATACCAAATAGTTTTTCTGGTGTGAGAAACTGAAAGTGTAAATAAGGATCGAAATGTAAATTAAATAATGTGAAATAGGAAGAAAAGGTCCAAAGGATTAGGGGAACTGGGAGGGGTAAAGGAAAGGAATAAATATGAGAAAGGGAAAAAATGGAAACAAAGTCTTCAGAAATAGGGAGGGTTACAAGGGTTGAAGGGAGGGCAGGGAATGGGCAAAAATAAGAACCAAGGTATATTATATTAAGGTACTAATTCCCAATAATCATATTGACATTCCCAATGTCGACATATTGTAACCATAAAATGTACCAATAAAATTGGTGGGTTATTTATTTTATTTTATTTTTGGAACAGCAGATTGAACTCTGGACCTTGTGCTTGTGAGGCAGGTGGCAGAACCACTGAGCTAAATCCTAGGTATTAATGGATTTTTTTAAAAAAGAAAGCACTTGTCCCTCAGCTGCTTAGAGTCTGGTCCACAGGTGGCTTGGAACAGGGTCACACCTTTTCCAGGTGACCACACCAGTGGCTGATCCATTTGGGCCCAAATGCAGGACCCCGTTGAAGGACCCCTTGAGTCAGCAATTCACCCTCTGCCCAGCCATTTGCCCTCCTTTCCACAAGGACAGTCAGTCCTCAGTGGCCTCTGTAGTGAATGCATCTTGGATAGTTCCCAGGGAGCCAACCTGCAGCAGGGAGGAAGAAATGAGAGTCAGTGTCAGAGGCCAGATGGCCAAGGCTAGGACACCATATTCAGCCCCTCTGCCCTGGGACAGGAGAGTGGGACAGCCTCAGGTTCTCCTGCCCTCATGTTCTCCCTTTTCAAGGATGTGCTGAGGTCAAGCAGGTCCCAGAGCCTGCCTGAGCCTGAATCACTGTCCCTGAGTCACCAAGGAGCTGGTCATGCTGACCTGGCTTACAGAGCTGTGGACATTTGCTCACTTCTCAGCCAAATGAGCTCATTGGCATTCCTGGCCTGAAGCTGCCAAGGGCTTGACCCCAGCAGCTGCCTCGCACCCACCTGTGTGCTCACTGACCTGACCCAAGCGAACTCATGCACATAAATTACCATGGCGTTGGTCCCCCCTGAGGCTGACTGCCTTCATCTGCTCATCAGCTCCTCCTAGGAAGATGAGTCCCTTTGCAGATTCTTGGGGACACCAGGGAGCAAAGCAGACAAAAATGCTTACCCTCTGCCTGGTGCTGTAGCTCAGTGGCAGAGTGATTGCCTGGCATACACAGGTCCAGCACTCAAGTCTCCAGCTTCTATCCCTGCACTTAACATGGGGCTTATGTTCTTTTGTTTGCTTGTTTGTTTTGTTTTTGTTTTTTTGAGACAGGGTCTCATTATGTAGTTGAGACTGACCTATGTCACTCACTATGTAACCCAGGCTAGTCTCGAACTCACAGCAATCCTGTTGCCTCAGCCTCCTGAGTGCTGGGGTTACAGGCGTGCGCTACCACGCCCGGCATCATGGGGTTTATGTTCTGGTGGAGGAGAGTGTGAAGCCACAAACACATTCCAGTAGGCTACTGTGATAGTCTGGATCCTGAGTGATCCTGAAAGGCCCTGTGTTAGATGCCCAGTCTCTGGAAGACTTTATTAGGAAGAGGCCCCTTTAAGAAGTGCGACCACATGAGACGTTTTCAGGTCAGTGGGGAAGCAGCCTTCATGGCACTCACATAACCCCAGCCTCTCCTGCTCTAGCTTTGTTCTTGACTACGAGCTGAGCAATTTTGCTCTACCATGAGGTACATGAGCAACACGGCCAACTGTGCATCAGAACTTCTGAAACCTTGAGCCAAAAAACCTTTTTTCTTCCTAAGTTATTTATCTCAGCTATTCTGCAATAGTCATGAAAGTGAGCACAGGAAACCAAGCACAAATGTTTAAATACCAATAAACACGTCAGAGGGCTGGTGTATAGCTACGGGGGAGAGCGTGCCGAAGACCCTGGGCTTGGTCACCAGTGCACATGCGCACAGAGGCGCACACGCGATGGGGCAGAGTAGTAACTGCTATGAAGGAAAAGGCAGGGTGGTCAATGTAGACTTCCTTGTGACAGAAGCATCTGTTTTCTGTATCTGTGTGACAAATGACCGTGAATGTAGCATTTTAAAAGAACACCTACTTATTTTTCACCATTTCCTCTGCTCAGGGTCCCATAGCTGCAGTCAGCCAGGATGCATTTCTTTCTGGAGTCCGTGTGATTGTGGGAAGAATTCGTTTCCTGGCAGCTGTAGAAGCCCAGGTGACTCGCTTCTGCAGAGCCTGCAGCACAAGGAGTCTGCTGCCAAAAGGCTCTGAGCATGCGCAAGGCTGAGGGCTTCCTTTCTAGGAAATGTGTGGATGCCGAGGGACAGAAGTCACAGGACCACTTCCGGATTCTGCCCACCATGGAGGGAGATTGCAGACAGAAGATAGTAGGTTCCAAGGCCCTGAGTCAGGAATGTGTTCAGCGAGTTCAAGCAACATCGAGGAAACCAGTAGAACTGAAGCAGAAGAACTGAAGTCCTGAGGTCAGAGAGAGGCCATAAGGCTATCTCAGGGACACTAAGATACTGACAGGTTGCTGAGCCAGCCTAGGAAAATTTGAATATTGTGCTGTGAAAAGCAAAGGTGGAACAGAGAAACCAGAGAGGAGACTATGGCAGATGCCCGAGTAATGGTGAAAAGTGATCCAAGTCTATGTGTATTTTGAAGGAATCCACAATTAGGTTTTGCTGATGGGTTTGATTTGGGTGAGAGAGAAAGAGTCAAAGATGACCCCCAAGGGACTAGGAGTGTGGCTTGGTGGTAGCGTGCTTGCCAAAGATATGTGAGGTCCTGGGAATGAATGGTGGGTTCTTAGCACTGGGAGAAAAAAAAAGATCATCTAATAGACATGATAAAGAAAGTGTTGTGCTGTGGATGAAAAGGGTTTGTTGTGTTTCAGCAGCAACCATGATAAAGAATAATGATAGTAGTGATGATACTAATAACCATTTATTAAAGAACATGTGTTTCCTCACATTTTAATACTGCTTTATATGCCTGCCTCACAAGGGGAAGGTCCGGAGTTTGATCCCTGGTACCCCCTCCAAAATCTGCTTTCCATATTTTCTGTTTGCGATACAATCTTTATTATGTTATGAACCACAAATTTCAACTGGTGACAGATTTATTTAATATTCATTTGGCAAACGCACAGCTGAGATGGAGGGTGTAGTTTTGAGACAATGGCTTACAATGTAGCTTAGGTTGGCCTTAAACTCCCTATAGAGCCAAAGCTGGTCTCAAACTCACGATCATCCTGCCTCAGCTTCCAGAGTGCTAGAATTACAGGTTTGTGTCTCCACATCCAGCAAAAAAGAGGCTACCGAACTTTTTATTTTTGTTATGGTTTATATCTGGGTGTCTACCCCAAAGTCTCATGATCTAAAAGGTGGGTGTTCTGAAAGGTGATTGGATTCTGGGAGCTCATAGCTGGCTTGCTATTCTGAGATGGGGACTGGTGGGAAGAGATGGGTCACTGTGGAGGTGGCCTGGAAGGGTATACATGTTGAGAGGCCCCCGAGTTGCACACCCCCTACCTGCCCAAGCAGACCCGCTACCTGCATCCACAGGAGCATAGAGATAACGAAGCCAGCAGCTGCCCTGCTGCTCCTACCACTGTCCTGTTTATGAGCCAGCCCATCATTCATAGGACTCTAAAATTTTCCACCCTCTTGACCAGTGCCCCTCCCCTACTCAAACTCCCCTAATAACAACTGCACACACCCTCCTCTCAGTGCTAACCGCCTTTTTACGCTTGGCCTGTCTGAATCCAGGATGCAATAAATTCATTGCATGTTGCTTGAACTTTGCCTGCCTGGGTGGTCTCGCTCATGCCTCAGTCTGACCTTACACACCTCTCCCTTCCTGGCCCCTCCCTTGGTCTTCCTGCTTTCTGTTTGCCATGTCATGAGCAGCTCTCTGCCATGCACCTCTGCCTCAGAGCCAGACAACCATCGACTGAAATGTGAGTCAAAATAAACTTCTCTTTTTAGTTGTGGGTGTCTGGCACTGTGTCCCAGCAAAAGAAAAAGCAACAAGAAGACTAAGACAGATTTTGGTATTGGAGAACTGGGGATGTTGCTGTGACTACCTGACCGTGTAGCTTAGAAGCTTTTGGTTCTTGGGAGGAGTTTGAAAAGGTCTGGAGATGCCTGCTGGACAAAAAGCCCTAGAGTGAGGTAAGTCAAGCTTGATGTGAGATTCTGGTCAGAGCTCAGAATACCATTACACAGATGGTAAAGACCAAGTTCAGGAAGCTTCAGGTGGGGACAAGGTCTCCACTGGCAGTTAGTTGGACTCTAGGTCATGTATGACATGCTATGGCAGAAAATTCATTTACACTCTGCTCACGTCCTGGGATTTCGCAGGAGACTGAGATTAAACCCTTGGGCTTATTGTGGGTTACCACAGTCCATTCCATAGTTTTCTAATGAAATTATATACTTTAGCATGACGGTATCTGATTGTGTATCTCAGTAGTTGTGCTTCAGGGATACAGGAAGCAATCTTTGTGTTCACCCACTCACTTTGTATGACGAATGCAAGGCGTGTACACCTGTTCAAAAGTGTCAAATTGAGATGTTTGCCCACTGTTTTGGCTTGTGTTTGAATGTCCCCCCAAAGCCTTATAAGGGTGAGGTGGTGTTTGTTTGTTTTTTTCCAGAGGTGGCTCAATCTGGAATGTGTGATATGGGATTAAGGACATGTGATTACTAAACCAGTACACGTGAGCGATTGGTCTAGCACCACCTCATCCCAGTAGTCTGGATGAAATAAAAGGGGTAGAAAGACACTGTTAAGGTCTCTTGTTACTTTTGCTGTCTTCTGCCACCATGAACCGTTGCCCCTCTGCCACCCTGCCTTGTAGCCAGCCCATTATGAACTGAAACCTGCAAGCCAAATGGACTTTTCCCCCTTTAACTTTTTTTTTTTTGGTTTTTGAGACAAGGTCTCACTATGTAGTTGAGACTGACCTGGAATTCACTATGTAGCCCAGGCTGGTCTCCAAGTCACGGCGATCCTCCTGCCTCAGCCTCCTGAGTGCTGGGATTACAGATGCATGCCACCACGCCTGGCTTCCCTCTTTAGCTTTAGATGTTGGTATTTTGTCTCAGCAAAGAAAGAAAAGTAACTAAGACACCACATACTAGTCCATGTAGCATGTTGTGTATATAACCCTGAGCACCACCCAAACCATTCTTCTGTTCTGCAGACATCTAATTTGCCATAAAGGGAATCTGGGTATGGCTCTCAGTAGCTGTTCATGGGGAAAACAACCACCCACTTTGGCAGATGAATGGCAAAGCAGCAACAGGTGGATTTTATCCATGAAATGCTCATTGTTGAATTTCTTGCTTTTAGGATTTATTTTCTTAAAAGTTTTCTTTTGATTTTTCTTGTAGAAGTAGTCCAATTCAGTACTATGGAACATGAAAAACCTGGTCACTATAGCTTTAGACAAAATATGCCAAAAAGTCTTCAAAATATCATATAAAAATATATGCCTGGGGAGATTTAGCTCAGTGGTTCCGCTACCTGCCTTGCAAGGGTAAGGTCCCAAGTTCAACCCCCAGTATATATATATATATAGCTAGATGTGAAGACATAAACTGCTAATGTAGAAATTTAGCCTGGAACTCATCCACCAGGTATTTATTCATATAGTAACGAACCAATGTTGTAGTGAACAGGCTTGTTGCTTTCATCTCCCAAACTAATGGAATGTATCATTTGACAGTTGATTTACCAGTTTCCAGTTGATGTTACATTTGGTAACAGAGCACACCTCAATGAGCAGAAATATCCAATGAAATGTTGCAGTTTCAAAACAGAAAATTATATGGTATGATCTTTGGATTTCAGAAAGATTTACATCGGCCTCATAAACAGCAAAGAAAAACAAAGTGGTACTGTGGATGTCAACGTTGCACCGTGATGGAAACACTGACAGAGAAACCTTGACACACCTGGAGTCCGAGGGCCGAGGGTGTAGCTCAGTGGCCCTGCGCCTGCCTTGCAAGCACAAGGTCCTGAGTTTGATCCTTGTTACAGAAAAACAAAACAAAACAAAAACAACTGGAGCTTGAGAGGCTGGGGATATAGCTCGGTGCAGCACCTGCCTAGCAAGCGTGAGGCCATGAGTTCAATTCCCAGTACCAAAAAACAAAACAAACACCCCCCGCCAAAAAAAACTGAAGCCTAAGATGGTAACTTACAACAAAACAGAAGGTGGAGTAGATGTTGATGAGTTATGCAGCAATTATGATGTCATTAGAAATACAAAGCATTGGCCAATGGTGTGTCTTATGTGATCCTAAATATGTGTGGTGTGAATAATTTGATAGTTTACAAAGAAAATAACAAGTGCAAAATGTCATAGAGAAATTTTCTTAGGGGATTGAGACTAGTACTCGGAAGAGTTCATTTACAACAGAGGAAGAACAAAATGCTTCTGCCCAGGGAACTACACCCCCCACCCCCAAAACAGTGGAGCTCACAAGGTGAGCTCACAGGTGAGCAGGCCGGTGCAATATCACAAAGGCCTACTATGTCAACAGGAAAACCAAAAAGATGTCAGCAGTGCCGTACAAAAAAGGACAGGAAAACAACCTTTACACTATCAGTGTGAGCAATACTTGTGTGCTGAACATGCAGTATTCATGTGTGAAGACTGCCTTGGATGTGACAATTGAAGCAAAGGTTTTGTTTTGTTTTTGGTATCAAGGATCGAACTCAGGACCTTGAGCTTGAAAGGCAGGCAGGGGAACCATTGAGCTAAATCCCCGGCCTGCAAAGATTATTTTTGTAGTAGACCTTTGTTTATATTTAGACTGTAGTTCATAGATATTTATTTCTGATGTTATCTTTTAAGTTTTGTAAGCAAGTAAACAGTTGATGTGAGAATGCTGATGTCTATTCTAAGTACTTTTTACATATTTGATATTTTATTTTATTGATCTTACTTTTCTGCTTAGTGCACATTGTACAATATAGTAAGAAGCTCCGGACTAAACAGCAAGACCAGCAAGATGTTATGTATGTCATACAAAAAAGACAGGAAAGATAAGCACATGTGTTGTCAGTGTAAGCAAGACATGTGTATGGAATGTGCTGTTTGTGTGAAGACTGCCTTGGATGTGCCTATTTTGTGGGGGCAGGGGTACCAGGAATCAAACTCAGGTCCTTGTGCTTGCGAGGCAGCACGGTGCCACTGAGCTAAATCCCCAGCCCTGTAACTACTTTTTGTTTGTTTGTTTGTTTTGAGACAGGGTCTTGCAATGTAATTGAGACTGACCTGGAACTCACTATATAGCCCAGGATGGTCTCGAACTCACAGTGATCCTCCTGCTTCAGCCTCCCAAGTGCTGGGATTACAGGCATGAACCACCACACCTGGCTTGGCCCTGCAACTATTTTATTGTAGAGTTCTATTGGTATTTTCATTGTAGTTCATATAGGAATTTTTTTGGGAGGGTATCAGGGAGTTCATACAGGAATTTATTTCCGGTCTATCATTTACTT
Source organism: Fukomys damarensis (assembly GCF_012274545.1). Classification (NCBI taxonomy): domain Eukaryota; kingdom Metazoa; phylum Chordata; class Mammalia; order Rodentia; family Bathyergidae; genus Fukomys; species Fukomys damarensis. The sequence goes on from NW_022900919.1 coordinate 42,727,141, forward strand.
TTGTAAGCAAGTACACATCGATGTGAAGATGTTGATGTTTATTCTAAATGCACAATATATATTAAGAATTTAAAGGGACCGGGGATGATGTAGCTCAGCAGCACAGCACCTGCCTAGCAAGCGCAAGGTGCTGAGTTCAATCCCCAGTACAAAAAAAAAAGAATTTAATACTTTGTTTTATTGACATTTTATGTTCCTGTTAAATACACATTGTATGTATAACATCACAAGAAATTCCTGACAAAACAGTAAGACCAGTGAGGTGATAGGTGTGTCCTACAAAACAGACAGGAAAGGGGCTGGGGATTTAGCTCAGTGGTACCTCGCCTACCTCTTAAGCACAAGGTCCTGAGTTTGATCCCTGGTACAAAAAAAAAAAAAAAAAAAAAAAAAAAAAAAAGACAAGAAAGTGGAACACATGTGCTGTCAGCATAAATGATGCATATATGGAATATGCTGTTGTCATATGTTCAGACTGCACACGTGGTAAATGAAGTAATGATTACTTTAATTGTAGAGTTCTATCGCTATTTTCATTGTAGCTCATATAGAAATTTATTTCTGTTGTTATTTTTTAGACTTCGTAAACAAAAAAGGTTGATGTTGAAAGTTTTGATGCTTTTTTATATACACTCAATAAAGATTCAAAATTCAGGGCCGAAAAAAAAGATACAAAGCCAGAGATTTAGCTCAGTGGCATGGTAAACTCCCTTGCAAGCACAGGGTCCTGAGTTTGATCCCCAGTAATCCCCCCAAAAATCAATACTTTTTCATATTTTTCCCGTTAAATACCCATTAATATAACTCATAAAATTAATAATTCATCAATAGAAATATTTCTAAAGAATAAACATGGGTAGGGCCGGGGATTTAGCTCACTGGTGTCACCGCCTGGCTCACAAGCAAGCGCAAGGTCCCGAGTTCAATCCCCTGTACACACACACAAAAAAGAATAAACATAGGTACTGCATACCCTTCAGTATGCTCCTTTTACACAAAATTGCTATGGGTGACAGATTAATCTGGTGGAGGAAATTTCAACAGCTCAATGTTGAGGCTGTGGGATGAATGTTTTTGGGGGCTTTCAGCCAGCTATATAGTAAAAATCAAGAGCAAAAGGCCCATTCAAAATTTTTTCCAGTTTTCCCAGAAACAAAGTGCCTACAAAAATGGACAGAGGAGAACGTGGATTAGCATTAAAGAGAAGCCACATACTTTGCCTCAGGACAGTAGGAAAAATGGCTTCCCGAGCCCGTAACATGGATTGTGTAAGGAAAGCCACAAGGAATGATCAGAAGCCATAAGGAGTGAAACCACCAGCGACGCTATAGAGGTGTGGCCACCCACACCCTTTGGAGTTCATACCCTGCCACAGTCAGTCCCTGGTGCTGGACATGAAACAGAAGGTTTTAATATTTCCCCTGCTGGATTGCAGTCTTGCTTTGGTCCCATTGGTTTCTATCCCCCTTTTGGAATGGGAACATCTACCCTGTGCCATTGTAAGACAGCAGTATTTAACTTTCTTTTTGATTTTTACAATGTCTCAGTGAAAAGTTTGCCTTAATGTGCATTTCTTTAGTGGTCAGAGATTTTGAACATTTTGTCTTGTTTTTATTGGCCATTTGGACTTCTGATCAGTGTCTTCATTTCGTTTGCTCATTTCTTCACTGGGTCTTTTTAGGTGATCTAATTTTTTTTTAGTCCTTTTTTTATATATTCTGGCCAGAGTAGCTGGCAAACCTTTACCCATAGCTAGATGCCACTTGTTACAGTTAATTGTCACTTGTTACCAATGACTAGTCATAGCTAGTTATCCACAACTAGTTTTCCACTGCTAGTTACATTACTAGTTTCCTATGTTACCCAGGACTGACTAACCACTTGTTTCCAGCTAATTATCCAAACTAGTTGGCCAGTTTCCCAGCTTGCCATTGCTAGTTACCTGTTACCCAGAATCAGTTAACTGTCACTAGCTAACCACAGCTAGTTCCCTGTAACTAGTTGCCCATCGCTACTCATAGTTAACCACTGCTAGTTCCCTATTTTAGTGACCAGTGACTAATTACCTACAACTAATTGTCCACTTGTTACCCAACTGGTTACTAGTGACACAGCTAGTTACTAATTACTAGTTCCTCATCTAGCTACTAGTTAAAGTTATTAAGAACTGGTGATGCATAACTAGTTACCAATAATTATCAACTAGTTAAACATTGCCAGTTACCAAAGATTACTTAACAAATACCATTTATCCACAACTAGTTACCATTGACTAATCACAACTAATTACTGCTAGTTGCTAGTTACCAGCTACTAATTACAATGATTAGTTGTTTACAATTAGGTGTAGATGTGTCACCCACAACCAGTTAATCATTGCTAGTTATAAGTTACTAAGAATTAGTTGCTCATGGTTATTTACCAATAACTAGTCTCTCTCTAGTTAGCCATTGTTACCAGTTACTAGTTACCAGTTATTAGCCACTGTAAGGTCAGACTGAGGCATGATTGAGACCACCAAGGCAGGCAAAGTCTAAGCAACATGTGGTAAGTTTATTGCCATCTGGGTACTGATGGGCCAAGGATGAGAATGCCATTGGCACTGAGAGGAGGGTGTATGCAGTTGTTAGAGGGTAGTTTAGGTAGGGGAGGGGGCACTGGTTAAGAAGGTGGGAAACTGGCTGATAAACAGGGTCATGGTGAGAGCGCCAGGGTGGCTGCTGGCTTGTTACCTCTGTGCTCCTGTGGATGTGGGTAGCAAGTCTGCTTGGGCAGGGGTCTGACTTGGAGGACCTGTTGGCCACAGTTATCTATGACTACGGTTCAAAATTAATTACAATTAGTCACCCACAACTAGCTAACCATCACCAGTTACCAGTTATTGACTAGTTACCTATAACTAGTTGCAAAAGACTAGTCTTAGTTACCAAGGACTAGTCTCCCACAACTAGCACCTCTCCTCTGCCATACCACCCTGCCTTGAAGCTAACCATTCAAATATTGAAACTTCTATAATGTGGACCAAAATAAACCTCCTTTAAGTTATGAGTGTTGGGTATTGTGTCTTGGCAACAATAAACGTGCTAAGACAATTTTATTTTTTGGCCTTGTGTATGCTGGACAAGTGTGCTTCACTGAGTTACATACTTATCTCTATCAAATTTTTAGGAGAAATAATAGGAGAAAATATTACCTGTTACTAAGTACAGAACACAAAGTATGATCCATAAAAGAAAAAAAAAAACTTATAGTCTGGTTGTTATGGTTTACCCAAACCTCATGCAGTCATAGGCAGGGCATTTTGGAGGTGGCTGGATTAGGGAGGGTGTGTGAATGTGGATTAAGGGTGTGATACTGGGATTAAGGTTGTGGGTGACACCAATTAATAGGTTTGTAGCCTGGACAGAATATAAAGGGGCAGAAAGAAGACAAGCTTGCTGCTGATGTTTGCTGCATGCCTCCTCCTGCTTGCTTTGTCATGAACCTTCTCCTTTGCCATGCCCCTTTGCCAAGTTGATATGGGGGAATAGATGCAACTCCCAAACCTGCTAGATACCTGAAATGCTAGTTCGTGTTCTCTAAAATCAAAGAATCAATTCTAGGAACAATGGAAGTCAGGAGTAGGAAAAATTTATTGAGATAAAAATAGCTTCTGTCTATAGAAACAAAAGGGGACTGGAGAGTGGGCTGCCCACCCACCCTGCTTCTCAAAGGTGTTTTATGGGACAAAGCTACAAGGTGAGGCAGGTTCAAGGTGGGACAAAACTACAGTCAACTAGTAAGATTACAAGTACAGTCACTTAGGTAATATTGATCCAATGAGAAATCACAAGGTGGACATGGGGTGGGACAAAACTATGATCAACCAATCATCACAACAAGTATAGTAGCCTAGGTAATATTGATTAAATGGGGATCCAATGGGGAAGCAAGTCACATAGCTAGTGTACAAGGATTTTCAGTAAGGGATGGGTCAGGGATCTTTCCTGGAAGGGGTGGGTTAAGATCTTGGTCCCCTACCCATGTGATTGATACTTATTTAGAATATCAATCACTGCTATTCACTCCTAGGGAAAGCGTGTGGGTATAATAGTTTCTCTTCTTTTACAATGCTGGTCTTTAGTGAATGTGTCTTGTGTTCTATGTTGGCTCCTGGAGGGTTGGCTCTGCCTATAAGGTATCTAATTAACTTATCTATCTACAATAATGTTATCCTCCCATGGAGCCAGCTGACTACAGACTGAAACCTCTACAAACTGTGAGCTAAAATAACCTTTTCTCCTTTTTTTTTTGGTACCAGGGATCGAACTCAGGTCCTTGTGCTTGTAAGGCAGGCGGTGGAACCACTGAGCTAAAACCCTGGCCCTAACCTTTTCTCCTTTAACTGTGGGTGTTGGGTATTATGCCTGAGCAATGAGAAAAGTAGCCCATTTCCCTTCCGGAAATTCCTTGTACATGACTTAATTTCCCATTTGATCCCTGTTTAATCCATATTACCAGGGTGACTGTACTTATAATCTTATTGGTTGACCACGGTTTTGTCCCACCTCATGCCCACTGTGCAATTTTCCCTTGGGTCTTATAGTTCTATACCACCTCATCTCGTGGCTTTGCCCTGTAAAATACCTTTGAAAATCAGGTTGGGTGGGCAACCCACTTCCCCGTCCCCCTTCTCTCTCTTAGAAGCTATCTTTCTCTCAAATAAAGTTTTCGTACTCTTAACCTCCATTCTTCCTAGAATTCATTGTTTGATTTTAGAAAACATGAACTTTTGTTTTGGATATCTAGCAGGTTGGGAGTTATATTTCCTTTGATTATTTTTGTTTATGTGGTTTACTTGCTGCCCTATATAATTTTTGGATTTCTTAGTGCCCTATGTCAGTGGCCCATGCCTATAATCCTGGCACTTGGAAGGCTGAGGCAGGAGGATCACTATGAGTTCGAGGCTAGCCTGGGCTACATAGTGAGTTAAGGCCAGCCTGAACTACATTGCAAGACCCTGTGAAAAACTTTTTTTTTTTCTGGTACCAGGGATCGAACTCAGGACCTTGCACTTGTGAGGTAAATCCCAGCCCTTGCTACAACCTTGTTTAAAAAACCAAAGTATCAAAATGTTTCTTAAGGTAAAAAACAAGCTGATGATATGTTTAGGATTGGGATTGCCCTCCCCGCTTTTTTCTGGTACCAGGGATCAAACTCAGGACCTTATGCTGGCCCAGGATTACCCTTATTTGAGCAGTCAACTGAGCTTACTTCCTGTGTCTGTTTCAACTCTGCACTTATAAGTTCACAGGCAGTGTTCCCAAATGTTCCAGAAATTATTGGATACCTGACTGAGCTCCATGCAGAAAACATGGACTCACTGGAAAAATATGGGGAATGACTAATCAGACCTGGTGGGGTCTCCTGGATGGAACAGATTAAGGAGGCATCCAGCAGGTATTAATCCAGCAAATTCATTCTTTTCTTTTCAATCCACTCAAATGCTACAGGTGAAGTCTACCTTCACCTGGCAGCAAAATGGCACCTTCATGTCCAGCGCAAGAGATGACAACTCTGCAATTTTGACGGCCAAATCCTCAGGACCCTGACACCCATCCACCCAAAGGAGTTCATGGCAGTGGACCTCACTGACCTAGGGCTGCTTAGCCTGAAGAGTTGAAAGGCACCAAGAATCTAGTTGGGTATGGTACACATGCCTATAATCCCAGCACTTGGGAGGCTGAGGCAGAAGGATCTCTTCAGTGTGTTCAAGTCCAGCCCGAACCACACAGTTAGACCTTGACTCAAAAAACATCCCTCAAAGAATCAAGTGTTTCACTAAAACAGCTGTGTATGATTGGGGAGATAACTTAGCAAAACTCGTGTCTCCCACATAAAACATCAACTGCACTGTGTTCAATCCCCAGGAACCAAGCAGGGTCAGCATCCTCAAGTGTTATGAAAGCATTCACTTTTGGGTGTTCTTCTCCAGGTGCATTCACTGGACAGCTCCCTAATCTACCACCCTTGGTGGGGCCTTGAACAAGAGAAGATTCTCTAGGTGGACTGGGCTGCACAAAGTGTGATTCTGGCAACTGCAGTCCCTACAAGCCTACAGGACACATAGATTTTCAAATATTTGAAACAGCAAAAATGAGAGCCCGTGTCCCTGAGGAACTATCAGGTTAACTATCCAGGTCTCAGCTAAAGACTAGATACTGTACCATGGGAATCCCACAGCATGCAGCCTGGACTGGACAGAAACTGATGGCCTACCTGGCACCTTGCAGTGCTGTCTGGTCCATGAGGAACCAGGCACACCGGTCTGGGCTGGAGTTAACTCTGAAGATGAGCTATTTGTGCCTACACCAAGAGGATGACAGTGGGTGGAAAGCAAAAGTGCTGAAGCCAGGTTTACAGGTGATCTGTGTGTACTGACATCAGGTGTACACCAAGGTGTTACAAGGCGTATACTAAGGTAATGTCCCATGCAGGACACAGGGCCGCCCAGAAGGGAAACCAGCCCCAAGACGGAACTACACTGGGTCCTTTTATGTGAAGAGACTCTTGGCATCTGTCTGGATCCTGGTGCAGCTGACTGAGACAGATGCAATGGAAAATAGTGATGAGGAGGTTCAGAAGTTCATTGTTCACGGGCATGGTGCCACACATCTGTAACCCTAGCACTAAAGAGACTGAGGCAGGATTGCCACGAGTTTGAGGTCAGTCTGAACTACACAGTGAGACCCTGTCTCAAAACAAAGTTCATTAACAGCTGACTGTTCCATTGTGCCAAGTGCCGATCAAATCACTGTCTTTTCACTAATAATATTAATAAAAAGCCTCCTGGGGCCAGGGATTTAGCTCAGCTGTTTGGTGGCCTGCCTTGCAAGTGCAAGGACCCGAGTTCAATCCCTGGTACCCCCCCAAAAAAAGGCCTCCTGATGAGTCAATCATGTATGTACTACCAGTGGTTCAAGCTGGTGGGAATGTAACCATGTTTAAATGAGTCACCCAGCAGCAAGATGATTTATGCCACATTAGGATCAAGTGATTTAATACAGGCCACATCTCATGTGAAAGTTCAGCATAGGCTGAACTGCTGCAGGGGATCCACTTCTCACAGGAAAGCCTAAAGCTGTGGACTAGGCAAACTATGGCCCATATATGCCCTCCAGCTGCCACCCGCAAAGCTACTCTGGGCATCCAGGGATTCCCACTGTGCCAGCCAGTCAGTGGCAGGAGGGAAGAGCTAAAACCTGCCTGGAGGGGTGTGGCTCTCAGGGATGCAGCTCAGACTGACCTGGGTGCAGGGCACCTTTACTTGCAACTTGATACCCATTTCCTTATCTGGAACATGACTGCACATATCCCATAAAAAGCCCCTCTTGGAGATACCTAGGCCCTCTCTAGGAGGTAAGAGTAATGGGAAAAACTGGGATTCTGTCCTTGTAAAGTGTGACCAACCAGGCCTTCCCCAACAGCAACAATCTGGAGCTTGGACCAGGTGCTGGGGTGTGAAGCAGATGCAGGTCATGAAAGCCACAGGCAGTTACATGAAGAAATGGGGCCTTCCTTTGCCTTCTGGGTCTTGTCACCATCCCCATTAGCAGTTCAGGGCTAAACAAAAGCAGGCCTCAGCCAACAGTCAGCTTATGGCTCAGGTCCAGGTGATACAGCCCCCGCCCAAAGCCCCAAATTAGGAACCAGACAGCCTTTTCTTAAAAAAGTCATATAATAGGCCAGGTGTGTTGGTGCACGCCTGCAATCCCAGCAATTGGGAGGCTGAGGCAGGAGGATCGCTGTGAGTTCAAGATCGGCCTGGGCTACATTGTTGAGTTCCAGGTCAGTCTCAACTACATAGTGAGACCCTGTCTCAAACAAAACAAAACAAAAAGTCATATAACAAATATTTTACAATTTTTTTTTTGTCCTTGTGCTTGCAAGGCAGGTGGCAGAACCAGAGCTAAATCCCCAGCCCAATAAATATTTTAGTTTGCATGTCATCCCATCTCTGTTGTAACTATTCATCTGTCACTGTGGTAGTAGAAAAGGAGTCAACAGATGTGCAACACTGTTTCAATAAAACTTTATTTACAAAAACAAGCAGCTAGTTACATTTAGCTCACTGACTGTAATTTGCTAACCACTGCCCTTTATGATACTCAGAAGATGGCCTGGCTGCTCAAGGGGATTGTGGCCCAGTCTGTTCCCCTGTGAGATGGCCTGGTGCTGTCCTGAGGTTGAAATGGGGCGGAAGACAGCACCAAGTTTGGAGTTTCTGACCAAGTGCTGAGTGTAGAGGCCAGAACATGAGAGCTGCTCCGTAAAAGGCTGAGCCTTCTGTGTAGGAAACACCAACTGCTTTATCCCAGATCAGACCTGGCCCTCCAACCCCATGCACACAGGGTCCTTTGGCAGGTACGGTCCCTTCTGGGCCCTAGGAGTCCTTCTGCTGCGGCCTGACCACCAGTCCCTGTCTGGTGATGGCCCAGTTGTAGTTCTTTGGGGAGTTCAATGCTTCTTCCACCCTCGCTTCCAGGTTCTCTCGGGTGATAAAGTTTTTCGCCTCCTCCTATGGCAAAGAAAAGGCCAGCTGCATGGGAGCCCCATATAAAAACAAGCAGCCTGCAGAGCCTGCTGCAGTCTAGCCCCTCCCTCAGGCTCCAGCTGCACCCCGGAGAAAGCTGTCTGCAGGCCAAGGCCTCTGAATGCTGCCCCGCTCCAGGGGAGCAACATCAAGAGGCCTTACTAGAGTCTGAGACAATCATCCTCTGGACACTTCATCAATAATGGCTTTTTATTTTGGTACCGGGGATGGAACTCAGGACCGTGTGCTTGCGAGGCATGGGGGAGCACCACTTAGCTAAATCCCCAGCTGGACACTTCTGACAGAATCCTAAGCACCAGCTGTGACAACCTTGCAGACTCAGTCCATAATTTTTTTTTTTTTTTTGAGACAAAGTCTCACTGTGGTTCTGGCTGGCTGTGAACTGGCCATGTAGTTCTGGATGGCCTCAAACTCCTGCCTCAGCCTCCTGAGTGCTGGGATTACAGGCATTCACCACCATGGATGGCCCGCCCCTGGTCCACCCTAAAACACTTTCCAACTGGTTCGTTCCCCTCGACTTAAGCCTCATCTACTGTCTCTGAATTACATCTGACCCTGCTAACCCTGACTAACACAGTCAACCTTTCAATAACCAACAAGGTCAAAGACACCTTCCGGTTTACTGCGGGTCTCTCTCGAAAACATCCGCCTACCACCTGCTAGGTGCCTGAACAGGTTTCTCTCGTGCCCCTTCTTCCCCAAGCCCTCTCCTCCTCTCAATCCCCTTGTGCTCTGGCACGGCCCACCTGCAGCTGCTGCACCTCCTGCTCCCTCAGCCGCACCCGGGCCTGCTCTTCCAACTCCCGGCGCGCCTGCTCCTCCGCGTCCCGCTGCTCCAGATCCCGCGCCTCCTGCTGCAGCCTCGCCACCCTGAGAGGAGCAAGGGGCAGAGG
>NW_022900919.1:42736661-42736972 GCF_012274545.1 Fukomys damarensis
CCAGGCCATCAGCTCCCGGTGCTCGGCCGCGTCTTCCCGCGCCTTGCGCTTCGCCAGGACCCCGGTGCGGGCCTCTTGCAGCTTCTTCCGCACCTCCGCCACGAACTCCAGCCTGGGCGGGACGCTCTCCCAGTCAGCACCCTGCCGCCCGCTCGCCCCCATTTCCCCAGGGCGCCGCTAGCCCAACGCACCTAAGGGCGCGCACGGTCTGGCGGTACAGCCGATAACGCTCAGTCACCACGAAGAACTCCGCAGGGTCCACGGCGGGCGGCGTGTTCACGCGGCCGACCTTGGATTTGGCCGGCGGGTCG
>NW_022900919.1:42737344-42753923 GCF_012274545.1 Fukomys damarensis
CCTCCGGTCCGGTCCCTCCCCGTGGGGGCGGAGCTCGTGCGCGGCCGCCTCCCGAAGCTCCTCCCACCAGCCGGGCTGAGCCGGAGACCCTCTGGCTCCCGTGAGGGGGGCTCTCAACGCGGATGGTGAAGGGAGGGAGCGAAGGAGACAATTAGAAGCAACAGCACTGTGGACCTCAAGCTTTTATTGAAGAACGGCGGAACGCGTCACTGGGCTGTGTTCTGCGGCGGGAGAGGAACAGTCACGCCGTGGGATTCTCCGGTCCAGTGACGCCAGACTGCGCCCTTCCCTCCTGTCCCCACCTGTTCGTCGCGGGCCTCCATATCGCTCGGGAACCCCTCTCCAGCCGGCGCCTGAGAACCCAGCGTGAAGATCTCCAGATACCTGGGCAGGCGGCCATTCCACCCTAAACAGCCCTGAATTTAAATTAGGTCATAGAGCTTTGCCTCTGGGATCGTCCACGTCTTTCTTTAGTTAATAAGGTGCTTCTCTTAACTTTAAATATATTTCATGTGCAAAAATTAGTAATAAACCGACGCCCATCTTCTGCTGTGGTCTTGGGGAGATCTGCAGAGTTGTTCTGCACGCCCTGCGCTGGTGACCACTTGGGCCTTTGAGCCCTGCCGCCTCTTTGTGAGGAACACCCCTTCCCTCTTAGCACTGCCCACCTTGAGATTGACTTGTCAAGAAACTGGGGGACCCCACAGCTGCCACTGTCTTATTTACGCAGATTTTCAGTACAGTTATCTCCTGCTCCACTAGTGACTAGAGAAACAGCCGGGAGTGCTGCAGCAAGGAGCGTCCCAGTGGTGTTGCACACCCTAGCTCCTTCCCCAGTAGCATGGCCACGGGGATCAGTGGCTGGTCCTGAATGTGGGGCCTCTCACCCCACTCACCGGTAGTATTTACACCAGGTGCTGTTTCCTGTGAAGAGTCCACCGGAACATGCTTCTGCCCTGCCAGGCACAGTGTCCTCCGAGGGAGCCCGGTCCTCACTTGGGAGTCTATGGGCAGCCTGAGCGAGGCTCCCCGCTGCAGTGCCCAGTACTCTTCCTCAGAAGGGAACAGAGGCTGCCATCTGCCTCCACTCCCAGGCCCATGTATGTAAAGGAGCTGCAGCCGGTATGGGCTCCCACCCACACTGGGCGACCCATTACCCACCTGAGAGCCTGGGAACACTCTGGGAATCCTGGGGTGATCTGGAGGCTCGTTTTCCTCCAGGGCACCAGCCATGGGACCAGTGCTGAGCCCTCAAAGGTCCAGGATAGGTGGTTAGCAGCAGCAACAGCAACAGCAGCAGCAGTAGGAGGCCGAGCCTAGAGCTGGCCATGGCAGGGCTGCTCTCAAAGACAATGGGCAGAACTCAAGGACCCTGGTACTTCCTCTTTCTCCAGGGTCACCCTGGCCAACAAGCATCTCAGGCAGCTTTAGTGTCTCTCAACACCTTTCCCTTTCAGCCACTTCTCATCCCAGGCCTACAGGGGTTCAGACCTGGTTCAGGCCTGGGCCAGGGAAGGTACTCCAGGGGAACATTCCGAGCACCTGGTGCTAGGGAACCAGAGTGGTGGGCTCTGAGACCTGCCATCTCCCTTCTGTGGTAGCTGGGGATATGGAAGATACGTGTTGGTGATGGAAGCAAGTGCTTCCATACCTTGTCCCTCCCATGCCAGGGTGGCAAACACAGGAATACATAGCATTGCTGGGAGGAGCAGGGAGCAAGGGGGCTCTTTGCTAGGAATGGCTCAAAGGTGGAAGGGCTTGGGAGGGGTAAAGGAGCAGTGTGTTGCACACCCAGGCTGGAGCTCCATCCAGGAGTACTGAGTGAGGGCAGCCCCCCAACTCACCAGGACAGCTGTGGCAGAGGTAGCTCCTTTGGCAGCTGCAGGACCTAAGTCAGCAGCCCTAGGATTTATTGACCAGGTAGCTCCACCTTCTCTGCTGTGGCCCACAGATTCCAGTGACGTCTTGAAGATGAGAGGAGCAGCTTGCCACCCCACCCCATCTCATAGCTTCTATTTCATGAACATACCCTGGGCCACCCCTGGCTCTACAGTCACCAGACACGCCCCTCCTCCCTTCCCCGTCTTCCTAGAGACCCGAAGTTTGAACAAAAATGTCAAAATAGCTGCAGAATGGTCTAAAGGAGAGCAAAGTTCCTTTTCTGAGCCCTAGAGCTTTAATGAAGGGGTAAACTGCCTCAGAGACATCATGCTGGAAAATGAATCCACCAGAGGGAACGTTGTTTTGAAATCTTAACAATACCTTGTAAGGTTTGAGAGAGCCCAGTTTTGCCTCCTGACCTGGACATTGCAATGGATTTACAGAACACATGACCAGCCTTATTTGCACCAAACAGCCTTAATCCTACTTCCCTCTTCCAAAGGCTAAACTGCACATGCTTCCTTCTTGTTCCAAAAGCCTGCTTTCTGTAGGCAGGACACTGGTTCAGTCTAACTAAACCTGTGCACCCAATCTGCAGATCTATTCTGTACTTGAATAAAACTATCTTTACTTTTATTTTCACCTTGTTTATGACTTCTTGGTTTACAGAAGTCACCGGACTCCTGCTCTAGGCTGGTCCATGTCCTGGTCTCATCTTCCCACCTTCCAGGCTGCATCCTCAAGCTCCTTCCCTTGAGGCCTATATAAATCCCTCCATGATCCAAAATTTGTGATCCTATTTCTGAAGGCTAAATGTGTTCACCCATTAAAATGGGCAGGTAGGCCAGCTCGTATCCACACACCTGGCACAGGGCTGGGTTGCACCAAGTGCAGGTGAGTTTGGGTGTTCTATCCAGGGTTGTCCCTTCTTCCTTTCAATCAGGCCCAGGAGTAGGGATCAGCTGAGAGGACCTGCAGTCTCTCTGGGGCTATCAACAGTGGGTAAATTTGTCTTCCAGCTTTAAAGGCCTTTTTCATCCCATGCTCACCAAGATCATTTGTGGATTTAGACAGAGCTAGGCCCTCTTCTCCCAGTTTGCCTCAGTAGCTCAGCTTTCCACCACCAGCCATCAGCCTCTAGGGGTCAGAGGCCTGTTTACAGGGTTAATAGCCAATTGGCATTTAAGCTCAAAAGCAAATTTGAGAACGGTCAGGCTTGGCATCCTGGTGAGTAGAGTCACTGTGCAAACAGATTCGTCAAATCCTGTGACAAAGATGGGGAGGGAGCTCACAGCAGGCACTATGGACACTACGGACAGTCCTGGGCACCTGGGTTTCAGCTGTGATTTTCCAAATTGACATATTAGCAATGGCTTGAAATGAATGTGAGGATTGTATGTTCAGTTAAATTGTTTTGGGAAATATATAGATTTTGTAAATAGTGATTTTTAGAAAAATATTTGCTTGTGGTTTATTAAACGTAGCCCTTTGGAAAGGGAATAAAGGAGGGGGGAGGGAGAAAGGAAGGGACAAGAAAAAAAGTGAAAATAGAAGGGAAAAATGGAAACAAGCTTTTGTACACAGGGAGGGGAGAGGAATTTGAAGGGAGAGGGAGGATGGGAAAAAAAGGCAGGAGGTATTGTGAACAGGTACAAATTCCCTGTGATGAGTGCTATCATTATGTATGTCTAAAATGTACCAATAGACCCTGTCTCAAAAAAAAAAAAAAAAGTACCAGTTGGGTGTGATGGCACACACCTATAATCTCAGCGCTGAGGAGGCTGAGACAGGAAGATCACTGCAAATTTGAGGCTAGCCTTGGCTACATAGTGAGTTCAAGGTCAGCCTGAACTGCAAAGTAAGACTGTTTCAAAAAACAAAAACAACCCCCGCTAAAATGTACCAATAAATGTTTTTGCTATAAAAAAAGACTGTACAATCTTGAGTAAACTATAATTCCATTTATTTGAATAATAGCCCTTTGAAACCAGGCACAGAGGCACAGGTCTGCAATCCCAGCTACTCAGGAGGCTGAGGCAAGAGGACCACAAGTTTGAAGGCAGTCTGGGAAACATAGTGAAGCAGGAGACTAGCTAGGAAAGTAGGAGTTAATTACAAAATCCCAGGACAAATGTGCCTAACAGTTCCCAAAGCCCTGCACCTGCACATGGACTTCTCACTGGAACTCAGCATGCTTTTTGATGGGCTGGCCCAGATGTTATGCCAGCCTCAGGATGGAAAATACAAAATGATGGCTGGCCTTGAGCTAAGGGCAACTGTGTCCTTTCACAATAAGTAGTTCTTCGTGCTCACCTTTTATTTTCTTTTATTTTTTTGGTACCAGATATTGAACTTAGGACCTTGTGCTTTTGAGGCAGGCATGGTGCCACTGAGCTAAATTCCTGGTCCTGTTCATGCTCATCTTACCAAATGTACTTATTTTCCTGTTACTTGGTCCAGACTCACTCTGCAGAGCCTGTTTCTCTTCCTGTCTTTAAGAAATGGAAAACCTTGCTACCATTTGCACTTGTCTTGGCCAATTCTTTGCTCAGGACAGAAGGCACCTAGAAACCAACTCTAGGATGAGGCTCCAGCAGCGCACAATCCAATACCAATACAAGAGCCTGTTTTAAATAAAAGAAAAAGGGCTGGGGATGTGGTAGAGCATTTGCCTAGCATATACAAGGCCTGGGGTTTGACCCCAGCACTGCAAAACAAACGAGCAAATACCTCTTGGAGTTCAATCACCTAGCTCTGTTCTGGGTTGGGTTTACAGAATGTTTCAAAGTCCCTAGTGTTTTGTTTTGAGACAGGGTCTCACTATGCAGTTCAAGCTGGCCTCAATCTTGTGGCGATCCTCCTGCCTTGCCTTCCAAGTGTTGGGGATCAAACTTCGGGGGCATCATGGATTTGGGTCAAGCATTCTAGCACAAAGCTACACACCTGGTCCCCTGATATTTATTTTAAAAGAGGAATAGGATGCCTTTGTTTTTTTCTGTAATTTGATTATGATTTTTCCTGAAAAAATCCAGAGTAACTAAGCTTCCCAGGGAAAGTTGTTTCCTATCTTTTTGGCACCATAGTTAGCTTTTTAGGACTAGCTGATATCCCTTCTAGATTACCAACTCTGGAATTTTTCCTCATCCTCTCAGCAGAACAGGAAAGATACTTGTCCACCATCGACCTCCAACCAATGCCTGGTTCTGAAGATAAAACATCACTGCAGCTGGGTGTTGCTCATAGCCAGCTGGCAAAGCAGAAGGTTAGAGCTGAATGCCCAGCTGTAGTCAGAGATATCTATGTACAGACCCTGAGGATAAAGATGAGTTAGCTGGAGAGGTGGGAACATCATGGGAGGGCACAGTGGGGCTTGCCGGTAAGAGAACAAAATGGAGAGCTGCTGGTGATCTGTAAGTACAGTGTGGTGGGGTGGAGCACACTGGAGGTGGAACCCAAAGGATTGGGGGCACCTGGGCTGGGGGATTAGTGACAGGTGCCTCCAGGTAATTCTGAGTTAGTCACTCGGCAGGAAAGGCTGGGGGAAAAGGGGAAGGGCAGAGGAAAGCTAAAGGTCCAGAGAGCCCACACCCTCAAACTCCAAGGAAAGAGACTACGGAGAAAGAGCTACAGATGGAGATAAAAGTCTGGAGGACCACTAGTACCAGGGGAGAGTTAGTAGGCGAGAAGCAATGGATCCCTGAAAAACCTGGTAAGTTCAGGGGAAAGGCATGTGTTATGGTTTAGATGTAAAATTCCTCCCAAATTCTAGGAGATTGAACCATGGGGGCGCTATACTCATCAGCAGATTTATCCATCCATGAGTCCATAGCTGAGTGTGCTGTTAGGAGGCGAGGCCTCGCTGGGCATGGGTCACTGGCGGGTGTGACCTGGACAGGTGCATTCTTGCTCCTCCCCGCTTCACTGTCTTGCTTTCTGGCTGCCACAGGTTGAGCACCTTCTCCTCCACCACACCCTTTTGCCATGCTGTTTCTTCCTTGCAGCCATGGATGGAAACCATGAGCCAAAGTAAACATCTTCTCTTTAAAGTTTGGGTGTCAGGTATTTCGTCCCAGTGATGGCAAAGTAAGATACATGTGTGGGTATGAAACAAGAGAGGAAGGAGGGCCAGGGATGTAGCTCAGTGGTTCAGCACCTACCTGGCAAGCATGAGGCTGAGTTTGATTCCTGGTACAAAAAAAAAAAAAAAATTGTGGAAAGAGTGCAGAGTATAGACTTTTTTATATCTGTCATAAAGGGGAAAGAACTTAGGCTCTGAAGGAAATGTATTTTGGGGGTGATGAATGAATAAAAATATGCTAAATTGTATTATAAATTTTGATCAAAAGACATTTAGGATATGGGGAGGAGCAAAGACAGAACAGAAATGTATTGAGTAAAAGACTTTGGTGAGGGCCGGGGATTTAGTTCAATGGTTCCGCTGCCTGCCTCACAAGGACCTGAGTTTGATCCCCAGTACCAAAAAAAAAAAAGACTTCGGTGATATATCAATTTAAAATTTATCTTAGGCTCTTGATTCAATCACAGAGATTTTAAGTATTGTTAATTTGGTAGGTGTACTAATCGTATTGTGATTGTGTTTTTAGAGACACTGAAATATTCATGTATGAAATGAATATAAATATTTGTTAATAAAATAGGTTTTGATTTTGAATAACTCAGATAGGGAGATGTCAGATGAAACATAATTGGCCCTAAGTTGATAACTGAAGATGCGATGAATACATGAGACTTCATTTTGCTGCAATAATACCTCCATTCATAAACGCTTCTGTTCATGAATAATTTGGTTCATGAACAGAAGCATTTGGCAAAATTTTGCTTCTGTTCACAAATTCCACATTGGGTGACAAACATGAATGCAGCCATCTTCCCCAGAATCGTGGAACAAATTAAGTTCGTGAATTGAGGTACCACTGTATTTAGATTCTACATTTTCTTATTTGTTTCTATACCTATGGGTTTTTTGTGTATTTTTGTACGAGGGATCAAACTCAGGACCTCACGCTTGCAAGGCAGGCATGGTGCCACTGAGCTAAACCCCTGGCCCTATACCTATGTATATTTTATTTTATTTATTTATTTTGGTACCAGGGATTGAACTCAGGTCCTTGTGCTTACAAAGCCAGCAGTGGAACCATTGAGCTAAATCCCCAGACCCACTGTGTGTGTGTGTGTGTGTGTGTGTGTGTGTGTGTGTGTGTGTGTGTGTGTTTTTTTTTTTTAAAAATGTGTTTGGGTGGTGTTTTTTTTTTTTTTTTTTTTTTTTGGTACTGGGGATTGAACTTGGGTCCTTGCGCTTGCAAGGCAGGCCACCGAACTGCTGAGCTAAAGGCCCATCCACTATGTATATTTTAAAGGTGGGGTCTTCTCCCTATATTGCACAGGTTGCCTCAAACAATCCCTCTGCTTCAGCCTTCTCTGTGAGTAGCTGTGACTACCTGCACTCACCTCTTGAAGCTTCCACAGGTGGTCTATCATTGTGGCCCTGCCACCACAGGGGTCTTTTCCACACATCCCTCCCTTCACACATACATCTTGAGTATGTGGTACACAACCCGGCTACCATCTTGGAGCCACCGGATGATGACTGCGTCCCCTCAGTCAGGCCCTTTGCAGTGCAGTCCCACTTGACATTCCTTCCTTTGTACTCATCTAAATTTCCAGCATCTCTTGGGTCCAGTTCTCCAAGCAGCTTAGTTGCAGTGACCTGTGAGCGTGCCTCCATGGGCCAGGCAGGGGTGCCACCCCTCACTCCTGAAGTTGACGAGGACAGGGCCTGCTCTAACTCTTAAGAAAGGC
Organism: Fukomys damarensis; assembly: GCF_012274545.1. Lineage (NCBI taxonomy): Eukaryota > Metazoa > Chordata > Mammalia > Rodentia > Bathyergidae > Fukomys > Fukomys damarensis. The sequence goes on from NW_022900919.1 coordinate 42,745,046, forward strand.
TAAAGGCCAGTCTCCTTCTGCCTTGCCCTTTACCTGACTCTCTGCTCCTATGACAAGCTGCTCATGAGGCTATGTGTTGTGGGCAGACTCATCCTCCCAGCTGGGCCCCAGCAGACGGTCACACTGTCCACATCCCTTGTAGTCATGGGTAGCCATAGGATTAGGTTTTAACCAATGGTGCATGAGCGGAAAGGAAAAGTACAACTTCTGCTTTAAGTCCCTATAAATGAAACTGCTCTCCATGCTCTTTCCCCATGCTAGGATGGAAAAGGGACATAGCAGTGATCAAACTCCGACCATGAGGATGAGAATTTCATCTTGCGAAACCTGGGACAAAAGGTGAAAGGATGCTGGGACTCTGGGTCCAGTAGAGTGTTGTATTAGAGATAAAGGAACATCCACATTCCTTAGGACACAAAAGTTCAATGTTTCTGTCAAACACAACAGGCTTGAGAACCAAGCTGGGATCTAAGACTCCCACTGAGTAGAGATCCAAGATTCGTTATGTTGGCTTTTGGATCTGTGAGACTTCACATAATAGTCCTGGAATTGAGGACACATATGGAAGGAAAGGGAGGCTACTGAACCAATCAGTGTGGATATAGAGACTTATTCTGGACAATGTGATACAATCTAGATGGCTTTGGAGCTAAGCACCAGGGATTGGAGAGATCAGACTGGCCTCAGTCCTAAGGCCAACCTGGCTTCTTTTACCCAGGGGCCCTTAGTGGATCCTCACTCTGTATCCAGAGTGGTTGGGACCACCACACCAAAGATGTGCTGAGAAAGACAAGAGGACCTGGGGGAATAGAGGGCTATACTTGAGGAAGAGCAAGGAAACCCAGAGATAGCAGCAACAGCAGGGCCAAATGTGGCTTAGAAGAGCTGAAGCCCTGTCTGGCTGCCCCACCCCAGACAAAGGGAGAGACATTTCTTCAGGGAATCAAAACTTTTATTATCTGATAATCCCTAGTGTGGTGCCAGAGATACCGCTCTGGTCCCATTACTCCCCACGGGGGGCTGCTGGGATGTAGGCAGTGGGAGAAATGGATGGGCCATGAAGGGGAGGGATATATACAGTGCAGGGAGGAAACGGACGCCTGCATGGGGATACCGGGACAACCACTTCCTCAGGAGCTCTGAGAACTTTTGTGCTTTTTTTCTTAGTTGGTACCGAGCTATCTGGAATGGGTTTTGTGTTTAGCTTCTTTAGGAAAAGATGTTTAAACCAAAGAACAATTCAGCCCAATTTCCAGGCCGAGGATTTCACGATATCAACCCAAACATCACACTATTTAATTCCCCAATAAAACATTGGAAAAAGGACTATCAGTGCTAACACATTTACATATAAAATCTCCACCTAATAGGTAATAGAAGCCTATGTACCAATTTCTAAAACAGTTATAAGATATATACACAATTTTGGGTATATTAACAAAACAGAATATTACAAAATATTAAAGGCAATTCTCCTGTCCGTGGGCTTATTGCCTGTCACTTGAAGTTGGCATAGTCTGAGAAGGCGTCAATGTACTCCTGCACCACCTTGTAGCAGAACTCATACTGTTCCTGGAGAGCAGAGGCCGGGAAGAAAGCCAAGGTTACTGAGGAAATGAATGTCTTAGAATCCACCCTGGGCCCTGAACCGCCTGCCAGAGTTCTGACAGTTCTGGGCTGAGTGTAACAGATCTTCTACAGAGCTGTCTGAATTAACAACCAAGACAGTCCTAGGTCCTGCAGGGATCAGCCCTGAGTGTGTCACACTGGGAAACGGGGTATCTGGAGTGTGGCCCAGCCCTCATCATTGCTGCCAGGTTAGGATGTGCTCTGGTTCTCAAAGCCTCAATCTTTTGCCAAACCTAAAATTGAACTTCTCAAACATTTCTAGCTCCACAGGGTTCAGGAAAACCTCTGTGGATGTCCAGACTGTTAAGAGTCAGAACTCTTAAGAGGAAGTTGAACAGACCAAAGGCAAGACCTCCTGCCCTCTCCTCTAGATCCAAATGAAATGCCAAGGTGGCAATCCCTTTAACTTGTCACATCCCCTTTGGTGACACTGGCTATTCTCCCACTGGGACCCTTCCTGCCTCCCAAGGTACTTCTTGTCTGTCTGGGGAACCTTGGGGAAGGGTGAGTCTGTGGTCAGTCAGTCTTCTGAGTACTGGGTGCGCTCTCTGAAGAGCTTCCTCCCTGCTGGAGAAAGACTGTAGAAGGTGATGGCAAAGACAGGGACATAGACAGCATACCAGTGTCTGGACCATGTGTGGCCTCTGCAGGCGCAGACTCTTGACAGTCTGGAAGACGTCCAAAATCCCCTCTGCCTTCACACGCTCCAGGACTGTGCTCAGGGCACAGAAGGTCCCGGTCCGTCCTGCCCCAGCGCTGAAAGAGAGTAGACATCTTACTACTGTACATCTACCTGTGCTATGGGGTGAGTGTGGTGGGTTGCAGATATAGCCTGAAGTTGGTGCTGGGGGAGTGTGTGATCAGCAGTTTTCAGGGGAAGGCACGGGTGGGGCAGGAGGCCCATGCTCATCTTGGCCTGGAGGAACCCTGTGAGAGCACAGCTCTCAGGAGGCCCTGCCTGCATGCCACCTGTGTTCACTAAAGGACTTACCAGTGGGACCATGGTGATGACACCATCAACACTAGCCCTTGACAAACATGGTGACGTATATCTATAATCCCAGCACTTGAGAGGCTGAGGCAGGAGGACTGCTGAGAGTTTAAGACTAGCCTGGGCTACAGTGAGTTCAAGGCCAGTTGGGGATTTAGCTTAGTGGCACTGTGCCTGCCTTGCAAGTGCAAGATCCTGAATTCGATCCCCAGACCACCAAAATCAAACAAACAAAAACACCAAACAAGGCCAGTCTGAATTACACAGTAAGACCCTGTCTAACCCACCCACCTAAACAAAAACAAAACAAAACAAAACACTACTAGCTCTTGCCATCCATCTACCAACATGCCAGGGTTGCCCTGACCCACTACTGGCTTAGAGTTCTAGTCTACTCTTCCCTTTCACTGACTAACTGTCGGCACTGGTGTGTACCTGCTGATTCTTTTTCATGCTTCTGATTTTCCTAAATTGAGGAGAATTCAGACTCTGACCTTGATATTATCCACCTTATTCAATGTTATCAGATGATTCTGTTACAGAACACTGAATGCCTGCTCTGTGGCAGGGGGCTGTGGGGCTTAGCGGTCTCCTCAGTTAATAACATATGCAGTATGGAAAGGAGAAAGAACAGAGTTCCAAGCAGGGTGCTCAGAGGAAGCTCTTTAAAGGGTGCTGAGAGCAGAGATGCCAGGACAGTGTGCAGAAGTCCTATGGTTGTATGGGAAGAAGCCTCTCAGGCCCAAGGCAAGAAGGTGCTGTGGGTGCCAAAGTCCACATAGCTGGGGCCAGGGATTTAGCTCAGTACTTCCAGTACCTGCCTCACAAGCACAAGGAGGGCCTGAGTTCAATCCCCGGTACCAAAAAAACAAAACAAAACAAACAAAACAAAGCCCATGTAGCTGGATGTGTGGCAGGCAGGCAGGAGGTGGTGGGGTGAAGTCAGAGCCCCAGGAGAATGCCAGCTCCCAATACACCTCCCTGGCTGTCCTGGCAGTGAGACTTCAGATTGTGGTGCGATTCTGTGCGATGTGGCTGTGGTCTGACACAGGTTTAAAAGGTTCTCTCAGGCTGCTGTGTTAAGAACAGTGTTAGGGAAGCTGGGAACAGGGAGATGAGCCAGGAGGCTGGCATAATTAAACATTAGCCTCCCATGAGGGGGGCAGTGAGATATACTCAGATTCTGAGACTATGTGCAGGTAGAGCTTGACTTGTGATGCATGAGAGAACGAGAGGAGACGAGGGAAGTCCCCTGGAGTTAAATGGGTAATGAAAATACTGTTTACTGATCTGGGGATGGCCATGGGAACTGTAGGCTTGGGAGTTCTCCCTTGAACCCTATGCTGAGCATGCCCATTAGTAACATGGAAATACTGTGCATGTAACCTGGAATTTAGAGAGAGTGAGCTGATGATAAAGACTTAAGAGTAGTTATCAAGCTAGGAGATTGGGTGAGTTCACTTAGAGATACTGTCTGTTGACAAAGGGTTCAAGGATGGGGCTTGGACCACAGACAGGGAAGAATCAGCACAGGATAAATACAAGGAAGGAAGAGCCTACGAGGAGGGAAACCAGAATAGATACCAAGCTGAGAGGACTCCTGAGAGAGCTAAGTGACTGTGTCCAAAGCCGATGAAAACTCAAATATAGGGCGAGGGATTTAGCTCAGTGGTTCAGCCACCTGCCTCTCAAGCGCAAGGACTGGAGTTTGACCCCCCGTACCAAAAAAACTCAAATATAAAGAGATGAGCTGATCAATGGCTTCAGTAATCTGGAGGCCACAGGCAGCCCAGTGAGGGAGCAGCTGCAGGGAGATAGTCGGGGAGGAGGGGTATAACTGGAACAGGCTTGAGAGAGGACACAGGAGAGTAACTGGATGGCATGACAAAGCTTTTGAGAAAATCTGAAGAAAAACTCAGGGCAGGGCCAGGGATGTAGTGGAAAAGCACAAGGTCCTAAATTCTATCCTCATACCAAAATAAATAAATAAATAAGTAAGTAAGTAAGTAAGTAAGTAAATAAATAAATAAATAAATAAATAAATAAATAAAATAAAAAGAGAGAGAGAAAGAAAAAAGAAAAAAAGAAAAACTCAGGGTAAACCGAAAAAAAAAAGTTATCTCAAATAACACATCTCAAACAAAAATCATCTTCTCTTTCTCCAAAGAAGCCTTCTTACCATCTTTCCTGTTACTTCAACAGTTACCAGTAACTCAGACTCAATCCTGAGAGGTATTCTTGGCTCTTCTAGTTTTTTTTTGTTTTTTTTTTTTTTGTAGTACTAGGGATTGAACCCAGAGCCTTTGCACTGAGCTACATACCCACCCCCTTTTGTAACTTGAGAAAAGGTCTTGCTAAGTCACTAAATTACCCAGGTTAGGTTCAAACTCATGATCCTTCTGCCTCTGTGTCCAAGAATGCTGGGATTACAGGTATGCACCACCATGCCTGGCTTTTTGTTTTTTGGTACTGGGGATCGAACTGGGGATCTTGCACTTGCAAGGCAGGTGGCGGAACCACTGAGCTAAATCTCTGGCCCATGTCTGGCTCTTTTTCTGTTTTTTCCACATCTCTTTGTTTCTATCAACACTATATGGTTATTTTCTAGTGATTTTTCACTGACTGACTGTGGTACAGGGGATTGAGCCCAGGGCCTCCTTACTAAGCTATATTCCCAACTCTTTATAAAAAAATTTTTAAAATTTTGAAACAAGGCTGGGCTTGAACTTGTAATTTTCCTGCCTCAGCCATCCAAGTGTTGGGATTACAGATTACAGGAGTACACCAACATGGCTGAATCCCAGTAATATTGTTAGTTGCCCAAGACTTAATTAATGTGGTAGGTTCAAGTCTGAAGACTGTCTGATCCGCCAGCCCTTAATCATCGAATTTGACTACCATGTGCTCACCCACATCTGCCCTTGGACAGCTTTTCTCACGGTCTGCAGCATGCCCACTGTGGCCCCCATCTGCCTCTCTGGGTGTCTCTGCCCTGTCTGAGGTGAGTGGTACCTGCAATGCACAGTGATGGGGTGGTTCCCAGACTGCTGCTGTTGCTTCTGCACGGCTGCGATGATGCTGATCATGCCCTTCCCGTCACTGGGGATGCCCACTTCAGGCCAGCCATGGAAGTGGAACTGTCGGATCTGCCGGCTCTTGTTTTCCTGTGGAGGAAGTGGGTTAGGAGGCACAGGCAGTCCTGTCTTCCCTTTGGGAGGATCCCCCATTCAGTGCCCATCTTACTCTGGTGTTGGTGACCAGGAGGTCTCGGACAGTGTAGCTCTCACATTCCTCATCTTTCTTCAGCTCCACTGTGATGTCTCCATAGGACACCAGACCATCAGATGGCCAGTACTGGGCACACTTCTCCTGGAGGGACAAAGGGCAGGGGCTAGAATACCAAGTTGGTAGAGGCAGCTCCACCCATGGGCAGCCTGACCCCTCTTTCATCACAGCCACATTTAACCCGACACACTTCAACCTCAGGGTGTTGAAAACTCAGTAGATCACATTATTTCACATCATTCTAATTAAGCTTTGGTTTAAATTAACTGGAGACTATCAGTACACCATGCAGTATGCTCTGTGATGAACTCTAACCATTCTTTCAGTGCAGTATCTTTACTCAAATAGCTGTGGGGAGAAAGAGGAGTGAATGCTTTTGTTCAAATTCCAAATTTTGTCCTCCAGATGTTTCCACATTTTATTATTTTTTGAGACAGGTCTTACTATGTATTCTAAGCTGGGCTTGAATTCATTCTCAGACTCACCTTAGCTCACGGTGATCCTCCTACCTCAGCTTCACAAGTGCTGGGAGTATACTGTGTCTGGCTTCCATATTTTACTGCTGTTTACATGGTCAGACTGCTAATCCAGAAAAGCTGAATCCATTTACACTCCCACTGCACCACAGTGCCTCTCCACAGCCTGGTCCATCCTTTTCTCCCTTTGATTCTGTCTCTTTCATCTACCATGGTACTATAAGGTTGCTAGCACTCGCATGTCTGTCCTTGCTATGTGAGCAGGGATAGTTGTGTTTGCTCCTGGCTCATTACCCTCTCTAGCTCCTTGTGGGGAGAGGCTGTCCCCTTTCAATTTTGAATTCTCAGCACCTTGTACAATGCCTGACATATGGCAGCATCTCAGTAAGTCCAGGTAAATGAATTTGTTCTGTGTCTGCAGAACAAGTCAAGGCATAAAACGTGTAAATAAAACAACAACAGTTACATGGTTCTTTAGAGCATCTGGGTGCAGAAGTCTGAAGTTCACTACTGGCAATTTAAAAATTCTCAACCATATATGTACATTCATGTATTAGAAAATATTTAGAAAAATTAAGAAAAGTAGAAAAAACCACTGAGTATCACAGTCCAATAAATTCATTTATTAAAAGTAAATTTTAGTGACTTTTGTTGCATTTCCTATGTGTGATCATTCAGTAACTCCAGTAACCAAGGGGAAGGATGAGGCAAACAGTGCCTAGAGGTGCCTCTCCTGGATGTGGGAAGGCGGTGCTGACAGCTGTTACCACAGCAGCACAGTTCAGTCTTCAGAGAGCTGAGGAAGGGCAAGGGCTTGGGAGAAGGCACTGAGCAGCTTCAGCCCAAAGATGTAGTGGGGCAACTCTGCTTTGGGCTAAGCAGAAAAAAGGACATGGGATTAAGGAATCCAGAGTAAGGGCAGCAGGAGTTGTGTACTTGCTGTAGCTCAGTCTAAAAATGTTCAGGGACTCTGCTGGGATGGAGATGGGAGGGCAGAGCTGGAAAAGAGGTCTGTGAGGAATGCAGGGCCAGGAGCAATAATGGGAGCATCTTTCAAGAAGAGAAGCTATGATTCACTGCTGAAAATGTGCCCCATTTGGCATACAGAGGACAGAAAGATAAGAGAGTACAGAAACTAGGGGATTTAAAAATAAGCAAGTAAGACCAAAAGAAGGAATAAATTCCAGTCTGGGAACTAGATATAATCACTAAAGTTTCTAAATTTTGTATGCATGGGCAGATTTTCCTTCATGATCTCCAGAAGCCAAAAGATTTTAAGACAAGTGACACAACCAGCTGGGCATGGTGGTGCACGCCCATAATCCCAGCACTCGGTAGGCTGAGGCGGGAGGATGGCCATGAGTTCAAGGCCAGTTTAACTATTTAGCAAGACTCTGTCACAAAAACAAACGAACAACAAAAAAGAAGTAGCAGTAATATGACTACATTTATATTATTGTAAAAGACCATCAGCTGACACTGAAGAACTGAGAAAGAGAGGGTGTGACTGGAAGCAGGAAGATCAGTTGCTAAGCAACTGCAGGTGAGCAGTGCTGGTGCATGTGAGAGGAGGCATCACCACTGTCCATGGGCTTGTCCCTCAGCAGGTGAGAGATGGTGGTAGTGGCTTCAGTGTGGTAGTAATCAAGCTGGAGAGCAGCTGTGCTTACCAGGGATCAGAACTCACTGAAGCTGCCTATGGGGGCTGAGAAAAGGGGAGTAAGGAAGGTGACTCCTAGTGTGTGACATATGCAATTGGGTGGAAGGTGGCCTTATTTATTGAAATAGGTCAGAGTGGGTGGACCTAGGGGGAAGGAGAAAATTTTATTGGGACCACATGAAGCCTGAGACCTTTACTGGGACCTATAGGTCTACAACTGGGAAGGGGAGCAGGTAACTGGACTGAAGACATGTATCTCCGTCTTTGGCATACAGATTATATTTGAAGCTACCAGGTTGGCTGTATTCTTAGTATATCAAAAGAAAATAGAGTGGACTGAGCCTGAGCCCAAGACACTTGCATGTTGAGAGGTCATGGAGCGAGGAGAGATCACAAAGGGAATAACAAAGGAGTTAGTAAAGTTAGTGAAAGGGGAAGCATTGCAAAAGCTAAAGGAAGAAAAGGTTCTGAGGAGGAGGGAGGCACCGACTGTTTCAAATCCTATTTGCTATAAGACAGACCCCCTCACCCCAAAGAAAAATGATCTTTGGATTAGGCAAGATGACACCTGCGGCTGATTTTAACTAAAGCAGTCCTAATGGATCAAGAAGAAAAGGAATAAAGTAAGGAGGGACCCTGAGAGGAGAAAGCCAATCCTGAAGAGTAAAGAGAAATGGTATGTAGGTGGAAGAGGATGAGGGACAGGGGCTGAGGAAATGCAACGTTATAGGCTAATAAGAGGAGCAGAGAGGGCTGGGGATTTGGCTCAGTGGTTCCGCCGCCTGCCTCACAAGCGCAAGAGTTTGATCCCTGGTACCAAAAAAAAAAAAAAAAAAA
>NW_022900919.1:42754017-42797571 GCF_012274545.1 Fukomys damarensis
AAAAAAAAAAAAAAAAAAGGAGTAGAGAGGGGAATTATGGATGGAGGCAAGAGAGAAGATAATGCCAGCAGCAATGTCCTTGAGAAGGCAGGAGAGGAAGGCACCAAAAGCACAGTAGATGGTTGGACTGAGAGACAGGAACTCTTTCCACTGTCACAGGAAAGCAGACAAAGAGAACTGACACACATTTGAATGGGCTCAATGCTTGGAGATGAGAGGAGAGAGTTCTTATTTGATTAAAAAATGAGGCCAGGTCACAAGCTAAGGTATGGATGTGACAGAACAGGCATGGGATGTAGGAGTTTTGAGAAGAGAAGGAATCGTAATACGAATGCTAGGTGCTACCAATTACCCACAATAGAGTTGTGGTTGTGAACCAGACATGAGTGGTCAGCATGGGTTTTTTCCCAGTGATGTCTCCTATCATATAGACGCACATAATAATTTAGAAAAGTAGAAGCCTTGCCAAAGAATAAGGTAGTATGGCGGTAAGAAAGTGTGAGATGATAATAGGTGTTAGCAAGGAAAGTTAATAATGACAAGCTACAGAAATCATAAACTGTAAGGAGTAAGAAAAGGACAAGAACAGGGTGACTGAGAAATTAAGAGGAGTAAATGGCTTTAAGATTGGATAAGGAAGGGGAACAAGAAAGGAGGGAGGGAAAAAGGAAGGGACAGGAAAAAAGTGAAAATAGAAGGTAAAAATGGGAACAAGCTTTTGTACATAGGGAAGGGAGGGGGCTTGAGAAATGGGATAAAATAAAAATTAAAAAGAAAAGAAACAGTCAATAAACATAGCGTCAAAGCAGAAAGAGAGAGAGAGGAAAAAAAGAATGGATAAGGAGCCAGGTGTGGTAGTACACGCTGTAATCCCAGCACTGAGGCAGGAGGACTGCTTGCACCCAGGAGTTTAAGACCACAGCAAGTTCCTGTCTTAAAGAAAAATAAAACAAAAAAATAAAGAAACAAACTCAAAAAATAACAACAAAACAGAGACAGAAATGGATAGTAAGGCAGATGAAATCAGTGGCACGGAATGGGAGATGTGAGACAGAGATGCTCAGGCCAGCAGTGTTTTAGGTTGTGGATGCTGCCCAATGGCACACTGAAGAAGCAGAAACAGAGAAGCTTTTTTCTCCTTCTGTCCCTGGAGACAGCACTAAGTCCCTCACGTGGTCTGAAGGCTGACGCCAGATAGGACATACACCTCTGTGGGCATCACGATCTGCAGTGCTGTGGTGGAACAGGCTGAGGCAGTGGTGGAGCTGCTGGGGTTGCCCTGCCACACTGAGGAGACCCAGGCCTTACGTAGATTAAGAAGGAAAATTTAGAGAATTTTAGAGAATAAAGAGAATTTAAGTTTTAATTCTTTTGAGATTCTAATTTATACAGGTAGAAACCAAGTATTTTGGGATCAGACTTTTTCTCTAGGACTTTAATACTGGTGTGAAGAGTGACAGTGTCACTCTGTATAAATGTGGGCCTCCTTCACTGTATCATTTTATTCCCCACTCCCGTGTTAGCATCTCTGGGAGCTACACCTGATAGCATGAATGGGAGATGGAAGAGGAAGTAAAAGCCTGTCTTGGCCAGTGAGGCCTTGTGAAATGTGGAACTGATATCCTATTCTGATCTGCTCAAAAGCTTTTGAAGACAGGAGTTACTACCTATTTTGCTGGCCCTAGGAAGACTGTGGCAGAAAGCTATGGCCCCCATCCAGCTGATGGCAGGCTTAGCCACAGGGTAGGAGGCATGAGAAGTGCTGCCTGCCCTTCAGACCTTTCCTCTCCCTAGATCCTCTTCAAAGATGAAAGAGCCTGGTGATGTGACTAGACAGAGTTGGAGATGTTCACCAAGCTGTCTTATTACAGGGCAGTGGACAAAGAGATGATCTCTGAGTTTGCTGTTGAGCAGCTCCTGCACCTGCTCTGAGTCAGCCTGTCAACCATCTACAGGGGCCCTGGTCTAATCTGCCTGTTTCCTCAGGGCTCCTGACAACCCAGTGGATCTTGTCCCAGCTGGGCTTTGTCACTCAGGTGTCTGCTTCGTTAAGGCAAAGCAAAGGGCTTTAACCAGAACCTTCCACTTCATCAGTTATGAGTGACACTTGTTACGAATGACAGAAGACCTGCAAAGGATGCACACAATACAAGTCTGGGAAGACTAGCTGTGGAATTAAATGACTAAAACTGAAAAAATAAGCTGGTTGTAGAGGTATACACCTGTAATCCCAAGCACTCTGGGAGGCTGATGCAGGAGGAACTAAATTTGAGTCTAGTCTAGATAATTTAGTGGCTTAGTGAGATGCTATCTCAAAAATAAAAAATAAGTCAGATGTTGTGGCATACACTTATAATCACAGCACTTAGAAAGCTAAGGCAGAAGGACTGCGATGAGTTTAAAGCCAGCCTGGGCTACACAGTGAGTTCAAGACTAGCCTGAACTACATAGTGAGATCCTGTCTCAAGAAAAAAAGCAAGGCTGGGGATTTGGCTTAGTGGTGCTGCCACCTGCCTTGCAAGGACCCGAGTTCAAACCCTGGTACAAAAAAACAAAACAACAATAATAACAACAACAACAAAGCAAAAGCATGATTAAAAAACAAACAAACAAACAAAATACACCTAAGAAAAAATAATGGGCTGGGGATGTAGTTGTATAAAGGCCCTAAGTTTCATTCCCAGTACTGCAAAAAACCCTGAACAAACAGACAAACCAAAAAATACAAAAAACTGCTAAGCACAGTGGCACACATCTGTAATCCTAGCTATTTAGGAGGCTTAGGCAGGAGGACTGTTAAGTTTAAGTCCAGCCTGAGAAACAAGAGACTCTGCACCTCCCTCTCAACAAAACAAAACAAAACAACCCAAAGTCAACTTAATAAAATGTCAGGTGAGCACATGTGCATATCAAAGTTTAGTAAATTACCGCAGCACAGAATGGGGAACAGCTAATAGCTTGGAACAACCAATGTAACATACATTTAGTATTGTTTTTTTTTCTCAGTACCAGGGACTGAACTCAGGACCTTGTGGTTCCCAGGCAGGTGAGGTGCTGCTGAGAGACATTCCTGACCCACATTTAGTGTTTTTAATTTGTGACTGATTACAAACTCAGTGAGTCACCAGTGGGTCACATCCTTAATTCTTTCCCTGTATGGCCTACCCCCTCTGCTCTCTCCAGGGACAGATTCTCCTCAGTCTGCCACATCCAGGCCACCAGCATTACTGCCACAGCTCTCCTGTTTCTGGCTTGTTCATTTCTCATGTGTTCTGCTCATGTCACAAGAGGCATTAAAACACACACACACACACACACAAATTGGATTTCTCAAGGTTCTTTAATTGCTTAAGTCCCAACTCTAGCTTGTAGAAGTTCCTTATAGCTTATGAATTTTCTCCCTGGCCTGGCTAGCTTCTCTGGGCTGATTTTATCAATTCTGATCCCTGTTTAGTGACACTTCAGACATAATGAACCACCCCTTAACAGCAATGTACAATCCTCATAGAAAGTGCCTAACGAATAAGAACTGTGGAGATGGGTGGTGCAGTACATGTCTGTAATCCTACCAGTCTGTGAGGCTGAATTAGGAGGGGCAAGACCCCATCTCAAAAATTTTAAAAAGGGGTAGGATTCTGGGGATGTAGTGTAGTGCAAAAGCCCTGGGTTTAATCCCCAGTACTGGGGAAAAAAAGCACCGTGGGATCACCGATTGGGCTGAGCTAAAGGATGGGTCGGGGAGGGGTCATACCTGAGGCTGGGCTTGCTCTGCAGGGACTGTAAATCTCTTTTCTTTTCTTTTTTTGGTACTGGGGATTGATCTTGGGACCTTGCACTTGTGAGGCAGGTGGTAGAACCACTGAGCTAAAACTGCAGCCCTGAAACTCTTGACTTGGGAACAGCAATGAGGGATTTCCTACTCTGAGTGGGAGCTGACCTGAGGGGTTGTGAGGACACTAAAGCCGGAGCCCCCAGAAGCTCTAATTTTCAATTCACTTGAGGATGATTTTCTTTGAAAGATTTCATCATTAGCCTGAGAAGTATGCCTGGCCTGCAACCAGGCCATTTCTTCCTTTTACTTCATCCCCTCAACTACTCAGCAAGTGAAGATCCCCATCTCTAGTACTTAAGGGGAAAAGATTTTTGTTGTTGTTGTTTTTTTTGGTACCAGGGATCCAACTTGGGACCTTGTGCTTGAGAGGCAGGCAGCAGAACCACTGAGTTAAATCCCCAGCCCAGGGATTTAATGTACTTTTAATTCTTTGTCAATGAATATTAAGTTGTAAATTTTTTGCTTTTATTATTTCTCAAATTCTTTGTTTGAGACAGGGTCTCACTATGTAGTTCAGGCTGGCCTCAAACTCATAGTGATCCTCCTGCCTCAGCCTCCCAAGTGCTGGGATCACAGGCATGTGTCACCACACTGGCCTCATTTTCCTTTGGGTAGCCAGCTGAGAGACAACTCCTGATGTGACTCGCAGCCCTCCTTTGCTGGCTTTCTCTGCCTGGGCAGCAAGGTGGATGGGATGTGTGCACAGACTGGGTGGTACCCAGGAGAACAGCAAGTGTGGGAATCATGGGGGAACTGAATGAAGGCTCAGACCATGTGGCTTTTTTGGTCTTAAAAAGAAGCTGAAGACTGTTCAGATACCAACTGGCTGGGTAATACTGCCTAGAAAGGGCTTTTTGGAAAAGTTCATACCATCTAGCCTACCCTCTATACTCTCCTCCCCACTTTTACCACTGCCTTCCCAGAGCCCAGGACCTTTTCAAGCTCACCTGGCCTCTCTCCTCCAGTTCCGTCAGCATGACAATTGAACAGGATTTCCACTCCCAGATCATTCGCCAGAAGTCCTCAATTGTGTGGAGAAGAGGCCCCTGACTGGCGATGTATGAGTCCTTCTGCCGGTAACCCTAGACAGGCCAGGGCAATCACAGGAGTGAGCTTTAATTGGAAGGGTAAATGGAAAAGAGCCTGCCTGGGAGGTAGTAAGACAGGACCTAGGAAGGGATGGGCTGCTTAAAAGCAAACTCATTTGAGGGAGAGTTTCCCTTTGGCCAAAGATCAAACCCTGGGAAAGGAGAGGAGGTATTAGAGCTAGCTTGAGTAGTAGTACAGGGACTGGAAAGATCAGGTTCATTTCTTCAACCTCTCAGTTATGATGATGTTATGCACTTTCCCTCTAGGTATCACAATGGTGCATAATGTTTCCCCTTTCTGCTTTGGAGCTAGGCAGACCTAGTATGCAGGGTGGCTGGACATCAGCTCAGTAACTACTGACTGATTCAAAGATGATCCTCCTAAGCAGGCATATGAGGGAGGCACTCTAAGTCCCAGGGAATTTCCATGGGGTGTTGGGAGCAGGGGAAACACCCATCACTCACATCAATGAAGGATGCATTCACATAGTCTGTGTTCTCTTCGCCTCGCTTAACTGGAATGATCACTCTGTTGAATTCATCTGCAAGAAGGACAGTGACTTGCAGCTTATGACAGTTAATTAAGATGAGTTGTCAACTTGACCAGCTTTAGAGCTGACACTCAGGGATTAATAAAGCACACTTCTGGATGTGACTGGGTGGGTCATGAAGTGTGACGTTGGGTACTATATCTAGGCCCTGGCCCCTTCCTCTTGAACACTCTTCTGACATGAAATAAGTAGCTTTGCTTTACCCCATCTTTCTGCCATGATATTTTTGTGTTGGAACCAGATGATCATGGACTGAAACCAAATTAAATCTCTCCTCCTTTAAATTGTGGGTGTCAGGTATTTTGTTCAGCAATGGAAAACTGACCAATATACTTGCTAGCATGTTCTTTTTCTCCATTGTTCCTGCACAGGCCCTGGGGAGATATTAATTTCTGCTAGGTAAGGACATATCTGTTCCTAGCCCAGGATAGAGAAAGCCTTTGGCTTTTATGCTGTTTTATTTCTAGGAACCATTAAAGAACTGGTAACAAAAGTGGCAATGCCAATCATTAATTAGTGTCTGAGAAGTAGAAGGGGAGAAGAGAACTGGGGGATAGGGCAACATAGCTGTGGGGGTATGGAGAGAGCTCTTACATGGAATGATCTGTAAAACCCGGTTCTTCTTCATGTTGGCTGGAAGATTTCCAGTTCGCATCTTGTCATTCTGGATTTTGATGGACGTTAACTTCTAAAGGAGATAAGGAGGGGAAAACATTACTGATCCAAGTAATGGTACTTAATAAGACTGCTGTCACCAGGCCCGCACCTCCATGCCACCCTGGCTGTTGCTGCTGCTCTTACCCCTCAGGTAAGAGCACCTCCATTTCTTTCTTTTTTTGGAGGGGGTGGGAAAGGGATCAAATTCAGGACCTTAAGGATGCAAGGCAGGTGTGGTGGGGCTGAACTAAATCCCCAGCTTTTTTTTTTTTGAGGCAGGATCTCTTTATGTAGTTCATGCTGGCCTTAAATTTACTATGTGGTCAAGACTGGCCTCGAACTCACAGCAATCCTCCTGCCTCAGCCTTCCAAGTGCTAAGATTATAGGCATGAACCACCATGCTGGGCCTTCACTTTCATTTCTACAAATTCTTAGTGGTACGTTTTTTTTTTCTTTCTTTAAAATCAGTGACAAGTCAAGTGAGTGTCTAGGATACACTACCTTCCTGTGGAACCTTCTGGAATTCCTCTGGCCTGGAACATTATGAACCCAGAGCAAGGATCCTAGTACAGTAAGAGGGAATGTGCCTGTGCACCACCTGCTTTTCTGTTCTATCCTCAGAGGTGGTGTCAGATAATCTTGGGAAAATTTATTCAAATGTGTACACTCCCCTCCTCTGATTCTGAGGTTCCTTCTTAATCTTTGCATCTCAAAGAATAGCCCATACATCAGGAACACTGGCCTTGTCTTGTTAAGAGATGCAGAATCTAAGGCCTTAACCCAGACCTACTGAGTCAAATGCACCCTGACAGAATCCTGAGAAATCTGTGTACACTCTATAGCATTAGAAGGAACTGCTTTTCCTTTTTTTAGTGCTTTAAGAAAAGTGGTCCTTCTCATTCCAACTCATAATCCGTTGCTTCTGAGAGCACTTTTTATTGATGAGAACATGTTAAGTCTTAGTCTTGATTTTTGGCCTTCTTTTCTTGGTGCTGGGGAATGAACTCAGGGCCTCATGTGGGCTAAATATGCACCTTCCACTGAGCAACACCCCCAGCCCTGGCACGGGCCTATGTACTGAGAGCTATTATCTAATGGCATACAGCCGTAGTCAGCATCTAAGGTCCACAGGCCAAATCTAGTCTGCTGTCTGTAGTAAAATTAGCCCCATTCATTTGTTTATGTATTGTCTATGGCTGCTTCTGTGCTACAGTGGCAGTATTAAGTAGCTGAGATAGAGACTATAACGACCTACAAAGCCTGAAATATTCATTAGCTTGTCTTTACAGAGGAACTTTGGTTTTGCTGTACATTATAATCACTTGGGAAGGCTGGGGAGCTTTAAAAAATACCATTGCATGATTACCCCCCACTCCCCACAGTAACCCTAATGTGCGGGATGGGTTGACAAGGAGGGAGTAGGGGTAAAAAGCCACCGGATGATGGCGTGTCTCATCAGGAGACTCAATATCAACTGGTAAATGTACAAGGAGTCAAGCATTTATCCAGATCATGTGGATCCTTCAATTTAGAGCTGGTTATCCAGCTCCAACTCACCTTAAATTCTTCCTCTAATCCATTGTTGCTGGTCCCTGGGATTTTGTTATAAATTTTCTGTAGGTGGGTTTCTAGAGAGGTCACTTCCAGTTCTGTATCCCCATAGAGATAATGTTCCAGAAGGGCTTGGTATATGAAGACATACTGCATCTGAAACGCAGATGATGTCAAATCCTTAGTACACACAACACAGTCCTTGCGGTACCAGATCACCCCTTCCACCCTTACTTCACTCCAGTCCACTTCTTTGATCCTAACAGGCTAAAATAACTCACTCTTATTATCCCAATTAAGTAAAGCAGGATTTGAAGTGCATGAGTTCCTCTGCAAGTGCTTAACTTGGGAGGTAGAGTCCCAATCTTCTTGAGAGTGCTAGACGTATCAGAGAAGGACATATACAGCTTCTGCTCATTCTGAGAGGGCGGATTCGACAGTCTTAGGGGCTGTCAGAAACTGGAGTGGCACAAAGCCTGTGACAGTCTGCAAGTACCAGTCTGCAGCCAGCTTCCCTCTCATGCTGTGCACTGACCGCAGAGCCCATCTCATTGTTGTTCCTGGACATGGCCATTGCATCGTGACTCTGTGGGTGCTGGCATGTTTGTTTTCCTCATGGATTTTTGTTTTCTTTAAGCTTCAGTCAAAATAAAACTGTCTGACTGCCCAGGCACAAAGCCACAACCTCCTTTGTGCTGTTTAAGTATGCAGTTTGTAAGGTCAACATCACACTGTATGAGGATCATTTACAATAACCTAGGAGGCTTGAGTGACCCCTTATAGGGGACAGTTTTGGCCCTGGAATACCCTCAACCTCAATCTCACCCATATCACTCACATCTGTTTGCACCATCTGGCAGCGCTGGGCCCGGATACGGCTCACAAAACCATACACGTCCACTTTCCGTTCTGTGTGCATCATGTCCAGCATGGCATCAATGACGACAAAGGTACCCGTGCGTCCGACACCTGCACTGTAGCCAAAGAGCAAGGGTGTTACTAGGGGGCAGTGTGGCTTATGGAAGGAGATGGGGAGGGATGGCACAGACTGGCATTCTTTCCTCAGGTCTCTAAATACTATTTCCAAATAGGACTTTTCTGGAAGCAACAACTTCACTGTGTCCTGAACTCCTGACCTCCAGCTACCAGGGCTGTATCCCTTGACACAAGTGTCTGAAGGCAGCCAAGTCTGGTGGTACATGCCTATAATCCAAGAACTTGGGAAGCTGAGGCAGGAGATCTGAGTTTGAGGTCAACCAGGGCTATATATGAGAAAGCATTACTTAAGAAAAAAAGGGGAGGGGCTCGAGATTTGGCTTAGAGGTGCTGCTCCTGTCTCACAAGCACAAGGTCCTGAGTTCAATTGGTGGTACCAGGGAGAAAAAAAAAATTCCAGGCTTGGTGGTGGATGTTTCCAATCCCAGTACTATAGGAGGCTAAAGCACGATGATCACAAGTTTGAAGCCAGCCCAGGCAACTTAGCAAGACTCTGTCAAAATAAAAAAATAAAAAAGGGCTGGGAATGTAGCTCAGTGTGAAGGACCCAGGTTCAGTCCCTGGTATTTCAAAACAAAACAACAACAAAATAACAGAAGAAGGAGCTGGGGATGTAGTTCAGTGACATAGTCCCTACCTGGCAAGTGGAAGGTCCTGAATTCAATCCCCAGTACCAAAAAATGAAGCAAAAAGTAACAACAACAACAACAACAACAAAACTCAGAAGGGTCTGAAGGCTTTAAGTATACATGGGCACCATGGGATTCAACTTCTTGGATTATATAAGGATTTCCTAACTCCCAAGTATGGAAGACTGCTCTTGCTTCCTTCTTTCCTCAACCCATATTCTCTATCCCATTACAGAACTTGAGGAACCTCTCTGACTAATGCATGGGGCCCTTACTGCTCATCTGCTTAGCACTAGCCTCCTTAGACAGAGTTCCTATGCTATTCCCCTACTCTGCCCATTGGGGAAGGATATGGGGAGCCAAAGGGCAGCCATACTAACCTGCAGTGGACCACAATGGCCCCTGCATACTGAGGGTTACAGGCCTTCACTTTCTTGAGGAATTTGAGCATGCCAATTGGGGTGAAAGGTACCCCAAAGTCTGGCCAGCTGGTAAAGTGAAACTGAGTGATGAGGCGCTGTGGTTTTCTGTTGGTCACGTCACCCACCTGTGAAGTAAGGAGATTCTATGTGTTAGCTGTGACACTCATGGCTGGGCAGCACCAGGGGGTGGGATGGAATGTACAGCAATGGCTATCAGTGACAATGGGAAAATGACAGTACATACATCCAAGGAGGTCTGGACCACAGAGACAGAATCTTTCCAGTAAACCCATGAGTTAGGCAGGGGTATTACTATTATTCTTGGCCTATGGATGTGGAAGGTAAAACTCGGAGCTTAAATGAACTGGTCAAGACCTAACACTTATGAATGTTGATAAGAACTAAAATGTGGGGTCCAGATTCTTGGTAAGTCCCCTTCCATTGCACCACATACCCCTTAGCTAAATTGACCTTGCTCAGGCCTCCAGGGTTGCATATTCTACCTCAACTGGTACTTTTCCTTAAGCTTTGGTAGAGAAGTTCCCTGGAGGCCAGATCACTAGTTTCAGAAGCCAAACACACCACATACTCAGAAATTCTTGACTCTTTAAAACCGGGGATGACCCTGCCTCTTCCTCATTCTCTTTGCGGTCAGCAGATCCTAAACAAGAACCTAGAAAGATGGCAGGAGACAGTACCTGTTGAATACAGAACTTTCGTACTGTGTAGTCCACCAGGACAGTCACATCCTCTACGGACACACGGATATTTCCATAGGTCCAGCAGCCTTGGTCTGGCCAGTACTGGGCACACTTACACTGGAAAAAAACAAGAGACACATTCCCTCACCTCAGATTTCCCTGGCAGATGCAAAGGGCCTTAAAGGAAGAGACTACAAAGCATACACTGAAGTCCCCAGGAAGCCCTATGGTCTTTTTTCTTACCTCAGCCATCTGGAGACCTATTTATTCTAACTTCCTTTAACCAAATTCCTCTGTCCCACAATTTCTTTATTTACACAATGCCTCAGCCCCATACTTCTCTATCTTTCCCATCCCTATCCTCTCAGTTCAGGTCAAATCTGAAGCTACTTTACTTACAAAATCTCCATTTCCACAGTACCCTGGGTCAGGCTATAGGGGAAAATAGGTCTAAACCCTTGAAACCAGTGGCCTGCTATAAGGGGACCACACAGGATGGACTACTGCAGTCTGTAAATAAGAAGCCTAAGGCCCTTTCCTTTTTCTAGGCCATGGATAGCTTCTAAAGGAAGGGCCAGAGGTTGGGATGGGAGAAACTAACCTGAAGCCAAGCACCAGAACTATCCTGCCTAGGCATCATGGAATTACTAATCAATACACCCACAACCTCAGTATAGTAATCAAGGACACTCAAGAGTCATCCCCGAGAAAGACTGCCTCTAATGGGAATTTCTTACTGGGGCTTAATCCAGGATCCAGGAATAGCAGTGGCTGTGGCCCACTAATGGAGCTGGCAGGTCAGTAATAAACCAGGCAGCCACAAAAGGAAAAGCAGCAGCCAGAAGGCTACCAGCAGGATCAGGTCAAAGCCTCAAATTCTCTTGCATTCCTGTAGGGTCTAGGTTCATACAGTTTCCTCTGCCAACTTTAGGATATATCAAAGGCCTCAGGAGGTGGGCTAGGAAACAAGAAGGTGATACCAACTGAGAAAAGCCTCACTATGGTTTTTCCTTAGCTAATGGCCCAAGTCTTCATTCCAAATCATTCTGAAGGAGGAAGATGTTTGACTACCAGGCCTAGAAATGCCTCCTGAGCACTCTCTGAAGTTTACTAGAGGTTTCCAGACTACGGAAAAATCTGGAAGCTACATCAGCTTATGTCTGTCTGGATGAGCTATTGGCACAGTAGCCACAAAAGTGAGACTCTTCCAGGCTCAAAGTCACAGCTCCAGCAGAACAGCTCTTCTGCTGGCCACATCTATACTGGGGAGCCTCCTACTAATCTCTACTCACCTCCTTTCTCTCCTTCAGGTTGGTCACCATGACAATGGTAGCTGTGTTTTGTTCCCAGATCATCCTCCAGAAATCATTCACTGTCTCTTCTTTTGGTCCTAAAGTAGCCAACAGCAAAGATGAGAACATACTCTATGGGGAAGAAAGATGCTAGGAAACTGGAAACACCCATTCCTCACTTTTGGAAGGTCGTGCTACATGTTCTCACAAATATACAATTCATCTCTCCATCTGCTCACCTACTAATTAAATGCTTCCCAAATATCCACCATGTATGTGCCAGACACTTCACTAGGACTGGGGGCAGGAGGCTGTCAAAATATAACAGAACACGGTGTCTCGAAGGCTATTACAGTCAAGGAATAGAGATCATGACTGCTTGGCAAATATTATGTTATGGTCCAGATATAAGCTAGGTGCTTGTTATGCCATTTATTATTTCCTATCACTCTGAAGTGGGTGTCCTAAGCCTCAGAAAGGTTGAGTGACTTGCTCAGCTAGAATTAGAAATTTACCTTTCACACAGCCTTTTCTTTTTGGTTTGTTTTAGCTTTTGATTTTTGAGACAGGGTCTTGCTATATAGTTCAGGCTGGCCTCGAACTCCTTATGAGCCCAGGCTAGCCTCAAACTTGAGACTGTCTTCCTGCCTCAGCCTCCTGAGTGCTGGGACTACAGATGTGCACCACCATGCCCAATCACACAGCCTTTTTAAGGAAGCCACAAGAAGATTCTAAACAAAAATGAGGCAGAAAAGACAGAAGTAATGGACCTAACAAGAAAGAGGCTAATGGAATTTCTAGGGTGTTGATAAAAGGAAGTAAGTGTTAGAAAGTTAACTCTGCCAAAGGATAGAGGGCAACCAATCCTCCATGAACCAAACAGAGAAGATTCAAGAAGCATCTCAAATCAAAGAAATTAAACTTTAAAAACATAGCTGGGTGTAGTGGTGCATACCTGTACTTTTAGGCACTGGGAAGGCTGAAGCAGGAGGACTGCAAATTCAAGGCCAGCCTGGGCAACTTAGTGATATCCTCAACACACACACACACACACACACATACACAGAAAAAAGGCTGGAGACAGAATTATGCAGCTTAGTGATAGAGCTCTTAGCTTTACTCCCCAGTGCCATGGGAGTGTAAGAGCCGGGGGAGATAAACTTCATGTATCAGAAAGTGCTGGGAGGAGAGGCACATGTCTACTTTTGGGGAAAAATAAGTGGTAGGCATATAAAAAACTAAGTGACTAAGAAAAAGAACAATCATTAACTCTGGGAAAAGGGGAAAAAACTGTATGAAACATAATACTATGCATTTCAGTTGTGAATAAAATTTGTATACTCATGATAATGGAAATAACAAATATTTCCTTAACTTGAAATTGTGAATGAACTCTACTGAAAGGACAAGAAGGGTGTGTTTGTGTGAAAGCATGTGCCCATGTTCATGGTTGCCAGATTGAGGGGGAAGTGCTCTGTGAAAGAACTACATGACTATAATTGACGAGCAATTAATAGATAACAGTTGCCTCAGAGGCATTAGACTAAAAAGTGAAGAGGCAAGGGAGAAAAAAAATTTTTTTTGGTATCGGGGATTGAACTCAGAACCTTATACTTGCAAGGTAGAAGGTAGAACCACTGAGCTAAATCCCCAGTCTGGAAAGGGAGAAATTTTAAAAATAAATCTTTCAGTTTCTTTTGACTTTTTAAAAACTTTTATTTTTTTGAGATGAGGTCTTGCTATGTAGTTCAGGCTGGCCTCAAAATCGTGGAGATCCTCCTGTCTCAACTTCCCACTCGGAATACAAGCATACACCACCATGCCCGACAACTTCTTGAAACACTTCTCCATTATTTCCTACATTTGTTTCTCTTGATTCTTCCTTTTTTTTTTTTTTTTTTTTGAGACAGGGTCTCACTATGTAATTGAGACTGACCTGGAAGTCACTATGAGCCCAGGCTGGTCTCGAACTCACAGCGATCATCCTGCCTCAGCTTCCAGAGTGCTGGGATTACAGGTGTGTGACACCACCCTCAGCATGATTCTTCTTATTTTTCTACATTTTTTTCCTCTAGTTTTTGTCCTTCAAAGTACTCCCTTTGGTAAAAAATAAAACAAAATGCTTCATCTACTTCCCTCCCTTCCTTTTGTTCTTTCCATGTTTGGGACTGACTAGGGGCCTCGCATGTACTCTACATGCAAGTTAGTTAGACCCCTCCAGAACATTAAAGTCTTAAAAAGAAAAAACAATGCTGGCTCTAGCAGTACACATACTAAAACTAGAACAATACAGAGCTCAGCATGACATGGTAATTCATGAAGTACTCTATTTTAAAAAATAAAGAAGGGAACAAGCTAGTAAGAGAAGTAGACATGCTCCAGAAAGATTTTCAGAGAACTGTTTTACTGTTAGGCCAGGTCAGGACAGTGTAGCGGGAGAGGTGATCAGAACCGTATCTCAAGGCAGATAGGCAGAGGCAGGCTTAGAAAGTGGGGAGAAAAACTCCAGGTAGAGGGGCTGGGGATTTAGCTCAGTGGCACTGTGCTTGCAAAACCCCTCCAGGTAGAGTAGCTCAGGGGCTGGAAGGAAGCAGGAGAGGCCCAGGGCCTGTAAGGAGTTCAAGGAAGCCATTGTCTAAACTAAAAGGAGTGGGAGAAGATGGGGCTGGAATAGACAGGTGTGGCGCCAGGATCTAAAGTAGAGAGAGTTGGAGATAAAGCACTCAGTGGTACAGTGTTTGCCTAGTATGCAAGAGAGCATAAATTTTATTTCTAGCACTGCAAAATGTTTTAAACATTGAAAATGTAATACTGGGTGTGGTGGTGCTCACTTATAATCACCTACTTGGGAGACTGAGGCAGGAGGATTGCAGTTTTGAGGCCATTCTGGCAACTTAGACAGCCTGCCTCAAAATAAAATAAATGCTGTGAATGTAGCTCACTGTATCCTAGGTTCAATCCCTAGTACTGTACTGCACGCATGCATAAGTTAAAAGGTGGAGGCTAGACAAAGGAAGGGCTGTCCTACAGAGAATGGCAAATCACGACAGCATTTTCAAGAGAGCCCTGACTAAAACCTTGCATTGAGAATAGCCAGTCTAGAGAAAAGAATACAAGGAACAAAGCTGGGGCAGAGGGATTAGTCAGTAGGCTGTTACAACAGAGCTGAAAGGAAAGGTAGGAGAATGGCAGTATGTTAGAGAAGAAATATTATGGAGACAGGAACAAGAGTACCAGACATATGTAGAGCAAGAGTCAGGTGTTGATCCATTGAAATGGATCTTTAAAAATTAGGAAGTTTTTGCACTGCGGATTTAACTCAGTGGTTCCACCACTTGCCTCGCAAGCTCCAAGACTCAAGTTCGTTCCCCGGTACCAAAAAAAAAAAAAAGTTTTTAGGCTGAGACAAGAGGACTGCATAAGTTTGAGCCAGCTTGAGACACTTATGAGACAAGGGGGGCTGGGGATTTAGCTCAGTGGCACCGTGCCTTGAAAGTGCATCCTAAGTTCAATCACCAGAACTAAAACAAACAAACATACATAACATATGTACACACAAAGGATTTCTTTAAAAAGATAAGCTATTTTATCTAGTTTTTTCATGCTAAGAGTAGAAACTGCCAACTTCCAGTCCTGGTGCCAGAGAGCATTCAACATTCTCTGGGCCTCTCTGGTGGGCCAAACTCTGGTTGAATCTGTATATATGTATATTTCCTGGCTCTTGTTCTACCTAATATATAAATTGGAGAAGGTCTGTTTATACATTTGAGGTTGTCCCTCTTTCTGTCCTTTCAATTTGGCCAAGTTGTGAATTAACTGGGGATTGAACCCAGGGGGCTCCACTATTGAGCTATATTCCCAGCCCTTTTTAAAATTTGAAACTTAGTGAGACACTAGTTTCCCAGACTAGCCTTGAACTTGGATCCTCCTGCCTCACCGTTCCAAGTAACTGGGATTCCAGACATGGACATGAACAAAGTCACATAGCTGAGACACAGTAAGATATCTGGACAATCCTGAATCTAGGCTGCTGATTAGGTGGATTACATTTCAGTCCCTGACAAGCCAAAGAACAAAGGACAAAACACAGTTCTGGGGTTGAATAAGAGACATATTTTAGTCTCTGATATTGAATCTAAAGAATTTTGGGGTATTGATGTAAGGATGCACAAAATTCTGAAAATGTGGCTAAGGAAGTAAGGAGACACAACGGTTCTCCAGAGAAGTCTCTCAAAGAGAATATAAAGGGGAAGAACAGAAGGATCAAACCAAGAATTATGGGGATTAGCCAGGGTATGGTGGTGCATGACTGTAGTGCCAGCTGTTCAGAAGACTAAAGTGGGAGGAGAGCTTGAGAGCATGAGTTCAACATGCACTCAACACAGTGCAACATAGTGAGACCTCCATCTCAAAAATAAAACAAAAATAAAAATCCTGGAGATCCTCAGCATTATAGAAAGAATAGCAGCCCAGGTAGGAAACTACGGAAGTATAGATGGAGACCAGGAAATGGGACCAGGAAAGGCAGAGATGAAGTTTCAACAAAGTGACCAAACACAAATTAAGAGGAGAAATTAAATTATATGTAAGGGGCAGAAAGAGGAACAAAAGCCAGAAAAACATTTAGAAAAGTGAGAAAAATCAAGAGAACCAAATGTTGGGAAATAATAGTTTCAAGGACTGTGAAGTACTGTGAAGAAGTTCCAGACGATGGGAGTCTGAGAAAAAAGATCAAGAAGTCACAGGCAATCTTAATTAAAGGAATATTTTAGGGCAACAACATAAGTAGAAAGAGACCGTGCATGGCGCACAAATCATCACTGAGTAGCTGATGTCCGAGTTGGGCCATGGAGGTTGAAGCTGAACTGACTTGGAGTAGGAAAGAAGGGCCTAGTTAGGCAATGGCCAGGCCCCTAATCTCTAACATGTGCCTACTGAGTCTTAAAATGTGACCAGTATGACCAAGGAATGGAATTTTAAATTTTACTTAATCAGCTAAAATTTAATTTTAAAATTTTTAAATTTTTTGAGGTTCTGGAGATTAAACCCAGAGCCTTGCACATGCTAGCAAGCCTTCCCTCTACCACCGAGGTATATCCCCAACCCTAAAAATTTAGTTTTAATTAGCCAAATGTGGTTAGTGGCTATCATAATAAATAGCATAGTCATTTATCAATATTGCTGTTAATATATTTATTTGCTATAAACTTTCTTCTAACAATTAAAGGCTCTAAAATGACAGGGACTATAACCTACTTCTCTCCACATCACCATCATTTAGTCCAGTGTCTGGCACATAACCCATGGTAAATATTTATTGAATGAATAAATTAGCTTGGTGGAATACAATAACATCAATTGAGATTAGGGGCCTGGCCTAACTAGGCTCTTCTTTCCTGCTCCAAGTCATCTGTCAGATCAGCTCCAAGCTGCAAGGTCCAAATGCATTTTTTTTTTTTTTAAATGATCACTGACCCTACTTTTTTTTTTTTTTTTTTTGCCCGTGCTGAGCTCAAACCCAGAACCTTGGCAAACATCTTACCACTAAACTACACCCTCAGCCCCTCAAGTTTTCAATAATGCAAACATCAAGATATTTTTGCTAGGATCCTAAGAGTGAAGACCTCATTTAGAAGGTTAGACTGGGGAAATATGTGTTGAATATGTATGGGACCATGGAACTGGGTTCTGATCTAAGGGCTCCTAGAATACCTATCTATGAATAACAGTGGAGTTCAAGCCCATGAATTGGGGAGAAGAACGAGCCTATATCTGTGAGGTGGCTGGTCCTCTGTGGAGACTGACTCCAAACTCAAAGGGAGAGCCCAAGGTTAATTGGCCCCAACCGGAAAGGGTCTTATTAGACTGTGCTATGTGTGTATACAGCCTTCTTCAGTCTTGTATATAAATACATATCTACAAGAGGACTTATTTTTAAGGACCACAGGATACTAAGCTATTAAGGTAAACACTCTTAGTTGTAAGCCTTTAAGATGAAATATACTTCTTTCAGGTAGTAATATAATTTCAGAAAAGCTATTGCATTCTCATGAATCTTTTTAGTATTTGGGTAGGAAAAAAACTCAAGCCTACTATGGGATCATGGTTAAGACCAAGAATAAAAATTTGTCATACTTTACCTTGTGCAGCAATAAATTTGTTCTTTTCTTGGTAGCCCTAGGGTAGGGGGAGAAGGGGAAGAAGAACAAAGTGAAAATCAAAAGCTGACAGGAATTAAATTCCCTAGTCTGACTCCAAGCTAGTTTAAAAAAAGCCTCCCTAGTGAAAAGGTCAAGAATTTCCATTATCGAAAGCCCTGAGAGAATAGCTTTGGAATCAAAGATTATAAACTCAAATGGTCCAAGTAGTCTTCTCAATGAATTACTAGTGAATACTGGCTGGACCATGTTTCTTTGTTTGTTTGTTTTTTGAGACAGGGTTTCACTATGTAGTTGAGACTGAACTGGAACTCACTATGTAGCCCAGATTGGTCTCTAACTCACAGCGATCCTCCTGCCTCAGCCTCCCGAGTGCTGGGATTACAGGCATGTGCCACCACGCCTGGCTGGACCATGTTTCTGATACATCATCAGTAGTCCACAAATAAATGTTTAGTGCTAATGGATAAGAACCCTTCAAGATAGAAAAACTGAGGTGGTTCTAGAGATGTAGCTGAGCCCACACTACGAAGGACAAAGGGTTATTTTCTTGAAGATGCTTTAAGCAGGGAAAGCTTTTTGTGGGCATAGTGGAACAGCGCCCAATGTTTTTCTCCATTACAGGTAGTGGGAGGCATGAAGCAAAGTGCCTTGGGATGGCATTCAACAAATAAAGATCTGGGGCCGGGGATTTAGCTCAGCGGTTCGGCGGCCTGCCTTGCAAGCACAAGGACCCGAGTTCGATCCCTGGTACCAAAATAAATAAATAAATAAATAAAATAAAATAAAGATCTTCTGAAAAACTAACAAAGGCCAGCATCTTAATTTTTTAGTCTCTACTGCTCTGGTTATACAACTTTTCAACCTTATTGCTTAGATGTAGTATAGTTCACTTGAGAAGCTTTAGCAAAGTGAAAAATCATTTAAGGAACTTTTTAAGGAATCACCCTCTACCTCTTTCAAAAGGCAATACAATGGGCAACAAAGAAAGCAGCTTTGATAGGACACCAGAAATCACTAAAGTGATGATACAAAATACAAGTGTGCAAGAAGTGGCCAAATAAAAGGGGCCTAAATCTGAGAACCCATTTCCTTTTTCGCTTCCCAACCCAGAAAGGAGAAAGATTTAGACTCAGAGATGGACATGTTTAGAGTCAGCAATGGGAAACTTGTTAAAATTTTTACTGAGAAGAAGAATAAGTTTTTTTTTTTTTTTTTTTTAAATATATATACTGGGAATCAAACTCAGGACCTTGTACTTGCCAGGCAGGTATGGTTCTGCTGAGCTACATCCCTCATAAAATGTAAATTTTGGCAAGTATTTTTAACCTGAGAAGATGGAAATTGAGACAACCTTAATTCAGAATGCCAAATTCTGCTTACAGTGTTAACCTGTAACTAAAGCCAAGGAGCTCTTAAGAACATGTTAAACATGTCACATTCCTGCTTCACAAGAAGTTACTGCTAAGCTCTCTTTGGAGCACACAGGCCTTGAAAACACAGATGGAAGGTCAGCCCTAGTGTTTCCTGAACCATCTTTACTGAAATTAGGTCATGTGTCCACAGTGAAAGCATGCTTTTATGGCAATATAGATGGTACAACTTAACCAATAAAGTATAATGTTTTTTGGTTCTTAATGATTTTCTTTTTTTTACTCAGGGTCTCACTATGTATTCTAGCCTGGCCTTGAATTATATCTCAGGCTTGCCTCAAATTCACAGTAATCTTCCTGCCTCAGCCTTCTGAGTGCTGGGAATACAGGCGTGCACCATTATTCCCTACAGTAAAGTATAATGAGACGGGAGGCAAAACTACTGGATCTTGTGTTATGATGAAAGGAAAGATGGGGTCGGGATTTAGCTCAGTGGAGCTGTGCCTGCCTCCACAAGCACAAGATCCTGAGTTCTGATCCCCAGTACCAAAGGAAAAAAAGAAAAAAAGGAAAGATGAAATATGGCTCTGTAGCTGCTGAGATGTCTCTGCATTCTGAAAGCTGAATCCTAGCTGTTTCTAGGTGGTAGCTACATTCCTATCTGTAAAAAGAAACATTTCAAAAGACCATATACATTCTTAGACATCCACAGATGAGTAAGGGATCTGGTTCCTCCTAAGACTCCAGGCTCTTGGAAGCTCACCTGCTAACTGTGCCACTGATCATTTTGTCTTCTCCTGTGAGCGACATCAGATTAACTGAGTTTGTATTTCTCAGACTACAGACCTTATCTCCCCTTGCCTGTTACTACCACTCCATGGTACCTGGGGCTACTTCCTTTTCTTAGGCCTAGGTTCACAGCAGACATGACTAACCAGACCACTTGGTGTTAGGCACTCTTATCCTATTCTCCCTTGTTTTTACTATTGAGGAACAGGCCTACTTTTGTTCAGTTATTTAAATAAGCTCAAGAAAAACATGTAATTCAAAATTTTTCATGGAAAACTTTGGGGATGACAATAGAATAAACATAAGAATATATTTTATACCATTTGACTGATCTTTAAAAAATCCAGTCACTTATATCAGACATTTTAGGGGAAACTTCAAATGACAACTATCCCTCCTAGCATAGGGCTGGTAGCCAGTGGTTTTTCGGGGGGATAAATGAGAAATGCAAGAATTCCTTACATTAATGAATGAAGCATTGATGTAATCAGAATCTGGAACCCCTTCAACAGGTGTCAGGTGTACTCTAGAGTGGTCATCTAGGAAAAAATCCAACAATTACTACTTCAATAGATTCAATTTTATTTCTCACTGTTCCTGAGATGTTGAGGTATCTGTAGTTCTATAAGTTCTGAGACATCCATATATCAAGGTGTCACTCCAACATTATTTTTAATGCCTCCAAATTTGGAAATAGCATCACCTATCAAAAGAAGACTAAATATCTATACAGAAATATTAAGCACTCAATAAAGGCAATTGCTTTTTGACAGATGAAATTGATTATAAGAAAAAAATAATGTGTACACTGTATCAATTATATTTAAAATATATATAATACATATATGTATACATATATACACTTACACATATGTATATAAATAAGAAGGCATTAAGTGGCTATAAATGCTCAGTATTGGTGCTGTCCCAAATTTTTCTTGATCCTATATCCTACCAATAAAAATTTGAGCAGGTATCTCTGATATACATTCATTTATTGATAAGCTATGTACAAATACTAATGTAATTATGTACCCCAAAACATACAAATTTTAAAAGGATTAATTTTTTTAAAAAAGTAAATATAAAAATAAAGTTCAAGTATCTTCCTCTCATATCCCCCTAGATTATGCATAACCTATTCTGGAGACTACTAGCCTATAAAAGTATCTGTTAGATGATTGACCAATTCATCAGCAAAGACTAACTCTAGGAAGAGGTTATGAAGAGGATGCCACATTCCCATTTCTTTCATTGAGCATTACAGAAACCACCACCACAGCAATGTACATTTTTTTTTTTTTTTTTTTGTACTGGGGATTGAACTTGGGCCCTTGTGCTTGCAAGGCAGGCACCGGAACCACTGAGCTAAATCCCCGGCCAAGCAATGTACTTTCTGTCTGGTACTATAAAGCTGCCCTCTCTGGCCTCTTAGAAACTAGGGCTGCAAGAACATTCCTAATGAACCATCCCAAATGACTCTGTGCAGTTGCCAAAGAAGCCATATAAAGGCTCTTGAAGCCAGAAGGCTTCACCCTACTCAAGCCACTATTCTTCTGTGACAAATTACAAGATTTTTCCATCCTCAGAAAATTGGACTAGATATGTAGTTTCAGTTTATGTTTTAAAAAGCTTACAAACACTTACAAGGTAAAATGTTTACGTATCGATTTTTTTCCTTATTTTCTTCCTTAGAGGCAGCCTCACAGGTGGCTTGGATAGGGCAAGCAGGGAGAGCCTAAAAGATTAAGAAAAATTAGAGGAGTTATTAACATGAACAAATACCAAATGTCTAGAACACTGCACTAAACCCTGAACTGGTAGCAAGTCCTACCTTTTCTTTTTTCTTTTTTTGAGACAGGGTCTCACTATGTAGTTGAGACTGACCTGGATCTTGCTATGTAGCCCAGGCTGGTCTCGAACTCACAGCAATCCTCCTACCTCAGCCTCCGAGTGCTGGGATTAAAGACATGCACCACCACACCCAGTTTTACCTTTTCTTGAATAGCAAGACATGGACCCAGATGAATATTTGCAGGCTAACAGAGAATGCATCTCTCCATTAATTAGCTGTAAGCTACTTAAGAGTTTAATACCAAGAATCTCCAGAAGGCAAAGAGGCCTTCCTGATAATACAGTTTAAGCCCAGCATACTCTGTGGTTAGGGCCCTGTTTCAATGCTGGGTTAAAATGGAACATGTATAAACAGCTGTGGGTGACATAACAGAAAAAAAAAAATGGGTCATTTATTCTCACGCTAACCACCATGCAAAGAGGAGATGCATCTCAGAGAACCACAGAGAAAGGCAGATGTAGACCCTCCTAGGGATACAGAGGGGCAGAGCATCTCAGCCTCTAACACTGTGTGGCGGGGAAAGAAGGACTGGTGGGTGGAAGAGGGGGTTACATACAGGCAGCAGTTAGGAAGCAGAGGAGGTGTATGAGTTGAGATTGAATGTGCAGCAGTTTTATTTTTGGTTCCAGGGGTCAAACTCAGGGCCTTGCACTTGCCAGGCAGGCAATGCACTGCTGAGTTACATCCCTGGCTCTGCAGCAATTTTGGAGTAAATGTAAATTAGCATAGGGAATATGCAGGCAAGCATAAAATGTTTTGACATGAGACAGGTTGGGTTGTATCAGCTTAAATAAATCCATCTTCAGGGCTGGGGATTTAGCTGAGTGGCACTGCACCTGCCTGGCAAGTACAAGGTCCTGAGTTTGATTCCCGTATCAGAACAAACAAAAACAAAAACAAATTCATCTTCTAGGCTCAAGTTTCCTTATCTGTAACACTGGGGTAATAATATCACAAAGAGTAAATGGGATAATCTCATTTGGTGGAAAGGAACATTCAATAAATTAAATTTATGAGTGGGAAGCTACATTTTATTTGAACTGTTCCCCTTCATATGCCCTACATATTCAAAATGAAGCAAAAAAAAAAAAAAGTAGGAATTGTTTTAAAGTTCCAACCTGGACAGCTTCGGATAAGTGATTTGGAAATACATTTTATGAGTCTTAAAAAAGACATATCCTTGACTTAAGTTCACTTCTGAGAATATAATGAAACAAAAATCTTCATATATTCATATCATTTGCTACATCATTTATAATGACTCAAAACTGAGAACAACCTTAGTACTCAGCAGTTAAGTAAACTATGGTTCATTCATTCTTTCAACAAATATATACTGTGTATCTGAATAGGCTAGGTACCAGGATAGGAACAGAGCAAACAATGGTGAATCAAACAAAACTGTTTTTGCCCTCATTGACAATACAAACTGGGTATAAAACAAATAAAATAACAATTACACAGCATGGCAAATGCAACGAAACAGGATAGTATCAGAGATATCATATGAGAAAGGGCCCAATTTAAATTAAGGCTCGGTGTCTGAGGAAGGATGCAGGTGAAAATTAAGTACACTAGGCAAAGGGAATAACACCTGTGATGACTCAGAGGCAGAAGGCTCAGCTGTGTGAGGAACTGAAACATGAGGGAGGGGTCAAGCATAAGGTGAGGTTGGTGCAGATGGCAGGAAGAATGACAGGAGATGAGCTTGGCAAGGTCAGATCATTCATTTCCAGGTAGGACCTTCAATGGGAAGTTTGAATTTTAAATGCGCGAGGAAACTAATGAAATGTTTAAAAAGTATAATCCAATTTATATTAAAGAATTACTTTGGCCAGGCGTGGTGGCGTACACCTGTAATCCCAGCACCCAAGAGGCTGAGACAGGAAGATGGCTGTGAGTTCAAAGTCAGCTTGGGCTATGCAGCGAGAACCTATCTCAAAACAACAAAAAAGAGGGCCAGGGATTTAGCTCAGCGGTTCAGTGGCCTGCCTTGCAAGCACAAGGACCCGAGTTCAATCTCTGGTACCAAAAAAAACAACAACAGCAACAAAAAACAACAAAACAAAACAAAACAAAAAAAACCCCCACAAAACAAAACAAAAAAGAATCACTCTCAGGGCAAAGGGACAAAAAAAGGAAAATTATGATGTATTACGTATATGTAGCAAATTCCCACAAGAAATGCAAACAGTATGTACTACACACATGTACTAATAAAATTTTTAAAATCACTCTGGTTGCTTTGAAAAATAAGACTAAAGAGAGGTAAGAACCGAAGCATGGAACAGAAGCATGGAATGATAGTATAGGGAAACGGATGCATTTGAGGCATATTCTATAGAGTTAGAATCACTGACTGTAGTTAGACATGGGAGAAAGAGAAGGTAGTCTGGGGAGACAAAAACAGGAATGAAGAATGATGCTCAGATTTTTAGTTTTGATCATCAAAAAACTCTAATGCTTGCCCAAAGGGAACCAATTTTGCCAGATGGAAGCAAGTCCTTTAAGAAGGGAGCATATATATTTCTTGAGAACCAGCATGCAATAGAAGAAATTAAAATCAAAGACCCCAAAATAAGGGAAACAGGGTCCCACAGTGCATCTGCCTTCAATTATTCAAGAAATTTTCCTTTCTGAGTTAAAATAAAACCCTGGAAGTTTTACATTGGTAATTCCCTCTGACTCTATGTTGTCAACACATGAAAGGAGAAGAGAATTTCTTGGGCTGGATCCTTTTACATGAAACTTTTAAGATTAGAATTTCCCAATTCACTTACAGTTTGCTTCTCTTTCTTCACATATGCTAGATGTCCAAAGTTTCCTATCCTGGTACAGAGGAGGATGAAATGCCAATTTTTAAGCCCTCAGAATGAATCTAGCAGCATATCCCATCTCTAAAATTCCTATACTCTCCTTTAAAATGATATAGACAGAGGAAATGACAGCAATACTTTTGAAAACAGTGTTCAGACCGCAGGGTCAGGATGACAGTTACCACTACCTCACAGTCCTATCAGCATCCCTCACTCCCCAAGTCATGATGGAGGAAAACTAGCTCTCCAGGTAGGCTAAGGCTCCTGAGAGGAAAGTCACTAAGAAAGAGGAGCCATTGTTTAGCAAGATAAAAGGCAGAGCTTGCTCTGGAGAACACAGAGTTAGATGGAAAGGTTTACACTAAAGAGTCTCATGGATAAAAACAAGGGGAATCCTATTAGTTTCAGTTTTTAGCTTCTAGTCTTAAAAAATCTGGCTCAGAGCAAGGGATGAGGCAGTGGAACCAGAAGGCTAGATGTAAATTTCTCTATAAACACTAGGTGGCACTAACACTGTTTTCTCTCTTGTTCAAGCCTTAACTGGAACCAAGGCTAAGTACTTATTAAAAAAAAAAGGCTATTTAAAAAAATTGTTTTTCAAATTTATTTATTTAAAAAAGGTTCATCATTCATCTTAACTTGGAAGTTTTCTTAAGGTTCTTCTCCTTACATCCTCTTCCACTTTCAGGGGTAAAACTGATATTTTGTGTTCATATATTTTTGTATCCTTATTGTATTATTGTTGTCTTTTTTCTTTCTTTCTTTTTTTTTTTTTTTGGTACCGGGAATTGAACTTCGGACCTTGTGCTTGCAAGCCAGGTGGTGGAACCACTGAGCTAAATCCCCAGCCCAGTTCAATCTATTTTTTTTTTACAAAAGTGGAATCATAAATCAAGTGGTGACTTGATTAGTTTTGCTCAACCTTATATTCTTAAGCTTCCTCCAGGTTATCATATGTAGCTGTTTGCTTACTTTGTTTAGTGCTCCATTTTGACACAATTAACAAAAAATGTTTTTTCTGTTCTACTGCTGAATATTTAGGTTGTTTACAGTTAACAATCAGGCTCTGAGCATGACTTTGTACGTGTTTCTCATGTACAAATACAATAACTTTAGGTGTTTCTTTAACCTTATCAGATAAGGCCAAATTGTTTTTCATGGTAGCTGTACCAAAGGATTGTTAAAGTGTTCCAGTTCTGTATTATCATCAACAAATGCTATTGTAAGAAATGTGTTAAATGTGGCTTTAATTTACATTTCTCTATTAATGGGTTTCATTATTTTCCACAGTTTCCTGATTAAAAAAAAAAAAAGGTTTCCTCTCCTATGAAATATCTAGTCCAGCATTTTCCCTACTGTTTTACTGATTTCTTATTTCCTTAAGTCTGTAGTTCCTTATACATTCCGGATACTTACTCATCCTTTAACAATTATCTGTGTAACATTACAAATGTCTTTTACCAATTTTGTGGCTTTCCCTCAAATCTTCTTTATAGTATCTACTGATGAACAGACTTTTTCAATTTCATACAGTCAAATTCATCAAAGTTTCCTTTTATTAATATTTTAAGCCTTAAGAAATCCTTTTTTACTGAGGTAGTAAATATATCTTTCTATACCATGGTCGCTACATTTCACAGTTCTATCCCTTAAATGTCAGTATTTATACCAACTGGGATATTTGTATCTAGTATGAGACAAATATTCTATTTCATTTATTGTCATAGGGTTGGTCACATGGTTTTAGCACTATTTATTATACAAGCTATTTTTTCCCCAACCAAAATGGCAAGAACATTTCTGTCATAAATAGGTTTCCATTTTTATATAGATCTGCTTCTGGGCTGTCTTCTTCACTGGTCAGTCTGTCTAACCCAGTGCCAATATAAAACTGTCTTAATTACTAAAATTTTATAGTAAATTTATATTTGGTAAGGCAGATCTCCTCACCTTGTTCTTCTTCTTCAGGAATGTCTTGACTATTCTTGAATCTTTTCTCCTCCATATAAATTTTAGAATCAGCTTGTCAAGTTCCACAAAACACCTGTTGGGATTTTTATTGGAATTGCATTGAATCTCATCAATTTGGGGAGAGCTGACATCTTTACAATATTGAGCCTTCTAATCCATTAATCCTATCTCTTCACTAATTTATGCTGTTTTCCTTTAATGTCTTAAAATTTTTTTGTAATTTTCTGTCAAGATTTTATGACTATTTTGTTAAAATATATTTCAAAGTACTTTACATTTTGGATGTTACTGTAAATGGTATCTTTAAAAATTTTCTATTAGATTTTCTGTTTGTGGCCTACATGAAATACATTAATTTTTGATGCTTTTATATTTTAATCTTGCTACAATAATTAATTCTAATAATTCAACTAACATATTTCTGGGTTTTTCTGAAAATATTCTCCTACGGAAAAACTCATATTTTGCCTCTGCCTTTGCAAGCCTTTTGCCTTTTTTTTTTCTTGTCTCAGTATGCTGCCCAGGAGCTCCAGAACATGCTGAATATCATTCACTTTTGGGTTTGAATCCTCTTTCAAATATTCTCATGTAGCAGTTACCAGTGCACAAACCTTCTGCAGTGATGGGAAGTTAACTACCTTCCAAGGTAGTTCTTAGAAAATTTAAAAGAACACAAAACCCAGATACAATTTATTTTCTATTTCCCTTGCATAAATACTGTAAACCCAGTCAGCTGCTGCCTTCTCTGCCCCTTGCAAAGCCAGAACCCCAAATTCCTTGGTATGTTCAATGTCAAAGTCCTTGTCACAGTTCCTGCTAATTCCGACAGGACACTGGCTAATTTATCAGGAAACAACTCATCAAGCTCGTTTAACCCCTTTTCAGTTCAGATGTCCTTTAAGTCCCAGCCCCAGATGACACACACATGCCTTCCTCACTTGATAATCTAAGAATTAAACTGTGTTGCTAAAGATGTGGGGTTCTGCAGAAGGAGGTCACCAGGCACAGATTTTGGCTACTTCACTGGTTCCACCTCTTCCTCTTTTTTTCTCTTAATCCCCTTCCTCTAAAGGAGCTAAGCAAAGTTTACACCCTCCCCCTAAAACCTTGAGCACGTTTTAGGAACTTCAGCAAGTGTCTTTCTCAAGTGTTTCTATTAAATTTAATGATTTTCCTAAAACAAATACTGGTGAATAAAAAAGTTCCAGTTTACAACACTAGGATAAAAGTCATAGACTACAATTTCTACTCATAGTGGGGATTCATAGAAATGCTACAGTCTTCTTTTAGCTTGTCAAGTATCTGAAAACAGTTGTCATGCCTCATGCATATTGTTCCTTTCAGCTGTTCACACCATGGTCCAGTTTCTCTCCAGAAAAACAAACCATTTGGTAATATGCCTTTTCACAGCAACCTGGTCAGTCTTCTGGCACAGTTAAGTGAAGGACAATAATTCCTCTATTCTAGATGCTATATATACAATAAAGCACACCATGGTCCATTAGCTTTATTTCCCATATTTAAAAAAAAGCTTTTCCTGCTTTTTAAAGTATATTATAAAAATAACATATCTGTTGTAAAAAAATAATTTAGTAGAAAGCAGAAGTTCCCTGTCTTCTATTCCTTTTGCAGGTAGCCTCTTGTTAACAGTTTGCAATTTCTTCCAGAGTAAAGAAAAAAAAATGCAATAATTGGGCCAGGGATCTAGCTCAGTGGTTCCGCCATGCAAGTGCAAGGTCCTGAGTTTAATCTCTGGTAAAGGAAAGGGAAAGGGGAGGGGGGAGGGGGAGGGGAAGAGAGAGGGAAGGGGAAAGAAAGGAGCAATAATTATACCCAAAAACATACAAGTCTAGATATTTTTAAAAACAAAAATGGGATTGTATCTATCTGCAATATTTTTTTACTAGTACATTATTTTCCCCCTTAGTCTTGGGGATAGAACTCGGGACCCTGCACTTGCCAGGCAGGCGCTGTGCCACTGAGCTAAATCCCCGGCCCCAGTATGTGTTTACAGTGCATAATATATTTATCATGGGGAGTTGGTACATGTACATGACACATCTTAATTCTTTTCACATCCTCTGCCATGCCCTCCCCTTTCCCTCTGTTAGTCTCCTTCCCATTTGTCAAAAGATCTCCCTATTTCCTATTATTTATCTTTTATTTTGTGTTTTGATTTATTTATACTATATTTATCTTTTATATAAGAAAGCATCTGATTTTTGTTGTTGTTTTTTTTGTTTTTTTTGTTTTTGGTACCGGGGATTGAACTCAGGTCCTTGTGCTTGTGAGGCAGGCACTGGAACCACTAAGCTAAATCCCTGGCCCAGAAACCATCTGATTTTTAGGCTGTGTGTCTGATTTATTTTACTTAACAATATGGATTCAAAGTGCATCCATTTTCTTACAAGTGATTCAAATTTACCCATTTTTATAGCACAGTAGTGTGTATAAATACCTCATTTTCTTTATCCATTCATCTGTTGATAGGCTGCCTCACAGTTTAACTATTGTGCAGCTATAAACATAAGTATGTATGTATCACTGAATGTCATAATATATCTATTTTATGGCCTTTAAAAAAATTTTTGTGGTAATGAGGATTGAACCAAGGGGTTTTATACCAAATGGCATCCCAACCCCCTTTTTTTTGACATAGGGTCTTGCCAAGTCACTAAGTTGCCAAGCTGGGCTTGAACTTGTGATCCTCCAACCTTAGCCTCCCAAAGCACTAGGATTACAGGCATGTACCCTCCCATGCCCAGCTAACACATTTCTTTTAATGACAGTATAGAAGTTCATAATGGATTTATTAAATCATTTAGCCATTCTCCTATTTGATAGAAATTTATATTTTATCGTATTTGCTATTACCATTCAAAACACTGAAATGTAACCTCTTGTTTTTGGTTTGAGGGTACCAGGGATCAAACTTAGGACCTTGTGCTTGCAAGGCAGGCACAGTGCCACTGAGCTAAATCTATCCCCCTCGGCTCCTTTTGCTTTCTGAAATGGGGTTTCACTATGTAACCCAGGCTGGCCTCAAATTCACTGCAATCCTCTGCTTCAGTGTCCCGAGTGCTGGGATTACAGGCATGTGCCACCACCATGCTCAGCATTTAATGTATACTCTTTTACAAATGCGGTGGTAACTTGGTTCATGAATGCTTTTGTATGCAGATAATTTGATTCAAAGACAAAAGCATTCAGCCAAATTTTGTTTTTGTTTGCAAACTCTGAATCAGGTGACAAACATGACCATGGCCATCTTTTCCACACAAACACGAATGTGGCACCGGGGATTTAGCTCAGTGGTTCTGCCACCTGCTTCGCAAGTGCAAGGTCTTGAGTTTGATCCCCAGTACCAAAAATAAAACAACAACAAAAAGAAACAAACCACAAATGTGGCCATCTTTTCCAAAACTGTAGAACAAAAAGTTTATGAACTTGGGTACCACTGTAATATCTGTGCTTATAAAAGTTCGGTTAAGTAGAATTTTAGAAGCTAGTTCAGACAGTGTAAGCATTTAAATTTTAGCTGACACTGCCAAATCATTCTTTCAATACTATACCAATTTAAACTCTCCTTACCTCTGTATTACGGTATCTGTAATCCTCTACTTTTGCTCATTTTTAAAAATTTTCAAATCTGACAAGGCCAAAATAATGTTTAGTTTTAATATGTTACTTTCTAGATTATCAGATATAGTTTATCCTCTTTCTTTAAGTAGTGTTGAGTATCTAACCCATGCTATGCAAGTGTTCTAGGCAAGGCCTTTGCATTGAGCTACACCCCTGATATCCCTGCACACACTTTTAAATGTCAATAGAGTTTCATTAAGTTGTTCACACTGGGTTTGAACTTAGATCCTCCTGCCTCAGCTTCCCAAACTGCTGGGATTATAGGTATGCACCACCACATCCAGCTCTC
Organism: Fukomys damarensis; assembly: GCF_012274545.1. Taxonomy (NCBI): domain Eukaryota; kingdom Metazoa; phylum Chordata; class Mammalia; order Rodentia; family Bathyergidae; genus Fukomys; species Fukomys damarensis. The sequence goes on from NW_022900919.1 coordinate 42,784,631, forward strand.
AGCCCCCCGCCCCCAATAGAACTCAGGACTTTGCACTTGCAAGGCAGGTCTGGTGCCACTGAGATATGTCCCCAGTCCCTCTCAGCTCTTTTTTTCTTAAATTTCATTTCAAGACAAGGTCTTCCTGAGCTCTCCAGGCTGGCCTTCAACCTGGGATCTTCTTTTCTTTTTTTTTGAGATACCGTCTCACTATGTGGTTCAGACTGCCCTGGAACTCACTGTGTAGCTCAAGCTGGTCTCCAACTCACAGTGATCCTCCTGCCTCAGCCTCCTGAGTGCTGGGATTACAGGCATGCACCACCACGCCTGGCGCTGGGCTCTTCTTCCCTTAGTCTGAGTACCTGGAGGCATGGGCTACCACATTCAGCCCTGATCTTTTCACGTTTATAGACCATTTATATTTCTTCTGTAAACTGCCTATTTTCCACTAGATTATTTACCCTTTCCTCACAGGTTTCTGTCCTTGACGAAGATTCTCCCAGTTTGCCAACTTTTTGTATCATTTGTCATAGAGATGTTTTAAATTTTAAAATTATTTTTTAAATTATTTATAACAATTTATCATATATATCAAAATAACTAGCAAAAAGGAACTTTAAAAGGAGCTTGAAGACTCCCAGCACAAAAAATGTGACACTCTGATTTGATCATTTCATACTGTAAGAATTTATCAAATTATCACATCATACCCCATAAATATGTACAACTTGCTCATGTTAATAAAACTTATTTTAGGGCTGGGGATTTAGCTCAGTGGTGCTGCGCCTGCCTCATAAACACAAGGTCCTGCCGGGCATGGTGGCGCACGCCTGTAATCGCAGCACTTGGGAGGCTGAGGCAGGAGGATTGCTGTGAGTTGGAGACCAGCCTGAACTACATTGTGAGACCCTGTCTCAAAAAACAAAAAACAAACAAACAAACAAAAAGCACAAGGTCCTGAGTTCGATCCACAGTACCACAAAAAAAACTTTAGTGGATAAAGATTACTTAATATTTTAATGTATTAACTTTCTTTCTCATTCTGGTACCTAAATCATATATTTTGCTTAAGAAGGCTTTACCTACTGATGATTATAAAAATATTATTTTATGACAGTAAAAATAAGAAAATTGGTACATATGCTCTATGTACTGTTCCTTCTCTTCTCTGCCTAGGGTGAATGTCATACCTGACTTACTGTTATGCTTTATATTTAGATGTCCCCCCAAAGTCCCATGTGATCATAGGTGGGGCTTTTGGGAGGTGACTGGATTATAGGGGCTTATAGCTGATTTGCTATGAGATGGATCTTGTCAGAAGGGGTCACTGGGGGTGTGGCCTGGAAGGGTATATCTCATATCTCCCTTACCTGCTCCTCCTTTCATTCCCTCCATTTTCTGGATGCCATGGTATAGGCAGCTATTGTTTCGCTATGCTCTTCTGCCACACTGTCCTGGCTTGGAGCCACCAGACTATGGAATGAAGCCTCCATAAACTGTGAGCCAAAATAAACCTCTTCTTCAAGTTGTGGGTATTGGGTATTTTGGTATTGTGTCTCGAACAACAAGAAAAATTACTGAAACACCTACACTGGGCCAATCAGATTTTCTTTCCCAGGATTTTGAAAACTGGCAAAAGCAGGGGCTTCCCCTGAGCCCCAGAACCACCAAGACAGGCTTGATCTCATCTTTCCATTCTCCCAGCTCTTCCAAATAGACAGCTCTGTGTTTTACTCAATTACTCTCACCCGACTCCCCCATCAAACTCACAGGATCTTGTGCTTGTGAGGCAGGCATGGAGCGCCACTGAGCTAAATCCCTGGCCCAAGTTGATTTTTTTAAAGTTAGAAAACTCTTGGCACAAAGTAGACAAGATCAAAATATTGCATGGGATACAACCTTTCTATAGACACCTTCACTATGTCCTGAGAAGGATCAAGGAGGATTCGCCATTTTTTGTACTGGGAGTCTTCAAGTTCCTTTTAAAGCTCCTTTTTGCTAGTTATTTTGATGAATTGTTATAAATAATAAACACAAATAATTTTAACATATGCCTTGCTGGAGGGCCTACACTTGTGAGAAGAGCACTAGCATCTTTCCGAATGATGGAAATAGAAGGCAGCCGGAGCTTACTTGAATGTATCCAACATACTAGCATGCTTCATAAAGGGCCCACCTCACTTAACTCTTAGCTCTGTATCATTTCACTGATCCAAAGAACCCTGTAATAACAGGAAGGCCAGTCACTTGTGAGGAAGAACGATTACTGTTGAACATCAACACTCAAATACCATGAACCTCCCTCTTCATCTTTCTGCAAGAATCTGCAATCATTTATTATGGTAACTGTGTAGTGGGTAAAGGAAAATGCAAATTTATGTGGTTCTAGTCTTAAGCTAACTTGTTCCTGGGAAACACAGAACACCATTTTATGTCAGAATGGAGCCACTGCAGGCCAGGTGATGGAAGAAGTTTTGGCACACTCTGTCCTCACATTATGAGGTATCCATTAAGCAGAATGTCTATACTGCTCTTCTAATTCACTAAATACAGCCTGTTATAGAAAGAGGAAATTCAAACTCCTGGAGCAGTGATCTCTATCAAAATGCTAAGTCCCTAGCTGAATAGCAGAGATCTTAAGTGCTACAGAAGACTTAAAAGCTGCAGAATAGCTAGCTGGGTATGGTGACCACTCCTGTGGTCCCAGCCATTTAGAAGGGTGAAGCTGGAGGATCTCTTGAACTTAAGTCCCCCCCTGCTCCCCGGTACTGGGGATTGAGTCAGGACCTTGTGCTTATAAGGAAGGTGTGGTGCCACCAAGCTAAATCCCCAGCCCTGCCCCTAAGCCAGCCTAGGCAATATAGTGAGACCTGCAGAACAATGATGAAATACTCCACTGACATCTCTGAGTTCAACAGTGGTAAAGAATGAATGCTCAAAAACTAGTGAATTTCCTGTTACCTCTCCTGCAAGCCACCAAACAGATCAACACAAAAGAAACCCAGTGAATCAGGACCTGCAGACTTGCAGTTGCTTTCCCAATAATTCTTCTTCTATATATTAACAGATAATTTATAGTACCTGGAATATTCCTAGTAAGGGGTCAAGTATATGTTCTTATATAAACAAACACCTGACGCAGTTTTCTTCTTGCGAAAGGAGCTGCCTCATGGACAAATCATCCTGACCTCTCTGTACTGTGATCTGGTTCATCAGGGCTTTGTCTCGCTGTTTCATAGGACATCACCTGACAACCATGCTAATGATATCAAGCTGACAGAACCTGAAGAACAGGAATTATGTACCTGAGATATATACGCTAGATATAAAATAATAGTGGCTTACCATCTCAAACAAGTTTTCTGAAAGTCAAAGGCTTACAGCACACCAGGAAATCTCCACCACCTCTCTCACACTAAGGAGGAGGAGCAATGCTTACTAGGTCACTTTGGGTTTTGGAGATAGCATATACCACATGCCAGTTTTCTGCTCTGACTCATTTATTGAGAGATCAGAAAAGAAATGGCTCTCCCACTGATCTAGGCCAGGGAGAATTGACTGTGGTACAGTCTGTGGGTTTTGAAAATGTCCATGGTAAGGCTGAGTAGAAGAATCATGAAAACCCTTATTATATGGGGACAATACCATGATCTTGTCAGTAACACCATGCTTATACCTTAGAACTGGATTCTAGGGTAGAGACTATAAACCTGACCACAGGACAAATGACTTCAATTTCCCAAACTAGGCATCAGGTGGTCCAACACGACACACAATTTTTTTGAGACAATAGGACACAAATTTGGACACGCTTGGCAGAATTCCACCACAGCTGGAAAAGATGTGTATAGCCTGTCATACAATTCATTCCTTTGATAGATACTTCTGATTTCTTCAGGATGTCAGTAAGGAAGAAAAGAAGTCCAGCCTTGTACACACATTGCTTTGTGTAACATGACATGCTGGCCCATGCTGAAGTAGACCGCTGTGAGGTAACAAACTTAAGTGATAGCTCTGAATGAGTACAGAGAAATTCTCGCAATGAACAGAGTTTCAAGCAAGTTACCATACTATCTGTTTCACAGGAGGTAAGAACCTAAACTGATCTCCAGGTAGTGACTTATAGGAACAAAAGCGACAGGAAGTACTTATTTTCCATGTGAATGCTCACTAAGCAGCATGCACTTCTTAGATCCCAGGCAATGCTGGTCAGTCTTTCCTTTGCTATCCCAGTGCTGGCCTGATAAGCTCATAAATATGTTGGCCATATGTGCTATCACCACAATATCTATCTGAATTTTCCTATCACACATCTTGGAATACTACCACCTTCCAGGTGCTCATCTTGACTGGGATCAGAACTGGTAAGCAGAGATCAACTGGTAGTATATATAAGTTCTGCTTCCTTAAAGAATTGCAAAAAATACAAATCTAAGATAAGGCCTATGTGCTGTAGTATATCATAGTCCCCATTTTCTACACTGATCTTTTCCTATGTCTACTTTAGACACTCTGGGTCCCCTGCTCTAGATTCTAAAAGGCCATCTCTTAATATGTGCTCCTATAACTTGCAACAGTCCTTCATGTACTTTTGTTCTTCTTTGCGGAAGTTTCCCTACTGGGTAGTGAATTCCTTGAGAATAGGGATTGGATCTGTTTTTGCTCCTGATCAAGTTGCTGGCTCAGCATACTAGCTAGAACATATTAGATGCCTAATAAGTGTTTATTAAACAAATGAAGTAATAAATGCAAGGAAAAATGGATGAATAGATAGATGGATTGATGAGGGAAGCAAAACAAAACCTTTATTACTTCCTGTCTTGGTCACACAGGAAGAGTCAGATGAACTTGGGAAACAATTTTTCACCTCTTGACAAGTAGCAACCTGCTTCTACCTTATGACTCAAATAGTACAGCTGTAGGTCTGCCTTCTTCTTCCCTGTTTATAAATAAGCTTCAAAAAAAAAAAAAAAAAAAAAAAGAACTCACATTGAATTCTTCTCTGAAGAGCTTATTGTCGTCAGCCATTCTCCTGTTAATCTCTTCTTCCAGCTTGTCCACAGGCAGGGGTGGGTACTTTCTGTTAGTGCTTGGGGACCTGGCCAGAAGTGGCACACTCTGGGGTTCTGCAGTACACAAAGGTGAAGGTCAGGCAAGTGCTCTAGATGCAGCTCTTTTTCTGGAGACTAATTTGGGGATTCTAGCCCATAGCTCAAGCCTCTAAGAAGCAAAGTTGTCTCTTTAGAAGTTTTTTTCTTTTTTTAAATAGTCTTATTCTTTTGAAAGGATGTAGAAACCTCTAATTTATTGGTTTTCTTCCCCATGGTTTCCCATGCCTTACCCACATCCTCAGTGCGGCCATTTGATAAGCGGAAAGAGTTGGAATGGCTCCCAGCTTGCTTGTATTTCTTAAACCTAATGAGAAAATATTTGTAATGAAAAACTAAGCACAGAGGCAGAAGAGGCCAATCCACTGTCTCTGCAGTACTGCTTTGCTCCTGCTTCACCTTGGCACACTAGAAGCCAACCTAAGTACCACCACCAGTATATTCTGGCTTATGTGGCTCTTCTAGGCAGCTCCCATTCCAGAACCCACAAGAGAGCATAGCTACATCAGGAAGAAAAACAGTGAGTGAAATATAGTGGGGAAGACAGGAAGATCTATATAAAACAAAAACTCTGGTGTTTCCCCATGCAGGCTAGGAGCCTTAGGGAGAATATAGTTCCAGAATGAGTGGTAATAGGACTCCTACAAAATGATAGACACATGCCAAATTGTTAAGAGTCACAAAAGGTCTCCCTCTCTACTCTTGCAGAAGAAGAAAGACAACAAGGAGCAGATTAAGTCAAAGATAAGTCAAGGTTAAACCCAGGTAGTCAAGGTAGTAGCTTTAGCAAGATGAGAACAAATGTGCCATGCTCTTCCTTGGTTTCTTCTCCTTGATTCTGCTGTTTGAGCCACTAAGCTACAATCCCCAGTCCTCCAGCAGGTTTTTGTTGGGCATGTAAATTTGCTAGTGTCCTTTTAGGGGTTACTTCCACAAGGCTACAGGTGATGATCCTAAAACACTTGTCAGTAACAACATAGACTGACTTTTTCATCTAATGTCCAAGACACCACTCTGGGCTTAAGGATGAACTAGAGTTGAGAGACGGGATTTAGACACATGGAAGCAAAAGACTATGTACAGGTTTTAAACTATTTCTAAGTAAAAAGTTCAACCTTAGCACTATCATGAGTCATTCCCCCTCTATCTGACTTGCCCTTATCCACTTGTCTTCTGGACTATGTGGGCTTCCTGAGACAGTAGGGCACTGAAATAGTCCAAGAGAACACATAAACATTAGCACTTACCTTAACATATACAGAACTATGATGATAAACACAATCACTAGCAGAGAGGACAAGGCTACTATCACTGCAATAATTGAAGTCTCATCTGAAACAAAGAGAACAGAACAAATAATCGCTGTGCTGTACAACGAAGGGCTCAAGTCATCTGTACAGGGTACAGCCTGATGAGACAAAAGGGCCCATTCAGTGCTTCTACAGATGAAAGGCTACAGAAGGGGGAGGGGAGAACACTGTCCCACCTTCCCCTGCCATCCCAAAGCTATAGGGCAGGGGGTAAAAGAAGGAAGGAATACGCGGCCAATGACATGAACAGAGATATATATTTGTTTACTCTGTCTCTGTGAGTTAGAATAAAAGTTCTCTGAAGGCATGGACTGTTTTATTCATTGTTATCTCCTTTGGGCAAAACAATGTTTGGCACATAAAAAGCACTAAAAAAGAGTTGGGTGTGGTGATACACAGTTAAAATCCCAGCCACTTTGGAAGCTAAAACAGTAGGAACATAAGTTTGAGGACAGTCTGGAAAACTTAGTGAGGCCTTGTCTCAAAAAATATAAAATAAAAAGAGGGCCAGAGATTTAGCTCAGTGGTTCTAGCACCTGCTTCGCAAGCGCAAGGACCCAAATTCGATCTCCAGTACAAAAACAAACAAACAAACAAACAAAAAGACCCCCCCAAAACCATATATATATGGTTGGTAGCTCAGTGGTAGGGTATTTATGTAGCATGTGCAAGCCCCAGTATTACACACACACACACACACACACACACACACACACACACACATACACACACACATAGTTGGATGCACAAACACAATCATGATGGCAAGCTGGGTGTACAGGCCAACACTGTACTACACTCTCCCAGCCTCAATGGGGTCCATCTCAGGTCCCATGTTCAACATGCAGCCCATCTGGCTGAGTGAAAGGGAATTTTCCTGGCCCACATATAACATATAATGTAGCAAGTATATATAAGTAACAAGTTTTCATTTAAAATATATATACATATTTGGTATGCAGATCAAACTCAGGAACTTGTGCTTGCGGAGGCAGGTGAGGTGCCACTGAGCTAAATCCCAGCCCTAAAAAAATATTTTTATTATAACTTTTTTTTGGTACTGGGGATCAAACTTGGCACCTTGTGCTTGCAAGGCAGGTGGCAGCACCACTGAGCTAAATCCCCAGCCCCTATTATAACATTTTTTAAAAGTCAGGCTGCAGGATGGGAAGAGGGTATTTCTCTTTTTCTTTGAGACAAGATTTTAAATTGCCCAGGCTGGCCTCATGATCCTACTGCCTCAGTCTCCCATGTGCTGGAATTATACGCATGCACCAACATGCTTGATTTCTCTATTAAAAACCCAAATGACTTTGTGGCACAGTGAATAAACAAAATTGTTCTTATTGAAATAAAGATATATTATTAGATTCTTAAATACCAAATCTAGGTGCTCCCTTCTTTCTCTTTTCCATTTCTTGCTTCCTCAGACACCTTTTGTCAGAATCCCAAGCACAGCAATATTTGGCCTGGAGACAGGCAAGCCTCCAGCCAATCCACAGGGCCTGAATCCCTTTCCACCATCTCTAGTCCCAGTTTTCACACCAATGACCATGTTAGGACTTGTCCTCCTTCATTCTCACCTCTAACATCAACTATACAACCAGTCTGAGTTATTTATAGCTACCTTTGCCTCTGGGAGATGTCCTTCCCTATAAAGGTCCATCTTGTCATGTGGGCTCAATTATATTCATTATTGTCAACTCAAAGACTTGTTTCCTTGACCTCACTTACCCTCCTCCAGGTACCATCATCTTCATGTGTCTCTCTTCTAAGACAATTTCTTACAACAGCTGTCTCCCTGCTACAATCCTTCCTTCCTCTCATCTCAGATGAGGTTTTGCTATATTGCTCAGGCCTGTCCTAAATTCATGATGCTCCCACTTTAAGAGTCCTCAAAGTACTTGGGATTATAGTTGTGTGCCAGTGTGGCAGACTCTCTTACTTCTTTTCTCTAATTCCTTAGCCCTAGGTTCTCCTTAATCTCTCTGCTTCCTACCCTAGTGCTCCATTTAAACTGTTCAGCAAGGGACACTAACAAATTCTGTATTGGCAAGTCCAATAGAACATTTCCATCCATATCTGATTCAACTTCTTAGTAGCATTCATTTAAAAATTTTTCATGGACCAGTAATTTCAACACTCTTCCTGGCACTGGGAATAGAGAAGTGCTTTGACAGACAAATGACAGCTTACATTCTATGGGGAAGAATGAGGACACTTTTTATAAACAAGTAAACACAATTTCAGACAGGGATGAGGGAGGAGGAAGGGGAGGAGAAGAGGAAGAAAGGGAAGGAGAAGGAAAGTGAGGAGAGAACAACAGGAGGCGAAAGAGGAAGAGGAAGAGGAACAATAACAGGAATGGTAAGGTGATGGAAAGTGGGGATGGGGAAGACAGTGGTTTGGGAAAGTCTCTCTGAGGAGGAGTTTGTATCTGAGCGGAGCTCTAAATGAGAGGAAGTGAACCATGCAAAAATCTGAGTGAAGAGCTTTCTAGGTAAAGGAAACAAGCATAAGAGCCTTTATAAACTTTGCCGGTTCAGAAAAGGCCAGTATGGTAGAACAAACAGAGAGGTGGGCTGGAGTCAAAAGACTTATGTTTTGTAGGCCATAGCAATGAGTATGGGTTTAATTCTTGAATGTGATAAGAAAATACTATGTGATTGGAAGGCCCCGAACAGAGGCAAAATATAACTGGATTTTAAATTATAATTTGCAGTGTTGAGAACTGAATGCAGATGGATTTATAATAGTTTCTATTTATGTATAAAGATCAGCTAAAGCCAAGAGCAGTGGTGCACACCTGTAATCCCAGGTTCTCTGGATGCTAAGGCAGGAGGATCCCAAGTTAGTAAGCAATTTAGCAAGAATCTGTCTCAAAATAAAACTGAATAAAAAGGGGTGGGAATGTAGCTCAGTGGTGGAGTGCTTACCTAGGGTGCGCAAGAATCTGGGCTTAAGGGGAGGGGAGGGGGCGCAGAAAGAGGAGGGAAGAGAGGGAAAGGGACAGCTAAACTGACTCATAAATGGCAACCATTAGGTAGGAGGTTTCTAGCAGAACGTGGTGACATGGAAACCAAGAGCAAAATTTTTCTAGGAGACAGCAAATTAACTCAATCAAATACTACCAACAGATTAATCAGGATAAAGATGGCCAAGTGACACTGGGTTTGACAAGGTGGAAGCTATTGACCTTTTAGAGTAATTTCAGTTGAGTATGGGTGAGAAAGCTTAAATGGAATAAAACTAAGAAAGAGGAGAGGTGAGACAACCTTTCATGAGGATATTTAAATGAAGGGATATAGAGAATGGAGCAGCAGCTGGAGGAAAATGTGGGGTAAAAACCATGGGGGGAGTGTGATACTGGGTATTAAATTCAGGGCCTTTGGACTGAGCTACATCCCCAGGCCTTATTGTATTTTTACTTTTTGAAACAGTCTCACTAAGTCACTAAGGTGTCCAGTCTGGACTTAAATTTGCGATCTTCCTACCTCAGTCTGGGATTACAGGCTTGTGTCCCATCCCCTGGTTTTTGTTTTTAAGAGATGAGTGGACTGGGGATTTAGCTCAGTGGCACTGCACCTGCCTTCCAGCGCAAGGTCCTGAGTTCGATCTCTAATACCACACCAAAAAAAAAAAAAAAGGTGTGTGTGTGTGGGATGTATTATGTATTACATCATGCTTCTTTGTTGGCGGTGATGTAGTTCTCATCTTAAAATGAACATTTACACTGGTTGACCACTCCGTCCTCTTTGAAGTACTTTCTTGCTTTATATGCAAAGCACAGTACAGATCTTCTTTCTATCTTTTAGCTGTTCCATCTTTCTCCTTTGCTGGTTGTTCCTCTTCTAATACCAGCTCTAACTGTGGGAACCCCTCAGGGATCTGTCCTTGGCACTCTTCTCTGCATTCTACCTAACTGATCTGATCAGACAGATGCTCTAAGCACAAATAATATGCCAGCAATGCCCACATTTGCACTGCCTGCTTCTGAACGCTCTACTGAGCTTCAGGCTCTCACCAGCATATCTGTCACCTTCACCTTAAATTCCAGAGTCAATACAAACTTTCTGATTTTAAACCTTTCCCTCATCATTCAGTGGCTAGTCCTCCCATTCTGTTGTTCAAGTAAGATATGTGGAAACCACCCTGATTTCTCCCTCAAACTTTTCTTCTATATCTAGCCCAGCTGCAAGTCATGTGTTTTAGGGGTAGAACCAGTACTTCAGATCTGTCTGCCTTTTGACCACTCTATTGCCATCTACCACTTAGTCCTAATCTGTAACCTCTCTAACATGGATCATCACAGTAAGTTCTGAACCCAGACAATCTATTCTCCAAAAAGTAGACAGAGTGTTAACTAAGAAAATAAATCAGGTCATGACCCTCTCTTTCAATAGCTTCTTAAGCTTTTAAAATACTTATTCCATCTCTCTACCCTGACCTATAACTTCCTTAACCTGACTTTTACCTCCGCATCTCCTGCCACTCTTTCCTTGCTCACTACACTTCAGCCACAGCATCCAGAGTAGGAGTTTATTCATCCTCACACCTCTCAACATGTAATTCCTGTGCTTCACATTGGCCTCCCTCCATTCTTCACCTGGCTAACTCCTACTCATCCAGTTCTTACTTTAAGTGTCACTTTTCCCAGAGAAGTCTTCTCTGACTTCCATACTAAATGTATCATCTCTAAAATAAGTTGTTCTGAAGACTAAGATTATCCATGTGAAATTTTTGGCACAGTAACTAGCACACTTTATATATTCAATGGTAGCTTTTATTTTTGGTGCTATTCTCAAAGAGCATCCTATTCTTTCCCTTGATAATATTTCTCATCCTTTGTAGTTATATACTTGACTAGTTGATTAATGAGTGTTATCTCTTTTATCATAAATTCCACAAGGGCAAGGATTATACATGTTGTATTTCCTACTGTGTATCTTAAAATTTAGGATCTATTTTAGTAGAAACTAACAATACTGGATTATGATGTGTGAATGAATGGTGGAATTAGTAATTTATCACTAAATATGCCTTTGTTAAATTGCAATCACAGGTATTATGAGAAGGTATTCAGAAGGTTTGGGATATAACTCAGTGGTAAATCACTTGCCCTGAATGAACGAGGCCTGAGTTCAATACCCAGCAAGGGGATGGAGTGGAGGGAACTGGGTATGGTGGTCCACATCTGTAATTCCAGTACTCTGGAATGGTGAAGCAGGAAGATCACAAATTCAAGCCCAGACTGGCTCAGCCCTGACTCAAAAATTTTAAAAAGGGTTGGGGATATAGCTCAGTGTAACACTCTTGTTCAATCCCCAGTGCTACCAACCTACATACTTAAATAAATAAATAAATAAATAAATAAATAAATAAATAAATAAAATAAGACACCTAGTGATGCAAAGGGAAACATTTGCTTTGGTATCCAGAAACCCACACACTAACAGTGGGCCTCTGTAAGTCTTTGTCTAGAACAGAAGTGGGCAAACAAAGAACAAATCTAACCCACCACCCATTTTGTAAATAATAGTTTACTGGAACATGATCACATTTATTCATTTACATATTGCGTGTGACTGCTTCTGCACTACAAAAGTAGAAATAAGTTGATGTGACAGGGCCTGTATGGTTGCAAACTGAAATTTTCTATTAGTTGGCTGGCCCCTGATACAAAAAATCTGGCAACCCATAATCTAGAACATTGCTACTTCCTTTCCTCTTACACAGTTCTACCTTGAATAACACTTTTTTGACTAAGTTCTCTGATTGCTCCCCTTAACAAAATTAATTGCTCCTTTCTTTCTTGAACTTTCGTAATAATAGATATCGCCCTTATCACATTGGGTTAGGGTGACTCCTTATACATACATTAAATAATAAACTTCTTGAAGACATGGACTCAAGAACATTTCCAGATATTCCTAATCTCATATTTTAGAGCCAAGGATGTAGCTTAATGCTTTCCTAGCATACAAAGTACTGGGTTTGAAACCCAGAACCACGAAAAACAAAAGCACAGTGACTAACTGCTTGTGGCAGGCAAGTCTTGAGGATAAGGCAGTCAACAAATCAAAATTCTTTGCCCTTGTGAAACTTAACATTTTAGTGAAGAACAGGACAATATGTAAGTAAGAAAACATACAGGCAGTGATGCATGCTATTAAGAAAAAAATAAGGCAGAGTAAAAAAGAGGGAAATGGGTAGGAAGTGTTTTATTTAAGATGAGGTGGTCAGGCAAGATCCCGAATGAGTGAGTCAATGGAATGGGTATCATCAGGAAGGTACAGGACTGGGCAGTATTATGACCAAGAGCTGACAATTACAAGCAATAAAGGAATAAGGGAGTCATCTAGCCAGATAACATAGAAATCAAATAATAACAGTTACTATTATAGTTACTATTAAAGCACATTTTTGGCTGCCACACAGCAAAGCACAATCCTGTATCATTTCAATATTTTTTGCTTGTTTTTTTTTTTTTTTTTTTTTTTTTTTTTTTTTACTGGGGATTGAACTCAAGACCTTTTGCTTGTGA
>NW_022900919.1:42797606-42813111 GCF_012274545.1 Fukomys damarensis
TTTTTTTTTTTTTTTTTTTTTTTTGTTTTGGTACCAGGGATTGAACTTGGAACCCTGCACTTGAGAGGCAGGCAGTTGAACCACTGAGCTAAATCCCCCAGCCCTGTATCACTTCCTTATTGTTATAACCCTAACCTTTTAGAGCTTTCAAAGATACAAACAGCCAGCTATGGCATGCATGCCATGGGTTCACCATCACTGCCTTAGGTAGACACCATTATTAAATCTATTTTACAGCTAAGGAAACTAAGCAAGGAAATTAAATAATTTACTCATGATTGTACAACTGCAAATCAAAAGCAGGAGAACAAAACCACACTACTATATAGATTCTTCATAAATTATAAGACCAAGAACACTTTAACTCTTCTAAGCTTTCAGGCTACAACTCTCCTCCATCATAAAATTCAGATTTTTTACCTCAACATCTATTTATACCCATTACATCCATTTTCCCCTAATTTTAATTTTTTAGTAATTTTTCTGCTGTACATTATAATTTTCATGGGGAGTTGGTACATGTACGTAATATATCTGTTATCATCTCCTTCCCCTCTTCTTACTCCTCTCTCCTAGCTCTTGGGCCTTCCCCTTTTGGGAAAAAAATCTTCCTATTTTCTGTTATTTACCTTTTATTTTGCTCTTTATATTTTGGATTTCTCATATATGAGAAACTATGAGTTATTTAAGCTTCCGTGTCTGATTAATTCCACTTAACATTATGGTCTCAAGGTGCATCCATTTTCCTACAGATGACTCAAGTTTATTCTTCTTTATGGTAAAGTAGTATGCTACTATACCTAAATATCAAACTTTCTTTATCCATTCATCTGTTGAAGGTCCTATAGGCTTTTAAGATTTAGCTATTATGAATTGTGCTGCTATAAACATGGGTATGCATGGATCACTGTACAGTAATATAGTATCTTTAATTCTTTTGGGAAGATACCTAGAAAGGAAATACCTGGGATCAAATGAAATTTCTATTTTTAGTTTTTTGAGGAATCTTCATACTAATTTCCATAATGGTTATAGTAGCTTACAACAACAATGTAGAAAGGCTATTTTTTTCCCCAGAGCCTCACCAGCATTTGTTATTATTTGACTTTTTTTGGTACTGGAGATCCAACTTGGGACCTTGCACTTGCGAGGCAGGTGTGGTATCCTTGAGATAAACCTCTGGCCCAATTGTTTGATTTCTAAATGATGGCCATTCTACCTGAAGATGGAATCTCAGTGTTATTTTAATTTGCATATCTCTAATGGGCAGAGATGTTGAACATTTTTTCATGTATTACTCATTTATACTTCTGAGAAGTATCTATTCATTTCAGTTGCTCACTTTTAAACCAGGTCTTTTATTTTGGAGGGTCTAATTTTTTATGTGGTCTGGATATTGGTCCCCTGAGGAATAGTTGGAAAAAATTTTTCCAATTCTATAGGTTGTCTCTTTACTCCATTGGTTGTTTCCTTTGCTGTGCAGAAGCTTTTAAATTTGAAACTATCCCACTTGTTGATTCTTGATGTTATATTTTGGACAATTGAGGTTCTATTCAGAAAGTTCTTGCCTACACCTATTCTTTCAAGAGTTTTATCTATTTTATTTTCCAGTATATTGTTTCTGTTTTAACATTTAGATCTTTGACCTATTTTGCTTTTTAAAAAAATGTTCTCAGTACCGGGGATCATATTTAGGAATTTGTGCTCGCCAGGCAGGCACAGAGCCACTGAGCTACACATCACTGGCCCTATTTTGCTTTTAGTTTAGCACATGGTGAAAGATATGAGTCTAGACTCAATCTTCTTCAAGCAGGTAGCCAGTTTCTACAGCATCATTTGTTAAAGAGGCTATCTTTCCTTCAGCATTAAGTTTTTGGCTCCTTTGTCAAAGATCAGATAGTTGAATGTACCTGGGATTGTTTCTGCATTTTTCTATTCTGTTTTTGTACTTGATCTTAGCTAAAAGGCTGAGAAGCAATACACACATCTGTTTTTGTACCAGTACCATGCTGTTTTTATCAATGTAGCTTTGTAGTATAACCTGAGGCTAGGATTGTGATGCCTTTTGCTTTGCTCTTGTTGCCCAGGAATGGTTTTGCTATTGAGTCTCTCCTGGTTTCTTATGAATTTTAGGATTATTTTCTCTAGTTCTGCAAGGAATGCTACTGGTATTTTGATTGGATTTTCTTAAGTCTGTTCGTCAGTTTTGAAAATATGGCCATTTTGACAATAATGGTTCTACCTATCCAGAAATGAGATATCTTTCAATTTTATGATATCCTCTTTTATCTCCTTTTTAGAGTACTGTAGTTTTTGTTGTAGAGGTCTTTCATTTTCATGATTAGGTTAATTCCTATTTAATTTTTCTTGATGCTATTGTGAATGATATTGTTTTTTTTTTAAGACAGGGTCTCACTATGTAGTTCAGCCTGCTCTGGAACTCACTGTGTAGCCCAGGCTGGTCTTGAACTCTCAGTGATCCTCCTGCCTCAGCCTCCTGAGTGCTAGAATTATAGGCATGCACCACTGTGCCCAGCTTGATATCGTATTAAGTTCTTTCATTTATTACTAATGCTGTTCAGGAACACTATAGATTTTTTTTGGTAGGAATCGAACTCAGGTCCTTGTGCTTGCAAGGTAGGAGGCAGAACCACTGAGCCAAATCCCCAGCCCAACACTATTTTTGTGCAATGATTTTTGCATCCTGCCACACTAGTAAATTTGGTTATTAATTCTGGGAGTTTCTTGGTAGAACTGCTGGGTCTTCTATGTAGAGGATCATTATCATCTACAAAAAAATGATAATTTGATTTCTTCCTTTCCTATACATATCCCATTTCTTTCTCCCTCTTGCATGGTTGCTCTGGCTAATGTTTTGAGTATAATATTAAACAGGAGTAATGATAGTGGACTTCCTTGTCTTGTTCCTGACTTTTGAGGAAAAGCTTTCAGTTTTCCCTCATTTAATATTATGTTGGCAAGTTTGTCATAAATAGATTTTATCAGATTAAGGCTCTTCTACACCTTCTTTGGTATTTTTAAAAAATCATCAATGATAATTGGATTTTTATCAAAAGCTTTTTCTGTGTCCATTCAGATGATCATGTGATTTTTGTCCTTGCTTCTGTTTATGTGATGTATTAGATTTATTGAATTATGTATGTTGAAACATCCTTGCATTTCTAGGATGAAGCCTACTTGATCATGGAGTATGATCTTTTTAGATGATTGCTACATTCTGCTTGCCAGAATCTTGCTGAGTATTTTTGCATCTATATTCATTAAAGAGATTGCTCTAGAATTTTATTTTGGGTTGGGTCCTTGATGTGGTTTTAGAATCAGGGTAAGGCTAGTTTTCAGGAATGATTTTGGTAGTACTCTTTCCCTTTCAATTTCATTAAAGAGCGTAAGCAATATTGGAATTAGATTATCTGAGAAATTCTTGTAGAATTAAGTGGTGAGTTCACTGGGTCTTGGACTTTTGTTAGTTGGTAGGGTTTTTTCCACTGCCTGCTATTGGTTCATTCTGGATTTTTTGTTTCCTTGTTTTTGTTTTTTGAGACAGGGTCTCGCGATGTAGTTCAGACTGGCCTTAACTATCACTATGTTGCCCAGGCTGGCTTTGAACTTGTGGTGCTCCTCCAGCCTCAGCTTTATTCAGGGTTTTTACATCTTCTTGCTTCAGTTATGGTAGTTCATACTTATCTAGGAATCTATCCATTTCTTCTCAATTTTCCAATTTATTGGAATACAAATTTTGAAAGTAGTTAATAATCTTTCAGATTTTGAAGGGGTCCATTGTGATTTCTTCTTTTTCATTTCTAATTGTATTGGTTTGGGTCTTTTCTTGCCTTTTATAGGTAAGCTAAGGTTTTGTCTATTTTACTTATATCAGAGAGCCAGCTCTTTGACTCATTGTTCTTTTTGTCTCAATTTAATTTCTGTTCTGAACTTTATAATTTCTTTCCTTGTACAGTAACTCCCCGATTTGCAAACATTTGAGCTGCAAACTTTCATAGGTGTACTGTTGTTGGCTTATGTATGAATCTAATTTATGAACAATTCTCCGAGAATGAAACTTGTTTGCAAGTTGGGGACTTATTGTACTAGCTTTGGTTTTGGATTATTCTTTCTTTTCTAGGACTTGGGGTGCATCTTAGGTTATTTATTTGGACTTGCTCTGTTTTTCTGATGAGGGCAATCACAGCTATACACTTCCTCTTAGGACTGTTTTCATTATGTCCTATAGGTTCTGGTATGTTGTACCGGCATTACTGTTTGATTTTAGGAACTAATGATTTCATTGATTCCTTTTGCGACTCACTAATTATTCAGGAATGTATTGTCTGATTTTCATATGTTCTCGTAATTTCTGTGGTTTCTTTTGGCATTGATTTCTAGTTTCATTACACTATCATCTGTTAATATGCGTGGGATAATTTTGATTCTTTTGAACTTACTTAAAGCATAATTTATGGTCTAGTATGTGATCTATTTTGAAGAAAGTTCCATATGTTGCCAAGAAGAATGTGTACTGTCTTGTTGTGAGATGGAACACTCTATAGATATTATTACTACGATAATCTAAGAACACCTCTGTTAAGGAGCATATCTAGATGCTCCCAGAAAGCCTCAAATACTGATAGGTGGGGCTTCTGGAAGGTGACTGGGTCATGGGTGTCATGATATTAGATTAGTCAACTAGGTGTGATGTTGGGAGGTGAAGCCTGGTGGGAAGAGGTGAGTCAATGTGGATATGGCTTGGAAGTATTATACATTCCTCCTCTTTCCATGAGTTTTGTTCTGCTTCTTGCCTGCCATGCCATGAGCTCTTTCTCCTTTGCCATGTTGCCCTACCTTGGAGCCAGCTGGCTATGGACTGAAACATCTACAAACTGAGGCAAAATAACCTCTTCTCCCTCCTTTGATTTGTGGGTGTAGGATAATTTGTCCCAGTAATGAGAAAAGTAACTAAGACAAAAATTCTTTAAATAAGAATGTCAATCCCTTTCTAGACTCCAATTCTACCAAAACACTGAAGGAAAAAAGCCAGAGACACAAATCTAGATGATCTGAAATGAGCCCTGTGAAACTTTAAGGAGGTTTATCTGACTGGTTCTAGAATTCTGTAGCTGAAGGACTTCTTTATAAATATTAAGAAGACACAGTATTTTTTTTTTTTTTTTGAGACAGAGACTTACTATGTAGTTCATGCTGGCCCAGAGAAAAGCTCTACCCCTCTTTGATTCCAGTTCAAGAGCTACCTTTTACACTGACTACAGGGCATCTCATTTCCCGCATCTACTCAACACTGCTACTTTCACTGCCTCACAGGTGGTATAGTAAGAAAATACTTCCCCAATAAACCTGAAAAACTTTCTCAGTTTGGTTCTGAGGAATGTCTGTTTTTCCTAGAATCAAACTAAAAACTGAAATGTAAACCTAGCGAAGGTTAAGAATAACTGGAGAGCAGAGTCATTATGGCTGCTGATTACATTCTGAGGAGGTACTTACTGTACTTGGGCCAGATTAGGCCAGACTCAATTTAGCACATTCTTGCATATATATAAATCACCCAAACTAACACTACGAAAAAATGCTTTAAAAAAGAAAAATGGTTTTAAGAAGACAAATATTGTATTGTATTTAAATGATGTATCTAGAAAAGACAAACTCATAGGCAGAAAATAAAATAATAACTGCTACCGGGGGCTGGGAGAAAGAAGGAAATAGGAAATTATTGTTTAATGGGTACAAATTTTCAGTATAAAATGAGGGGGAAAGTTCTGGAGATGGATAATACACATTGTTATAGATATACCTAATGTCACACTGCGTTCTTAAAATGATTAAAATGGTCGATTTTATATTAATATATTTTCTCATAATTTTGTTCTTTGTTTTAGGATGTGTTAGGGATTGAATAGAGGTCTTTGTGCATGTTGGGCAAGCTATTGTTGAACTACATCCCCAAACTTCAAACATTAAAAAAAAAAACTAGTTCTAGAAAAATAATTAAAATGAATTTAAAAATTAATCTACATAAGAAACAACCAACTTCTCAAACTTCAAAAGAAAAGAAGAAAAACTGTCTGCCCCTCTTTCCCATTTTACTTCTTTCTGCTTTGACAATTACAACAAAAGCTATTTCTGTTCAAAAGCAACCTAAAGGCCAGTGTATAAAACTTTATAACCCTAATTCATCTACATTTGACATAATTTGCTTACCAAACCCATTATAATACAAATATATTCAAACAGTTGACTAGTTTCTCAAAAAGCATTTGGCTTTAAAATTACACTGATGAGGATGGGGTGTAGATCAGTGGTAAGAGTGGGTGGTTAACAGGCAAAGGCCCTACGTTCAATTTCCAGCACAAATAAATAAATAAATAAATAAATAAAAATTTACAGCAATACTTCTAAAGATTTGCTCTGATAAAATTGTCATTATTTCATGTGGCTTTAAAAACTTTTGATAATCTGCATTTTCCTGTTCAGTCAAAGGGATTATAGAAAATTATCTTTTGATTTAAAACAGAGATGTGTTAGCTTAGTAAGCTTCCCATATGTTGCAATTAGCAATGATCAAGATAATTTTCTTTTCAATCATAATATTGAAATCATTAAATATTAGCTAGGTAAGATAGGTATAGGTGGGGAAGAAAAAGGCTGAATATTACGAATATATACACTGAGGAGAAGAAAAAGTCATAGATTTTACTTTTAAAGCCTGTTACTTTGACTTTTGAATTTATTATAACACTAGTTAAAAGAGCAGTTTTAGAAAACAAATATAAGTATTGGCAGTCATATAAGTCTACGAAGTTCTATATTTGATAGAGTATGGTAGATGAATCTAAATAGCAAGACATTCCATCAGTCCAGTGTTTGCTTCTTGAGTTTAGGAAGGCAAGAACTAGAAAAGCAAGGGAAATCCGTGCATAGCATAATACCTTACAATTATTCATCAAACATAGTGATGGATGGACAACACATATAAGGTCGGAGCATTTACTTTTCTGACTCACATACTCCCTACTAAATCAGACTTCATAATGTATCATCAACTTGATTATGCAGGGAAAACTGTACATGGCTAAACAATACAATGGCATTGGGAGAGGATGGGGGGAATAACACAAAACTCCAAAACCTGATTTGATAAGCAAAAGATCATGATGGGGAAAAAAAGCCCTACATAGGGTATCAGTTTTCAAACTCAAATGATCACTTTCATAGAATGTTAGGTGATCCTTCTTTCTCTCTCTGTCATGATCTTTGGATGGCAGCTTTCTATTGTCCTCGGCAAAACACACCACTTCTACATGAGAACCCACATACTCTTGCCCTCTGGTGACCAGGTATTTAGAGTCCAGCTTTCACCACGGACAGAGCATATCATGTAGTAGGAAGTTTACATTAGAGCATTGAAAAATCCATAAAGGGTTTTACAGACTAGAAGAAAAACAAGTGGAAATCAGCATGTTTAGAGGTAACTAACTATAGCCTGGAAATCAGAAATTAACTATGGAATATAACCACCAAAAGGTAATATTAACAAGGGAACATGACAAAGAAATATAGTATTTATTTTATTAGTTGTTAAAATACAATGAAGCTATCAGAAATCTGTAGTCTAATTTTAAAACATTCTGAACACTTGTTACTCTTTTCTGTGACATTAATATAGAAACAACAGAAAATAAGACAGCCACAGCATAAGGTTACCACAGACTGAGTAGAGGAAACAGAGATGAATACTGTTCACTATGTAAGAGAGACAACAGATACAAGGTGAACGGCTCACCTCTTCTGTCCTTTGAGTCAGAATTACCTGTGTAATAAGTGAAAAACAGAAACATTCACTCAGGTTAAAGAAAAACATTACTATTTAGTTTCAGATAAAACAAAACAAGCTGTAGGAATATAGATACATGAATAATGTTGGAGGTAGAATGAAGCATCCTCCAACAACTGGGAAACAGGTTGCCCAGATTCACTAAACAATAGTCAGTAGTCTGACCATCAATGTAGCACTGATATTGATAAAAAGTACAGGAATTCAAGGAGAATTACAAATACATGCAATTAGGACTTTATATCTTTTGAACAATTAAAATGCATGAGGGCAAAATTAAGTAAGAATATAAAAGACCTCATTGGTAAGAGGTTATAAAATCTATTTGGTAGATACATATATATATATATATATTTTTTTTTTTCTGACAGAAAACTTTCTTTTCAAAAACATGTGGAATATTCACAAACCCTTATAAATTTCTGATAGTAGAACCTGAAACAGGTTTTTCTTTTTTTCTTTGTACCAGGGATCGAACTCAGGCCCTTGCACTTGCAAGGCAGGTGGTAAAACTACTGAGCCAAATCCCCAGCAACTTCTGATAGCAGAAGTGGTGCAATATTCTTTTATCAAGATGTAATAAAATCAGAGATTGACAAAGTAAGAAAACACTTGAAAATTGAAATAAAAATTTAGAAACATCTAAAATATATCCACGATGAAAACACTTTTGTGGTAGAACCCACCGACTCTTCCCCAATATTTATCTCTGCCTCTTGTCTTTGTTACATACCCTCCTACTTTTTAGCTGAGCACAAAATTATCCAACCAGAGATTCTTTGTGTTGGTGCAGTCAGGTGATAAATTCTGGCAATGGGATGTGAACAAAAGCAATATGGGTAATTAAAAGCAACCTCACTGGGTTGGTAGGGTCACAGTGAAAAAGAGCTTGGTCTCTGATGAAGCAAATCCTCTGCCCACCTCCAGGCAAAGAAAAGCACTTTGGTCTTATTTTAGTCACTGAATTTTTATTCATCTTGTCAAGCAGCTTAGACTGCACTCTAACAATACTGCAGGAATACTTCAGCATTAAATGTTAATTAATTAGAGAGTAAAAACAAACAACAATTCAAGACAAAAGTAGCACAAAATAAATCTAAAGAAGGCAGAATAAAAATAAAAATATCCTCAAAATAAAAAGTGATAGAACTAATAAACAATAGTAGGTTCTTTGGAAGAAAAAAATGAAATAAATATACATCAACCAAAAGAAGGGGATAAAATATATAAAATGAAAAATATTTGTAGTTATGAAGAAAACTGGAACAATTTTAAAAGTTGACTTTTCCTCATATTTATTTTAATAAATTCAAAAATATTAAGGAAAGATATAGTTTTGCTTTATTTTGTAGTATTGGGGATTAAACCTAGGGCCTCTCAAATGACAGGCAAGCACTCTACCACTCAGCTATATCCCTAGCTCTTTTTTAAAGTTTCATTTGAGACAGAATCTCCCTTAGCTGCCCAGACTAGCCTCAAGCTTGTGATCCTCCTGCCTTGGTCTCCTGAATGGGACTAGTGTGGCATGTGTCACATGCCCAGTGAAATGCATAATTTTGAATGTAAACTTTCAAATTATTTTCATGAAGCAAAACAAAACACTGATAACTAAAATTTATCAAAAATAGCACACACCGGCCTAGGGATGTAGCTCAGTGGCACTGTGCCTGCCTGACAGGCACAAGGGTCCTGAGTTTGATCCCTGGTACCAAAAAAAAAAAAAAAAATCACTTGCAAATATCAATGGGAAGATCCTAAATAATCTAGTATCAAACAGATTTCAACAGTTTGCTACAAATATGATAAAACACTACCAAGTAGAGTTGTTTCTGCAAGAAAATAAACACTTTAAAATTTAAAAACCTATTAACATAATCCACCACAGTAACAGAGCAAAAGACAAAAAAAGTCATATAGATATTGCTTGCTTACTGATGCTGAATTGGCAACTGGAAAAATTTACATGACATAAATGTTCTTTAAAACAAGAATAAATTTATGTATCTTGAACATGACCAAATAATATGTATATCTCAACCCAAGAGTTAGTACCATGTGAAAAATCACTGAAAGTGTCTTCCTCAGAGTCAAGTACAACACCAGGCATCTGCTTTGCCACTGTGCCCTTACTTTGCTCTGGAAGTATTTACCAATGCAATTACACAAAAGAAAGAAAAAGTTCTGGGCTGGGGATTTAGCTCAGTGGTGCCACTGTCTGCCTCGTAAGCACAAGGTCCCGAGTTCAAGAAAGAAAAAGTTCTAAAAATCTGGATTATACTTCAAGATGATCTGCTAATTTATAACTACTGAAGAAAATTACTTCAGATACTAAGAGAATTTAAGAAAATGGTTAGTACAAAATACACCTTCAGAAATCAGTCTTCATATCCCCAATGGTAGTACGCTGAAGATATAACAGAGGCAAATATTCCATTTTTACTAGCAAAAACAAGACAAAACAAAACATGAAAAAACTACAAAATGAGCCAGCCATGGTGGTACATGTCTATAATTTCAAGTACTTGGTAGGATAAAGAGCCCAAGGATAGCCTGGACAACTTATGGAGATCCTGTCTCAAAATAAAAAATCAAAAGGGCTAGTGTAGCTCAGTGGTAAAGTGCCCCCAAGGCTCCACCTCCAACACTGGGTGGGTGTGGGGAGGAAAGGGTAGCTATGAATGTCCATAATCCCAGCATTTGGGAAGCTGAGGTAGGAGAGCCTAGGACTGGTTTAAAAAAAAAAAGTAAGAGTGCTTGCCTAGCACATCCAAGGTTATTGGTTTAATCCTCAGTACTAGGGAAAGCAATACAAAAACATATTTGTATATATGGAAAGCTCAAGTCCTGAATTTGAGCCTCTAAACCTCTCAGAGAAGTATACATTAACATACATTGAGATATTGTTTTTTTTAACCTGTCAGGTTTGCACTGATCCAAACTTTTGATAATTTGCTATACTGAAGAATGTGCAGAAAAACAGGCACTCTGACACAATGCTAATAGAGATGTATTTCCTAAAGGAGAGAAATCTGACAATTTCCACAATTTGTAAATGCACACTTAAAACAACGTATCTCAGTAATATTCTCATGTGTCTTTTCTTTTGAGACAGGGTCTTATTTGTAGCCTACACTGACTCTAAAGTCATGATCCGCTTTCCTCAGCTTGCCAACTGCTGGGATTATGGGCATGCATCATACTCAGCTTTATGTGTGTTTGAAATAATAAACTGTACTGCTGAAGTTTTAACTTTTTTTGGGGACAGGGGTACCAGGAATCAAATTCAGGACTTGAGCTTGCCAGGCAGGTGCTACATCATTGAGCTACATCCCTGGCCAAACTGTACTGCTGTAAGAAGACAATGGCAACAACTGGAATGTCTGTTGGTGGGGGGAGACACAACAAAGCAGCTCTTTATTAAAATATAGAACTGTGTTGGCACATGCCTATAGTTCTAGCACTTGGGAAGCTGAGACAGAAGGATTGAGAGTTTGAGGCTCATCTGGGTTACATTGTGAGTTCAACACAACCTGGACTATATATACTGAAACCTTGTCTCAGAAAACCAAACCAAACAGAACAATGGGACGGAGCTGTAGTTCAGTGGTAGAGTATTTAGGTGAGGCCTTGAGTTCAATCCTACACACACACACACACACAAAGTACATATATAGAACAAGTATGATAAACTAATTAAAAACAGCAATATCTAAGGAATGAACATATGCTTTTGCTTTACTTTTATTTTTTTGATACGAAGTTTTGCTATGTTGCCCAGGTTGGTCTTGAACTCATGAGTTCAAGTAATCCACCTTAGCCTCCCTAGTACTAGAACTATGAGCATGTACCACATGTCTGACTTCCTTTACTTCTTTATTTTTCTTTTATCCAGTACTGAGGATGGAACCCAGGGCCTTTTCAGTGAATGTCATTTGTATCCCTTTCTGAGACAGGGTCTTGCTAAGTTGCCACACTGCCCAGGCCAGGCTCAAACTTACAATCCTCTTGCTTCAGCTCTCAGAGCGCAGTGACTACAGGTGTATGCCCCAAGCCTGGTTCTTTGTTTATTTCCAAAAGGAGAAAAAGAGACTCAAAGCAAAAGTCAATAGAAAAGAAACATTAAGAAAATTCAGGATAATGTTAAAGTACCTGAGTATCAGAGGGGTTTTAGAAGAAGACAACAGAGAAAATGGAATAAGTACAGTTTTCAAATACCAGAAAATTTTCAGAATGGAAGGACTAACTCCAAAGAGCCTATGAAATACCCAGAGTAATGAATAAATATAACTGAAAGACACACCTCTGTTCAGGACACCAATGATAGAGAAGATCTTAAAAGCACATTACAAATTAGCAATTAGGATAGCAGAATTCTGCAAGTAATAACCAGGAGTTAGATAAGACAATACTTAAAAAATTCTGTGGAATTGTCAGGCATAGAGGTGCACACCTGTAATTCCAGATACTCAGAAGGCTGAGGCTAGAGGATTCCCAGTTTGAGGCCAGATTGGGCAACAAGTGAGATTTCATCTCAAAACAAAAATAAAAACCTTAAAATTCTATTTACAGCCTTAAAGACACTTTTAAATACATGAAGTGCCAGCAATTTACCTACTATGGGCCTCTTTCTCAAGAAGTCCCTGAAGGATATATTCTACTAAATGATGAAGAACAAGAAGGATAACAACACGGAAGCCCGGAAGAAGCAAGGGGATTTCCACAGTGATAGAGAAGGCAGTCTCAGGCTGCAATCTGTATTGATCCATTCTGTTCAGGAGTCTGAGATCAAGAAGCCTGAACTGGAATAAGACAACAGAGATATCAGGTAGTAGTTTCCTAGGTTAAAAAAAAAACCCAGATTATCTAATAGGCCCAACTTTCTAACTACATCACATCTCTAGAGAATGTAGAAGGAAATGACTAGCAATAATTAAACAGAAAATGAAAAAAAAATCAGGCAAATCTTAAGTCTAGAAAAAAATTCCACAAGAAAAGAAAAAAATCAAATTATAGTTCAGCAATAATATTTCAGTCATAATAAAACATCAAATAATTATTTAAATAAAAATTAGAATATAAGAATACAGGAAGATTGAAGAATTGTTAAGATGGTAGTAATGAGTAGGATGTGGCATTTAAGACTATGAAATCTTCAAGTGCCACAATGGTTTCCTTGTTTTTATTGGTCTTGAGTAAAAGCCACCAGTGACAGGTAGTCTCAGTCTCTTCTTACATGAAATGTGTTAAATGTTCAATAACTGGATTCTTAGCTATGTTAATGTGGACCTAAGTCAATGTCTGGAAAACTAAGTTTCCTACCCGCAGTATGGAAAGACCACAAAAGTGAGAGATATTCCTAATTTACTACTTGCCTTGATAAAGCAAATCATTTAAACTCTATTGACAGTCTTCAATTAAGAATGTATTAAGAGGAATAATTATCCATGGTTACCTGACACAACAGTTAAAGAGAGTAAAGAACAGAACATGGGCTGTGCAATCAACTGGGCCTGAGTGTTAGTCACCCCTTCCAATTTCTCCTTCCCCTTGCACAAGCTATTCTGCCTTTCCTCCCTAAGCAATGGTCATAATCCACAGCAAGAAACACATTTTACACTGTTAAGTACTCATATCCAAGTACTTCTGCATACAGCAAGCAAAAACTTCACAAAGTTATACACGTAACATGAAAAGAACAGAAATGGAATAAGATCAGCCATTAAAGCAAAACAAACACTAATGGCAGTCTATTACACGGATTTCATGAATTCATCATAATCTTCACTCTGAAAAATACTCTATAAATCATAGTTTCATCATTGTAAAACTTTTGTCAATAAAACATACAACTTAATTCATGCGATTAATTCTATAAAGCTGTTACTACTATCTTCTAGGCATTGTTTTATGGTAAAACTATAATTAATATTAAAGCATGAAACAAATATCTGCTGCTTTTGTTTGCAGTTCCTACTTCATCAAGAATTGTGGGATTATTTTATTGATAACTGCCAGAATAATACTGTAATAATAACAGCTAACACTGAAAAAGAATGCTTGACATGTTCTGGCACCACAGTTAGTAATTCACTTCTATTAATTCATTTACTCTTAATTAAATGAGGCTGAGAACTATTATTATCATTCATTCCTATGTCACACATGAAGAAATCAAGGTGCAGAGAGATTAAGTAAACCTGCCTGTGGCCACACACTAGCTTATGGCAGAGTTGGGACTCAAAAAGGTAATATGATTCTGCAGACTGTGCTCTTTTTTCCCTGGTTCTGGTGATTGAACTCAGGACCTTGTGCTTGCAAGGCAGGTGGGCACCACTGAGCTAAATCCCCAGCCCCAGACTGTGCTCTTAATTGCAAATACTGTAGCCTTTATTGTAGGAAAAAAATGAGATTAAAGTAGGCAGGAATAGGGCTGTGAGGTCTAGCTGAAAAATGTCATCTATAGTAACTAAAGGAGATTCAATTCAGCTTTGAATGCCCATCAAGAGCCAGACATGGTTCCACTTAGGGAATCCATTTAACAGGGAAGAAATTAGAGCATAGAGAATGGCATCACAGATGAGGGAACAGTGACTTTGTTTGAAGAGAAATAATAGCTACATGACAACCAGAGAATAATTATTTCCTTTACTCTGCATGGAAGCTCTCTGAAGCACCCCTTAATCTTTTATAGACTCAGGAGCCCAAAGAAGCCCAAAACTTGCCCTGTCCTACCTGCTCTAAGCCTCAGGACTCAGACTCTAATCTTACAGACCACTTCTACTTTAACCTAGTGACTTCAATTCAAGAACAGAGAGTGCCGGGCTAAGGCCCTGTTGGCACTACAACTTAACAGCTACTCTCTCTACACCATCCCTGGAAACTTGTCTCCTGCTTTCTATCTAATCATTATAGGACATCCATTTCCTTCTTCTGCCCATGGTCTCCATGGAACTCTTCAAGGCTAATCCTACTAGTCAGTCTTTGTGCCTCTTCATGTTCAATCTCTTGTACAATCAACTTGTATTATTTCTCTTTTTCTTGTATTTCCAACCTTTTTTATTATCTTTAAACATACTTGTTTCCCCATCTAACCAGGATCTCACCTAACAGAAATATATCCTCTTAACTCTATGCTAATCAAATATTCTTAAAAATTCCTTATATTTAGGTTACATTACTTTGCTTGGGCAACTTTATTCATTTCAAGAAATGTTATAGCTAGAAAATACATTCAAAGAAAGAACAAACCAACCATCTCTGGTACCTGAAGAACTGAAGTTTTTTGGAGTGGTTGCTGAAGTGCTGGAAATCCCTTGCCAGGGTTGTGTTCTGGCATCTGTGGACTGGTTGTCTGGAAGCCACGTTCCATTTGGTGAAATGGTAGTGCCTATATAATTAGTGCTTATTGTTCTGATGGTCCCATTGTCCAAGTATGAATAATTGACAGTGGTTATATAGGTGGGTCCCAGAGTTGAATTTGGGCTGAATGTTGATGCCACAGAAAAAGAAGTTACTGAAGAGGTTGGATTTGAAGTTTTGTTCTCTTCTCTAACTGATTCTGTTGTTGATGCTTTAATTGATCCTAATGAAGGTGAAACTACAAACACCAAAAAAAAAAAAAAAAAAAAAAAAAAAAAAAAAAAA
>NW_022900919.1:42813253-42821155 GCF_012274545.1 Fukomys damarensis
CAGAAACATCACATGAAGAAAGTGAAGCTCAAAAGTTGACACAAAGCAATAAGCTTTAATAAACTCCTCAAACATTTGTTCAAGCAAAGACACACACACACACACACATACAGAGACAGACATACACACTTTTATCTAATTAATGTTGGACCTTTCTTACTTCCTCCAAAGGACTACTATTTATAGGAAGCGGAAACAAGAATCTTCAGAGTCAGTATACACTTTTAGTATATGAGTTGCCGAAGTGAGCACAGTATACACTTTTAAATTTCAATAATTTCTTTTACCTTTCAGGAAAACACACATAAACTTTCAAATATTTAAAACAGAACAGAGTCTGTGCAACAATGCTGAAGAGTCAATACAAGAGATTACCAAAGACAATTGTTTTGCCCTCACTTTTTCTTTTTGTATAGCTGGGAGGGATTCATGCATCTTAGGCAAGTAAGTGCTTTGCCACGAGCTACTTTTAAAAGTAATAAAAGCAATAATAAAATTTTAATATTCTTTTCTTTAATGCTATTTGTTTTCAAATTTGGGTCATTAAGAGTAAAAACAAAATTCTACTGCAAATACTAGCCTTTTCAAATGACAACTTACCTGTGGTAGTGTTATTGGCACTGACACATATCAGACCACTGCCAAGCAGAACAAGAATGAACCAGGAATCCATGCTGACCTGGAAATAGAAAGTCATATTAGATGTAGTCCGAGATTATTAGAACTATGTCTAAATGATTCCAAATACCAAAGCATTTTGGGCAGCATCTCTCTGGCTATTAAAGGATGTTCACAGGACCAATGATCTCTTAGGAGCCTAATAAGTACATTTACCAAAGACTTCAAGTACAATGTGAATCATTATACAAATGAAAATAAATCTTTGGGGGAAGAGACTATTGGGCATTGAACCCAGGACCTCACGCATGCTGGGCTTACATTTTAATAATAATTGTACTACAAGAGCTCAATCTCATTTCTGAGTGAAAAGAAAGCCTTAGGACTTTGGACTTAGCATTATGAACCTGGACTAAAGATGGTGTTTTAAATAGTTGTTAACCATTCAGGCAAAATTCTCCATTATCTGAAAATTGTACAAAAAAAAGATCTCCAAGGCTACTCCATGCCCAACAGAACATTTTGATTCTCCTTTCCTTCTCTATATTTAAAAAATAAGGAATGTGGCCAAGGATGCAGTTAGTGGCACCATGCCTGCCTGGCAAGCGCAAGGTCCTCAGTTCAATCCCCAGTACATGGGTTGTGGGGGAGATAAGCAATGTGGATTTGTAAAAAGAATAAACTCTTCTGTATCTATGTGTGTATATGCAGAGAGAAAACTATTTTAAAAGTAAGCATAATTGAGAATTATGTTTTAACCAAAATGTAAAGATTAATAAAAGAAACATGCTAGGGAAGAATACTTGATACAACCTTGCAATACTATAAATGTGCAATAAAAATACGTGTTAAAGAAGAAAACTGTCAGGATGTCAGTTTTTTCCAAAGTTGGTCTACAGAATAATATGATCTTAATAAAAATCCAAGTAAATTATTTTATGCATAATGATAAACTATTTCTAAAGTTTATATGAAGAGGCAAGAGATTCAAGAGAGTCAACTCAATGTCAAAGAAGAGAAAAGTCAAGGGACTGACATCAAGTTAATACAAAACTACACTAAGAGAATGTGGCATACAAAAAAATAGGTAAAAGTCCTGAATAGACACTTTACTAAAAATGATGTATCATGGAAAATAATCATGTGAAAAGAAGCTGAGCATCATACATTATTAGGGAGTTGAAAATTAAAATAAGATACCACTACATATCTATCAAAATGGCCCAAATCCAAAATACTGACGATATCAAATGTTTGTGAGAATATGGTACAACAGGAGTATTTATTCATTGCTTGTGGGAATGCAAAATGATAAAGTCACTTCAAAAAACAAGCTAACGACGTCTTATAAAACTAAATATACCCTTGTCACATGACCTAGCAATTGTATTCCTTGGTATTTTACACAAGTAAATTGAAACATTATGTCCACACAAAACTTCCACAAAGATGTCGATAGTAAATTATTTGTAACAGTCAAAGCTTGGAGGCACCAAAGTTCAGCAGGTGAACAGATAAACTATGGTACACATCAAGACAATGGAATATTAGTCATTGCTTTAAAAAAAAGCTAAAGTCATGAAAAGACATTAAAGACACTTAAATGTGTATTACTTTGCAAAAGAAGCCAATCTGCAAAAGCTATATATATCATATGATTTTAACTACAGTAGTCCCACCTTATCAGTCCTTTTGCTTTCTAGTTGTTATGTGGAATCAACCACAGCAGAAAATAGCAGTATTTGTCTTAACTCTTTTGATTTTGAGAGAGAGATTATATTCATGGAACTTTTATCGTACATTGTTAATCTTTTACAGTGTCTAACTTATAAATTAAACATTGCACAGATAATTTTTAGGTCAGTGACACTCTTCTGTATGATACTAACAATGGTGGATAGGTGTCATTATATATTTGTTCAAATTTTTCCCAGCCAATGCACTGCTGTTTTCTCACTTGCCAAATCTACAAAATATTCGTAAGAGTGAACTCTAATGTAAACTATGGAGCTTGGATGATAATGTTGAGTTGACGTAGGTTCACTGACTTCAACATAATGTACCACTGTGATGTGTAATGTTGAGAATGGGGAAGGTGGGGCATGCGTGCCAGCAAGAAGTATCTGGAACTGCTTAATTTTCTGCCCAATTTTTCTGTGAACCTAAAACTCTCTACAAAGTAATCTGTTAATAAAAAGGAAATGAACTGGGTGTACTGTCACACATAAGACAAAGTGTTAAAACAAAAACATATCAATATTGAAAACAGAGATTCCGCAATTTTTTTTAAATTTTAAAGGTTTACTTTCAATTGAAAAAATGCAAAGGAAAAAACAAATATTGATGGAATTTGGACAGGATTTGTTTTTTTGTTTTTTGTTTTTTGAGACAAGGTTTCACTATGTAGTTGAGACTGACCTGGAACTCATTATGTAGCCCAAGCTGGTCTCAAACTCACAGCAATCCTCCTGCCTCAGCCTCCCAAGTGCTGGGATTACAGGCGTGCGCCACCACGCCTGGCTATGGATTTGTATGCATGAATTAGGGAATGAGACATTTGGGGAGATCCATGTTATTAACAAGGCACATGCACAGGTCAAACCAGAGAAACCACAGTGAAAGCCTCACTTTTCTCAAAGACATAAAGACCCTCAAGAAACTCTTTTTACTTCCTGACTCCCAGAGACAACTCATCGGCAACCACATCACACCTTTCCACAGGTCTATTACAAGCATCAGGAAATAGGGTAAGTCTTCATTCTTCAAGGCATTTCTGTAGTCTGCTCTAACACTTTCTGTTCCTGAAGGATTTTGCCTTGAGATTTCTTGACAAGGGAGACATAATGTAACTCATCATTTCTTCCTACCCCTAAGCCATGACATTCACCTGGATGACTTCCACATCCACACACATGACAGCTATAGCCCACATCTGGTAAGCCCTTCAGGTCTTTGACTTCCTCAACTCCAACAACCTTACACCTCCATTCCACTTAGGCCACCCACAGCAATGGCTACTAATTTTGTCATCATCCAGAAAAGCTCTCATACAGAATCTGAATCTTACCTTTCCACTCTCCAACCATGCTTCCTATTCTTATGGTTTCCTTTCTGTTATGTCTACTATACTTGTCTAATTTTCTTTCCATTCTGTCTACCCTGTCTTCATTTCTTTCTCTAACAAACTAAGAAAAGTCAGTGTCAGTTCATCCTCATGTTAATATCCTAAATTCTTTTGCTACACTGCTCCATTATGTCAACATATAAAAACAACAAACCAAGCATGGTGGTGAATACCTGTAATCCCAGCTCTCAGGAGACTGAGGGCAGGAGTATCGCTCTGAGTTTGAGGCCAACCTGGGCAACACAGTGAGTTCAAGGACAGCCTGCACTTCAAAGCAAAACCCTGTCTCAAAAAACCAAAACCAGGGCCAGGGATTTAGCTCAGTGGTGCCAATGCCTGCCTCACAAGCACAAGATCTCGAGTTTGATCTCTGGTACAAACAAACAAACAAACACCCCCAAACCCAAAACTAAAATCCACCAAAACCCACAGAGCAACAACAAATAATCTAGAACAGCCAGCCCTAAACTTGGATTATCAAGTGCTACTTAGGAAAACCAGACAAGCCCTAAGATTGGCACCACTACAAAGCACCATTTTTGCTTCAATGGAACCCTGAACACAATCTTTTTGCATTTCACAGTCAGAATTTCCAATTCTCCATAGCAGTAATTTCAAACTTCCTTTTTCCTCCACAATCTCCTACACCCTTGGCTGTTGGCCTTTCCCACATTACCAAGAAAACATAAGTGTTTGAATCAGGTCACTGTTACCTCCTAGTCATTCTATGTAAAAATTCCTCCTTCTTTGTACCTTTCTCCAAAATCTCAGTCCCTGAGGAACCTGGCCCTGTTGAACCTCCACCACTACTCCAGACTTAACTTCTTTTTTTTTTTTTTTTTTACCAGGGATTGAACTCAGGTCCTTGCGCTTGCAAGGCAGGCCACCAAACCACTGAGCTAAATCCCCGGCCCCCAGACTTAACTTCTTTTCATACCAGTATTTGAATGCTGTTAAGAATTTCTTAAAAAAAAAGAATTTCTCAAAGAAAAGATGAAAAACTCCTTTCTTTGCATCTGTATCCATCCTCCAGCTATCTTTCTCTCTATTCTGCTTCATAGGCAGATTACTAGAAAGAGATGCCTACATGGCAATCTGGCTACTTCTTTTTCACTGTAACATTCAAACAACTTTTTTCAGGCCAAGGATTTAGCTCAGTGGTTCCTCTGCCTTCCTTGCAAGCTCAAGGTCCCAAGTTCCATCCCTGGTACCAAAAAACAAACAAAAAAAAGGTTTATTTTTAACCAAAGAATGACTTCCTTAGAAATACTTGCAATTCATTCACAAAGGTCAGTTTTCATAATGTGAAAAACATTATGAAAAACATGTACTATCAATGAGGAAAAAGTAAGAACCAAGACACATCATGTAAAAGTACAAGTTCCCAGAGCTGGGGATTTAGCTCAGTGGTTCTGCCACCTGCCTTGGAAGCACAAGGACCCGAGTTCGATCCCTGGTATAAAAAAAAAAAAAAAAAAAAAAAGCACAAGTTCCCAACGATGAATGTAAATGTAGTGTATAACCTAAAATGTACCAATAAAAGAATTTAACAGAAAACAAAACAAAAACACACACACACAAAACCCATATACTATCAAATATCTGAAGGAAATTAATCTTCCTAGTCATAATCTACATGATGCTGGAACCTGTGCACACAGGGAAGGGGTCACAGGTGATTTAAAAATGTTAGTGTGGGCTGGGAACTTAGCTCAGTGGTTCTGGCGCATGCCTCATAACCACAAGGACCCAAGTTCAATCCCTGGTACTAAAACAACAACAACAAAAAGTTAGTGATATTTCAATTTTTAAATTTCAAAAATGAGTTTGGCAGCTATTTAACAGAAAGTAATATAGACCTATTCTGTGATCCAGTAATTTCATTTTTATATATATTCCTGAGAAGCAAAAATATGATCACAAAACGATTTGTACAACAAGAACATACATAAAAAACTGAAAACAATCCAGATGACAAACATTGATTCCTCAGCAATAAAAAAAGAAGTATCGGTACACACAAAATCAAGGACAACTCTTTAAAAAAAAAAACACAACACAGTGAGTGAATAAAGCCTTGCACAAAAAGAGTGTATTAACGTATGATTCCTTACATGAAGGTCTAGAACAAGCAAAACTAACCTATGTTGGAAAAAATAGAACAGTTGCCTAAAAAGAGATCAAAGATTTCAAAGGAACATGAGTTTTCTTCTCAGACAGCAGTTATACAGGTTGATTAACTTTAATCTAAATGCTTGGGCCCAGATTTTGGATGTTTGCATAGACTCTACTAGTGGAGCAAAGATATTCAAAGAGTTCATGAATCTGGAGGGTTTCCTATTTCAGATTTTTAGGGTTAAGGATGGTCAGTATGTATTCTGTACTTTGACAGGGGAACCGAATTATACAGACAATACACACTTTTCAGAACTGAATGAATAATAATCTATGATTTGTGCATTTTATTTTATATAAAACTTGCCTTCCAAAAATGTTCCACTGATAAACAAATACTGTACTCTAGTAAATGATACACATGATTAAGTATTTGGCAAGTACACTAATATGTTACTATGAAATACCTAACTATAAAATACATTAAGTAGGGGAAGTGGGAAGAATAGGGGAAAGGAAACAAGGGACAAGAAAAAATATGAAAAAAGGAAAAAATAGAAAAAAAGTGTTCGTAAATAGGGGAGTGTGGAGGGGGTGAAAGGAGGGCAGGGCAATGGGAAAAAAATGAGAACCAAAACCTGTCATGTAAGGGCACAAGATCCCAAGGATGAATGTAACTAACTGTACTGTATACTTAAAAAGTACCAACAAACTCAGTAAGATAAAAAATAAAAAAGAGTGCTTAGGTGAAAGAAGGATAAATAGGTGGACAGATACGTAATAAAGCATGACTACTAAAATGTTATATTTGAAAAGTTTTATAATAAATGACTGATAAAAATAATCAATTCAGGGAGAACTGATGTTTTTAAAGGACTGCATTTTACAATCCTGAAACACAGTATTTTCTTTATTCATTGTTATGTTGCCCTATTTTTTCTGTCCAACGCATTTCTTTCTGCATTTATTCTGAAGTATTTTGTAAACTACTTTTTAAAAAGTAAAGCACGCTGATTATAAGAAGCACAAACAGAATGGAGGGGTATAAAGCTAAGTATAGGTTTTATTTATCATCTACTATCCTCTTCCTTCTATATCCTTCAGAAATTACCTGTACTATATTACACATATAAAAATCTAAATATTATATATGTCTGTAAGTTACATTTTTACCTAACTAAATCCTAACCCTTCCATATAGCAACTCTTCTTGTCAATAGGAGCATAGTGTTTCATCATATGGATATTGTTATGGCTTGGTTTAGATGTCCCCCCCAAAGCCTCACTGTCCTAGGTTGCACTTTGTCAGAGATGGCTGAATCTAGAGTGTGTGACTGATTCATGGTGCAATGCCAGGCCCAAGGCACTAGGATCAAGGGTGTGAATGCTATCCACCTTAGGTATCTGAATAAAAGGGGCAGAAAGAAGACTTTAAGGTCCATTGTTGCTTTTGCTCCCTTGTGGGCACCATGAACTGTTGTTCTCCTTTAAAATGCCCCTCTGCCATGTGCCACTCTGCCTTGGAGCCAGCCAACTATGGGCTGAAACCTCTATGAACAGTAAGCTAAATAAACCCTTCTCTCTTTACATTTGGGTGCCGGGTATTTTATCTCAGCAACAACAGAAAAGTAACTAAGACAGATATACCAGAATTATTATTATTATTATCATTATTATTATTATTGTATTTTAAAGATAGGATCTCACTATGTAGTCCAGGCTGTTCACCTGCTTCAATCCCCCTGTCCCAGTGCTGGGATTACAGGTACCCCTCCATGCCTGGCTACGAGAATTATTTTAGCCAGTCTTTCTGTTTGATTTTGTTAAGAGTTGACTGTATAATAGTTGGGATGCAGTGCAGTTGTAGAGAGCTTGCCTAATGTGTGTGAGGCCCTAGTTTCAATCCCCAGTACCACCAATAAAATCAGATTAAAAAAATAAGAGGGCCAGGGATTTAGTTCAGTGGTTCTGTTGCCTGCCTCGCAAGTGCAAGGTCCTGAGTTTGAGCCCCAGTAAAAAAAAAAAAAAAAAAAAAAAAAAAAAAA
>NW_022900919.1:42821278-42822887 GCF_012274545.1 Fukomys damarensis
AAAAAAAAAAAAAAAAAAAAAAAAAAAAGAGCTGATTGTATATCATTTTCTCTCGTTTTCAAATATCAAAGAAAAAACAGAGATGCCATTAGAAATACTTAAAAGCCCCAGGACAAAAGACAAAGACAGTTCTGAAAAAAGAATAATAGCCATAGCTTTCCTACATACTGATACTGAATGTTTATGAACATTTACTCTACGTTCTTAAAACTCAAACTCAGCATACTAGTCGAAGGATATATGTGGAGGCTCTCAGTGCTCCAGTGGGGACACAGACTTTGGGCAATATCCACCAATTGTTAAATCACTCACTCACACTTATCCTCTCAACTCAAAGGCCAGGTTGCTCTGAGCACTTTGTATGTCTTTTCTCAACTCTTAGCAGCTCTGCTATATTAATATTGGTGCTACTATAATTTACTGTGTTGTGTACTCAGGGAAGGATATCTCTTAAACTTTAGAAACTCTGAATATTTAATCCATAGTCAATGAGTTATACATATGCATTTCATGGGTGAATTAGCTGACATATATATTCTGCCTCCAAGATGAACAAGGCATTCATGAGCATACCAAATACCTATTAGAGAAAGTCTCTTTTGGCTTGTGTCCAAAAAGCAACATTCCATCTCCATCTCCAGATATATAATCAATAAACATTTAGGCTCTGAAAGCCAGGTCCTCTCACCTGAGGTCAAGAAGAAGAAAAAAAACTTGGTGCTAGTACCAAGGAGAACATGCTCAGACAGGTGTGGTCAGATAAGTACACACTAGTGAAGGAGATAAAAAGTATATTATGAGATCTCTAGAAAGGCTGCTTAAAAGGGGAAGTCTAAGTCTTTTTCCTTGTCCTTTCTCCATATAATCTGGAATTTAGATGTGATAATTAGAGCCCCATTAGTTATTTTGGAAGGATAACAAAATAGCTAGAAAATGAGTTCTCTGATGACACTGTCAAACCTGCTGTATCAGTTCTACTTAAACTTTCATATTTTACTACCTGAAAAAGAAAGAAACCTATTTTGTGATATATGTAAGCAACCCCAATCCTGATACAGCTATCTACTCACAAGAAGTAGGGCGAGCTCCTCGTATCATGATTTGTGATGATCTGACAATTGGAATGTTGTCTAAGGTGTTCTGCATACATTTACTAAAGAAGAAATGCTACAAAGAATCACCATTATTAAGTCATTACTAGCAATGGACACCTTAGTCTGCACACTGCTCAGAATTTAAACCTTGGCTGTGGTAATTTCAATTAAGAGTCTTTCTGCTCCAGACAGGTTTGGTGGTGTGGCATGCCAACATTCCCAGCACTTCAGGAGGTTGAGGCAGGAAGACTGAAAATTCAACTTCAGCCTGGGCAATTATTAACTTCCTATTGCAAGTACATACACACACACAAACATATGTACATACATATATACACACTGTTTTTCAAAAAGGATGAGGATGTCAGTGTGAAGGTGCTGAGTTTAATCCTCAGCACTACAAAAAACAAACCATCCCGTTCAAAATTAAGCATTCTGTATTTAATGCACTACTGATAAAATATGATCAAGTGACAGGTATGTGTATGTATGCATGTATGCATGTATGCATGCAT
>NW_022900919.1:42822906-42829915 GCF_012274545.1 Fukomys damarensis
ATATATATATTCCCCCCGCCCCAGTACCAGGGATCAAACTCAGGACCTTGGGCTCAAGGCAGTCACAGTACCACTGAGCTAAATCCCCAGCCCAGGTATATGTTATCTTAATATTCACTTTACTTAGGTAAATCTTAGCAACTCTTCAAGTTACAGGCTCTTCTTACTCCCATTTTGCCAATAAAGAAACTGAAAGGTGTTTTCACAGCTGGTATAGTTGGAGGCAGAATTCAAATCCAAGATTACTTTCATTTTCTTCTGGTACCAGGGATTGAACTTGTGCTTGCAAGGATAGGTGCAATGCCACTAAGCTAAATCCCGGGCCCAAGTCGCCTTTTCTTAACGTTATCTTACCACCACGTGATTCTTCAAAGGTTTAAAGACGAGTGAAAAAAGTTATCTTTCCAAAATGTCAACTAAAACTTACAGTTATTTCCAATTTACAGATTTCTCAACAAAACAGTGATTTTTTAAAAAATGTGTTTATTTAATGAAACACTGATGTTCAGATATCCAATATATATGTTCAAAAGCTAGTCTTGAACTTGAAGTAAACTCACCTCTTTCAATGGAGATGAAGCTCTCTGTGGGGAAAGATACAAGCCCAACTCTCAGGCTTAATGATGACATCTTTGCCCTGGACTTTCTACTTGGGCTTTTCAGATTTTTGGATTTCAGGAATAGGTGTCTAGAAGCTGGGCTCAGTCCCTTTAGCTAACTGTTCATTTAATCAGATTATATTATTTACTATTAGGAACAAAAAACTATTTTGGAAACTACAATCCTTTTCTTTTCTTTTTTGGGACTTGGGATCAAACTCAGGACCTTGCATTTGCCAGGCAGGCACTGTGCTGATGAGCTTCATCCCCAGCCCTAAAACTACAATCTGTGATTGCCTACCTTGTAGGCACTTGTAACCAGCGTTTTATATACTTCAATCCATTTAACTTTCACAACTTTATGAGTTATGTAGAATTAGTCTATTCTGCAGATGAAGAAACACAAGATCATAGAAGTTAAGGAATTTGCTCAAGGTAATACAATTAAGAAATAGTTACTGATGTTCAAACTCAGGGCTTTTCAAATTCCAAAGCTCATTTTCTTCCTTCATGATTGGTAATCAGATATTGATGGATATACAGACAGTTTAGATAAGAACACTGTCCTCAAGAAGTTCACCAACCAGTAGTAAGGTACAAATGAACTTCAAATCCTGAACTATCACCTACTATTAAAAACTCAGCTAATTAACACTAGGGGGAAATAGGGGAACTGCACACCAGAGAAGAAATTTTTGGGGGAGATGATGCTTGAGCAGAATTGGAGATATAAAGCAATTAGCTTTTTAAGCAGAAGAGAATTTGTAAGTTAGAACAAGCCTGTCTGGTTACAGGAATGACAAGGAGCTGGGAGAGGTCATCAAATAGAACCTCCACAAATATCTGCTAAATGAATGTGAAAATGGCAAGTGTGAAAGACTGGTGTCTGAGGATGGCACCGGCGTATGGGTGTGTGTGCGTGCGTGCGTGTGTGTATGTAATGCTACAAGAAGCAGTTATCACATCATGAAGGGACATGTTAGACTATGCCACAATAAAAAGCTCCTCCCATTTAAAAAGTTTTGACTTACCACTGAAAATAATGGAAAACCACCAAAAATTTTAGCATTTAGAAATTGACTAGAACAATTGGGATTTGGAAATTAATTAACAGAAATAATTAACAGCAGGGTGGAGAACTGATGGGGTTTGAGGTATGGAGGATCACCTGACAGAAACCTTTGGATGTTATCTAACAGAGTAGGAGGATCTCACAAAAGGACAAGACAAACTGGAAGAGACTAAGAAGAGAATTTGTAGGTGTAGAATTAAACACTTAATGAGATTTATTTACTTAAGTACATGTTTGCATTCTTTGTGAGTTGATACATATACACAACACATCTTAATTCCTTTTTTCATCTCCTTTTCCTCACCGCCTTTCTCCCTCCATCTACCTCCCTCTTTCGTATTATCTACCTATTGTTTTTTATTTATAATTTTGGCTTCTCATGTAAGAGAAACCATGAGGTATTTAATTTTGTGTCTGATATTTTTCAGTTAACATGATGGTCTCTATATTCATCCATTTTCCTACAAACAACTTCAGTTTATCTTTCTTTATGACAAAGTAGAACTTCATTGTGTGTAAATTCCACATTTTCTTATCCACTCATCTATTGATGGACATATAGGCCACTTCCAAGATTTAGCTATTATGAATTGTGCTGCTATAAACATGAGTATGCACATATCATGTCTTTAACTCTTTTGGGAAGATACCTAGAAGGGTCAAATAGAATTTGTAGTCATAATTTTTTGAGGAATCTACATACTGATTTCCATAATGATTATACCAGTTTACATTCCTTCTAATAATTTAGAACTTAATAGATAAGGAAAGCTAAAATGTTTGACTGAAGTAAGTAACAATGCTATGTGCAGGAGGATGACCAGTTTGGAGGCATACAATGGGAAGGTGATGGGCTTAGTTCTGAACAGAGAGAATGTGCAGTAACACTGTACATACTGTACCTGCAGGGGTAGGGGAAAAAGGGACAAGCAGGCAGACAGGCAATGAGAGATCAGCTGCCATGGAAGTCAGGCAGAAAGCAAAAGAAGGGAAGATAGCTGTAGGAGTGACAAAAGCAGTAGTGAGCAAGCCAGACAGGAAACATGTGACAAGCACAAGAGGCAGGAGTAGGTGGGTATTGTTGTGTAAAAAACTGATACGTGCCACCAAGGGAGAGTGAAGAAGGAGCAGTATGTTGAAGAGCCACTGGTGAGAGAAAACAGCTTGAGAAACTGCTGAAAAACTTCTGAGGAAGTCCTTGAACACTAGAAATTAACATTATTGGTCTTTTCTTGAGAAAGGCAAGGTAATGGAAAAGTACAAAAAAAGGGCAAGAGGACCCTCCATGTTATTAGTGGGACTCAGAGGCCCTGGAGAGCACCTCACTTCCACAGATGAAATTCCAGAGACTGAATTTGGGCCTTTGAGGTTATAAAATAGATTCTTTGGGGGTAGGTAGCTTACTGGGGACTGAACCCAAGTCCTTTGCACTAAGTTACATCCCCAGACCTTTTTTCTT
The DNA here is from genome assembly GCF_012274545.1 of Fukomys damarensis. Lineage (NCBI taxonomy): Eukaryota > Metazoa > Chordata > Mammalia > Rodentia > Bathyergidae > Fukomys > Fukomys damarensis. The sequence continues at coordinate 42,826,037 of NW_022900919.1, forward strand.
TTGCAAACATCTTGAGAGAAGTTTTTGCTAAGTAGCCCAGGCTGAGCACAAACTTGCAATCCTCCTGCCTCAGCCTCTCAAGTACGGTGAGATTTCAAGTGTGTTTCACTATGCCCAGCTTTAAATATTCTTAAGTCTCACCTAAAGCAAAATTCTTTATGGGGTCATGGCAGAGATGAACCTGAAAGCAGGCAAGTCAATCACATTACTACAATGAATAAATATAAAACACAATTTGGTATAAATTTATTTTGTAAATTTAAGACAAAGCAGATGAAAACCAATTATTACCAAAAACTATAGGCAAATAATTTTGAAAACTTAAAACAAATTTGATCTAGCACACAAAAAGAGAAATCTTGACCAATTTGAGTCTATCCAAGATAAACAAGGATATTTTAACATAAAATCTTAAAAAATAATTCACCCATATTATAACAATGATTACTGATCATTCTGCATCAATAGATGCGGAAAATGCACAGAACAAAACACATGAATTCATTTTTTAAAATTCTCTTTGGAATAAAATAAAATTTCCATAACCTGAAAAAGTTATTATTTTAAAACAACAACATGAGATTATCTTCAATAGAGAAATACTAAAAGCATTCCTAGTGAGGCATGGTGGAGCATGCCTGTAATCCCAGCACTCTGGCAGATAGAGGTGAGATGGAAAGCTGGAGCTCCATTCGGGCAGTTTAGCCACTTAATGAGACCCTGCCTCAAACAAGAACAGAAAGGGGCTGGGAGGTAGCTCAGTGCAAAGGCCCTCGTTTCAATCTTGAGAAGGAGAAAAAGGCATTCCTTTGAAAGTCAGGAATACAAGATGACCCAGTACCACCACTTATATTCAATATTATTTGAGAGAGAAGTGTCTGCCTTTGTAATAAGGAATTAGAATAGTAAAAATTAGAAAGGATACAGTACTGCTTTTTTACATAGAAAACCCACAAGAATGTATAAGCAAATTGTCAGAAATAATATATTGAGATTGGGCTGGGGATTTAGCTCAGCGGTTTGGTGGCCTGCCTTGCAAGTGCAAGGACCCGAGTTCAATCCCCGGCACCAAAAAAAAAAAAAAAAAATCTATATATATATCTATAGATAGATAGATAATTAAGATATACTTTTATACCCTCAAGAAAATAGCCAATGGTATGCACTCAAGGAAGTTGGGCAAGAGAAATAATCATGTGTAAATATGAACAAGAAGGACATTGTTTAAAATTTTTTGGAGTGCTGGTTCCTAAGGTGCTCTTTTCATCAAAGTATCTTATTTCTCCATCAATTTTGAAAGATAATTTTGCAGTGTACATCAATCTGGGTTGGAGGTTGTTTTCCATTAGGGCTTGAAATATGTTACTCCGTGCTCTTGTTGCCTTGTGGATTTGTGTTGAGAAGTCTGCTGTGATTCTGATGGGCATTCCTTTGTATGTGATTTGTTTCTTTTCTCTAACTGCTTCTAGAATTTTGTACTTGTTGAGTTTCTGGAGTCTTAACTATTATCATGGCTAGTTAAACGGGTAAACCGGCTAGAACACAGGTTACATATAACTCTTGAAGACACTGGCATGGGGAAAGATTTAATGAACAAAACCTCAGTTGCCTGTGAACTAGCACAATCAACAAGTGGGATGTCTTCTTATTAAAAAGCTTGAGGCTGGGCATGGTGGTGCACGCCTGTAATACCATACTCGGGAGGCTGAGGCAGGAGGATTGCTGTGAGTTCGAGACCAGCGTGGGCTATATAGTGAGTTCCAGGTCAGTCTCAACTACATAATGAGAACCTGTCTCAAAGAAAAAAGCAAGAGAAACGACCAACAGTGTGAAGAGACAACCCACAACGTGGGAAAAACTTTTCACCAGCTCTTCCCCAGACAAAGATCTACTATGTAAAATATATAAAGAACTTTAAAAAATCAGACCTCCCATATTTAAAGACCTAAACCAAAAATGGGCATCTGAAAAGAACAGACATTTCTCAAAGAAGTAGAAATAGCATATAAACATATAAAAAATGTTCAACATCACTGGTTATATGAGAGATACGAATGAAAACAACACTGAGATTCCATCTCACCCCAGAAAAAATGGGTGCTATCAAGATATCAACGAATAACAAATGCTGGTGGGGCTGTGGGGAAAGAGGAACCCTGCTCCACTGCTGGTGCGAGTGTAGACTGGTGCAACCACTGTGGAAATCAGTATGGAGAACCTCAAATAAATAGAATTGGAGGTCCCATTGGACCCAGCTATCCCCCTGCAGGGTATCTTCCCAAAAGAATTTAAAAAAATCATACCATAGTGCAATATGTGCACCCATGTTCATAGTAGCACAATCTGTGATAGCTAAAACTTGGAAGCAGCCCAATTGCTCATCAAAGGGAGACTGGATAAAGAAAATGTGTTTTTAAAAAAATAAAATGGAGTACTACTCAGCCATAAAGAATGAGAAACTAGAGACATTTATAGCTAAATGGACGCACATTGAGGCCATACACTTAAGTGAAATAAATAGGACACACATGTGTAAATACCAAATAGTTTCTCTAGTGTGAGAAACAAAGTGTAAATAATGGACTAAAAGGTCTAATAGATAATGTGAAATAGGAAGAAAAGGTGCAAAGGGGAAGGGCAAATGGGAGGGGTAGAAGAAAAGAAAGAAGGGAATGGAATTAATAGAGAAAATAAAAAAATGGAAACAAAGTCTTTGTAGATAGGGAGAGATAGAGGGGTTGAAGGAAGGGCAGGGGAATGGGGAAAAAATAAGAACCAAGATGGATTATGTAAAGGTGCAAATTTCCATGATGAATGTCATTATATTGTATACCTTAAATGTACCAATAAAATTAATAAAAAACAAAAAATCAAAAAACAATAAGAAATCAGGCGAAAAGAAGAAAAGGTACATAAGAAAGGTAGGGAGAAGTACAGAAAAGAGTAGAAAAATGAGAACCAACCACTATTAGACATCTTTGAAATTTAAAGGCTAAGAGAGAAAAGTAGGTAGTGGGATAATGTTTTTTAAAATAACAAGGAAGTGCTGGCTTTGGGCAACCCTGAGGCCCAGATGAAGTAAGACCCATTTTTTTCTAGGATTCTTCTCTAGAAAAATGCTCTAAGCACAAGTGGTTTGGACAACAAAGAATTAGATTTTTCTGGGTAAATGTAACAAAACTAAGAGCAATGAGATTTAGTACTGACAAAAGAATTGCTGAATAGCTGAATTACTGAGCCTAGCACTGACAGAAAGGTAAATAGTAGAGACAATTGAGAAAATAAAAAATTGTAAGTGGCTAAAACCCCAGATATTAGATAATATTTTACAGTGGGAACGGGCAGGTCTCAACAGGCTAATTTTACCAAAATTACTTTAAATCTATTGCAACAAGCGATCTGTAGTCCTTCAAACATTAATAAATATGGCTAGCTCTACATAGATTTCTTAGGTGTAGAGATCTCCATAGAAGGCAAATACCAGTAAAATGTAAAACCTGTGTGTCCCTGAAAATAAGTCCTACTTAGAAAATAATTAGCCTTGAACACTAGAGATCAAAAGTGCCAGCCCCAAACATCTTTGCCTTACCTGACATTGCACAGGAATGACTGAGTTAGAGAATAGTGAGCTATAATCCTTTGCATGACACTAGCCATCACCATGGTAATGACCAGCACTTATTTTCTGGTTAGGTTTTATTTTCAGGGAAACATGGTCCTTTACTACCTTTAGATTATGCCACAAGCAGCATGCTAAACATCCCTTCAAAATTTCACACTTTTGGGTCAGGGATTTAGCTGAGTGGTTCTGGTGCCTGCCTCTCAAGCACAAGGAGCCGAGTTCAATCCCTGGTACCAAAAAAAAAAAAAAAAAAAAAT
>NW_022900919.1:42830031-42849645 GCF_012274545.1 Fukomys damarensis
AAAAAAAAAAAAAAAAAAAATCACACTTTCTTCCTCTACTCTACTCAAAATTTGAAAAAATTACTTCAGTATGAACTAACTTATTTTAAAAAGTTGATTATGAGCAAAAAAAAGTTAATTATGAGCACAAATCTAGGTTATTTGAAACATTCATCAACCTCTTATTCATTTGAATTGACAGAAATTATAAATTTTATATATAAATAATATACTTTAAAAATTTTTTGAGACAAGGTCTTACATTGTAGTCCAGGTTGGCCTTGAACTCAAGATTTTCCTGCCTCAGCCTCCTGAGTGCTGGAGTTACAGGCTGGAATATAAATACTTATTAAACTTTAGCCTAATATTTTGGCAAAAATTAGGCTGTTAGTCACCATATTTATTAGATACTGACAGACATTAACCTTTGTAGCTTTGACACTAATCAATACTGACTCTCCTCAGGAAGAGAGGTTGTTCATGTCTTTAGAGTTCCTGCTGAGCTAAACATAGTCCAGTGTACACTTTATGAAAGAGGCCATGAGACCAGCATGGGGGAGGGTGGGTAGCTTAATTCTTTCACAATGCCTGTAGAGAGTTTGGCAGTGATGAAAGCCTAGAAAACTCATGAAAGGCCCTTTTATAACCAGGGTGAATGTAGACCACAAAAAGCAAAGTCAGATGACCTACTTAAAGCTTTGCTTTTACTCATGAGAATTCATTCTCATTCCAGATTAGTCTCTTTCTAGAAAAAGAAAACCTTACATAATTGGAAAATTAAGATACAGGAAGTATAAACTCTACTAAGTTTCAATTTCTCTCAAATATCAGCTCACGTCCTAAGAAATCTGGCCTAAGACAGAAAATACTTCCAGGGTTCTGAAAGGCATATTTGTTTACATCAGTATAACAATATGTTTGCTGACTGTTCAGCTTTGAAAACATTTAAATTCTAAAATACACTGATTAGATCAGAAGTTTAGGCTAGTAATATAATAGAGGAAAAGGTTTCTTAATATCTTTCTGGAATGCACATAAGGCAAATGGATGGTAAACCTGATTTGTAATAACAGTTCAATTTTCTTCAAAGTAGGGAAATGCTCATTTGCTCAATTAATTTCAATTAAGTTCCCAATCTTGCATCAGGCCATGAAGGCAAAGAAAAAAGCAGCTCCTGCCTTCAAAGAGTTTACATCTCAAGCATTCTCTCATTTCTCTCTCGCAAAGAACACTTAGTTCATGAAACTATTCATTCAGGAGATGAGAATGAATGTGGTTTTTCTTCATTTTGATTAATTTATCTTTCCTTTAAATAGAGAAACACAATAATTCTTATCTCATCTTAGATTTGCAGGGTGGGTTACTGGGGATTGAACCCAGGGCCTCCTGCCTGCTAGGCAAGCACTCTACTGCTGACCTAAATCCCCTGCACTCATCTTTTTAATGATTAAAAATTTATCTGTTCTCATTCTGCTAACTTAACAAATACTTCTAGAATGCCTGCTACAGGTGTCCAAATATGCAAATATTAATGAGGAATACAAATAAATGTGACAGTCTCTTATGTACTTCCTCCCTACCCCACTTCCACATCTGTCCCCTTCTTCCTTCCCTTGTTCCATTTTGCCTTGAAGGAATAATTAGATAACTAGTCCAAGACCACAGATCTAATTCCAGAACCTAGATTCATCAATACCTAATTCAGTAATTTTTCTAAAGGGAAAAGACAGAAAAACGTGGAGGGGGGAATAATGTCCTACAACTCATTAATATAGTTCAAAATGAACCTCAAACCTCTTCCACTCTGCTCCCCACATATTTTTTGGTTGCCATTTAGTCTTCACTCAGACAACTGCTTCTACCTGGCTGTTTCTGCTTTTAGTTCTCATTCATCAGTCAGGTTTTAGCTTAAATAAAACCTGCCCCAGTTAGTTATGGGAAAACCATTCTCTCTTCCCTACTCCAAATATTACCAGACATCTTTATTCACTGCTTTAACAGAAATTAACCACACATATATTTACCTGCCAAGTAATTATTTCTCTGTGCTCCACACAGACCAACACCAAGTCTGCTCTGCTTACAGGACCTAAGCAGCATTTAGCAGTGTGCCTTACACATAACTGGCATGAATATGTAGTGGAATGCAGTTAATCAGCCCCTGTAGAGACAACATCAGTCCTGTTTAAAAGCGTATCAGTCTCTGAAACTGGACTAAAATTATTTGAGATCCCTACACAAGGCTAGATACAAAAGGTAAATCTTCTCTAGAAAAAGTTATCCAAAGTAAAATTATTTCTATATACAATGTTTAAAATACTGTGGATAGCCCATGAAAAAATATGAGGATCAGTAGAAAGCAGACAAGAGCAGTTCCACAGTATTAAAAATTTCAGCCAAGAATCAGTAATAGCAGACAAAAATAAGGGCCAAATAGAAATTCCAGAATCCATACAGTAACAGATATGAAGATCTCAATGGATAGATTAAGAATAGATAAAATATAGCTTGAGAAAGAATTAGTAAACTGAAAAATAAATGAAAAGGATGCATCTATAATGAATCTGAGAAAGACAAAAGGATCAAAAACAAAAGAAAAGACAAAAGGTATAAAGGATCCAGTTAGATAATCTAAACTACTTGTAATTTGAATTGCTAATAAATGAAATAGGACAGAGGAAATATTCAGAGCAATGACTAAAAATTCTCCAAAACCAACAAAAGAATCAAACCACAATTTGAAGAAAGGAGCTAAAGGTGTAGGGAAGGTGTGATGAGTAGGGGAAGAACAAAAAGGGAAAAGAAAAAAATGTGAGAGAATGAAAAGATGAAAATAAAGTGTTTGTAGATGGGGAGGGGAGGAGGGGGTGAAGGGAGGGTAGAGGTAAGGGGAAAAAATGAGAATCAAGACTTGCCATGTAGAGGTACATTATCCCAACAATGAATGTAACTGTACTGTATCCCTAAAATGTACCAATAAACTCAATAAAATTAAAAAAAAAAAAAAGAATCAAACCACAGATTTAAGAAGTCCTAAGAACCTATAAGCATGTAAATAAAAGGAAGTGTGTGTTCAGAAAATGAAAGTATTATTTTCTTTTTTAAATGTAAGGCATTTAGGAAGGAAAAGGAGGAGAAAGGGAAGAGGAGGAGGAGGAAGAGAACAAGAAAAAGAGGAGGGAGATGAAGAAGAGGAAGAGGAGGAAGGAAAGGAGGCAAAGGAGGAGGAGGGAGGAAATAAACCAAAACCAAAACCAAAACAGTGGTAAACTGCAAAGATGACTACAAAAATTCCCACCCTTGTCCTTGTACTTTTTTTTTTGGTAGTGTCCTTGTACTTTTTACAGTGAAACACAGCCATACTTCCCATAGAGAGGTGAAGTTTATTTCCCCATCCCTTTAATTTGATCTGGCACTGTGACTCACTCAAACCATAAAATGAAGCAGCAGTAATGGTGTGGCTTCTAAGCTGATATTTTATGAAAACTTGCAGCTATCAATTTGCTCTTTGGAAACACTGTCATAATGTGAGAAGCCTTGACTCACCTCCTTACATGGATAGAGATGCCCAAACAACAGCCAAAACCAACTGCCAGACATTTGTTTAAGACAGTCTCAGCCCCACATAAACCACTAACTATAACTGCATGAATGACTCCAGTCAAGACCAACAGATGAACCAGATAACCTAGCACAGATGCCTAGAGTTCACAGAATTGTGAGTTAATTAGATGGTTTACTTTAAAATGTTAAAGTTGGGGATTTAAAAAATGTAAAAATAGAAAACGTATACAGAAATATTTTCTTCAGAGAAAAACAATTAGACTAACAGCCAATCACAATGCATATGTAGTGTTAACTTTACAACACCATTATTTCAATGGAAGGACACCAAGGAGAAGACAAGCATCATCTGAGAATCCTGAATCCTGTGCTAAAGAAAGAGACAGAGTCTTTTTAGCCGTTCAGAGGATATTTCTATCACATTAGGCAGAAATATGATCAATTATTGTCTTAATTTAGAGATTAAGAAATGCATGCCTGTAATCCCAGGTACTTGAGAAACTAGGGAAGGAGAACTCCAAGTTAAAGGTGAGCCTGGGCAACTTAGTGAGGACTTGTCTCTAAATAAAAAACAAAAGGGTGAGTGCTGGTCATGGTGGCACACACCTGTAATCCCAGCATTCAGAAGACTGAGACAGGAGGATCACTATAAATTCCAGGCCAGGGAGATCAAGGCCAACCTGAAATACTTAGTGAAATCCTTCTCAAAACAAAACAAAACTGGGCCAGGGATGTAGCTCAGTGGTTCTGCCACCTGCCTCTCGAGTGCAAGGACTCGAGTTCGATCCCCAGGACCAAAACCAAAAACCAAAACCGCCCAAAACAAAACAAAAAGGTTGCGGATATAGCTCAGTGTTAGCACACCCCTGGGTTTAATCCCCAAGACAGACAGACAGAAAGATAGATAGACAGACAGACAGATAGATAGATAGACAGACAGACACAGACAGACCGGTAGATTGTGATGTTAATTTTGTATCAACTTAACTGGGTCATGGTGTCTAGACATTTGGTTAAACATTATCCTGGATGTCATATGAGAGTGTTTTTCAGTAAGATTTACATTTAAACTGGCGAATTTTGAGTAAAGCTCTCTGGTAAGTTGAATGTCTGAAGAGAATAAAAGGCTGACTTTTCTCAAATAAGAGGGAATTCTCCAGTAGACTATTTCTGGAGTTGAACTATAACTCAAAACTGAGCCTCACATCTGCAGGCCTTTCCAATCATAGCTCAATTCCTTAAAATCTACATATAAATATATACAGATTGTCCCCAACTTAACAATGGTTTAACTTAACTATTTTTTCAGCTTTACAACAGTGAGAAAGCATACCCACCGAATCATCATGCTTTTCATTTTCAGTGCACTATCTAATAAGTTACATGAGATATTTAATACTTTGTTATAAAACAGACTTTGTGCTACATAATTTTTCCCAACTATAGGCTAATGTGTAAGTTCTGAGCACATTTAAGGTGGTGCTAAGTTATGTTATCTGGTAGGTTAGTACATTAACGTGCTTTTTTGAGGGGGAGAACTAGGGAATGAACTCAGGGCCTTTGCACTGAGCTATATCCTCAGACCTTCTTATTTTGAAACGGTCTCACTAAGTTGCCCAGACAAGACTTGAATCCCCTTTCCTCAGCTTCCCAAATGCTGGGATTATAGTGTGCACTATGACATCCAACTATTAAATGCATTTTTTACTTACAATGGTTCTGAAATATAACCCCACTGTAAATTGAGGAACATTTGGCCAGGTGTGTTGGTGCATACCTGTTAATTCTAGCACTTGGGAGGCTGAGGCAGGAGGATTGCTGTGAGTTCGAGACCAGCCTGGGCTACATAATGAGTTTCAGGTCAGTCTCAACTACATAGTGAGACCCTGTCTCAAAAACAACAACAAAAAACAAACAAAATATATTGAGGAATATTTGTATATAAGTATACTGTAATATACATTTAATATATCACTCACATTTAATAGTACATATTTAATAAGATATATGATGATATACTACATATAATAGACATGCACACATCCTATTGCTTCTGGTTCTCTGGAGAACCCTAATATATACAGAGCCAGATGACACTGGAATGACTATTTTCAAAGAGCAGAAAACAAATGTCAAACTAGTATTGTACACCTAGCAAAAATACCTCTTAAGAATCTAAAGGTAAAATAAAATCTTCCACACCAAGAAAACTCAATAGAATTAATTACTAGCAAAATTACACTAAGAAAGAAAAGAAAATGGCCAAAAGATTTAAAGAGAAGTAAAAATGTAAAGATATTTTAGGAAAAGTATATACATGTGGCAAATAAACACATGAAAAGACACTCAACATTAGGAGCCATCAGGGAAATACAAATCAAAACCACTAAGAGATACTACTACATAAATATCAGAATGGCTAAATTTTTAAAAACAATGTCAATTCCAAATGCTGGTGAGGAATAAATAAGAACCTACATCTCTCATACAATGCTATTAGAAAAGTAAAATGCTATACTCTTCCAGAGATGGGCAATTTTTTTGGAAGTAAATATATGCTTATCACATCACCTAACTAGGGCATGTTTCCCAGAGAAATGAAAACTCAAGCCTACATACACACAAAAGTACATACATATAAGTTCATAACAGCTTTATTTTGCCAGGCACAGTGGTGCACACCTGTAATCCCAGCTATCTGGGAGGCTGATTCCAGGGCCGGTCTAGTCAACACAGTGAGACTCCATCTTAAAAACACACACACACACACACACACACACACACATATGTGTATGTATACATTTACATACATACATACATGTGTGTGTGTATATGGAATAGCCTTTCTGTAATAGCTCCAAATCCACACAATGGAATGGTACTGAGCCATAAAAAAGAACAATCTATTGATGTACACAAAAACTTAGATAGATCTCAAAGGCTTTATGTTGAATTTCAAAAGATATTGTTCCATTTGTAGTCTTAAGATTACAAAGTTACAGTAGTGGAGACTAAATCAGTGGTTGCCAAGACTTAGGGCTAGTACCAGGAATTGAACTCAGAACCTTGCACTTTACCAGGAAGGCATGGTGCCACTGAGCTATCCCTGACCCAAGGGTTTATTTTAAAGAGATAAAATGGCACAATTTTCTTTGTGTTGATTAAAACAGTTCTATATTCTGATTATGGTTGTGCCCATGCAAATTTACACATCTGATAAAGTTTCATAGATGTACATACATACATACAAATGAAATTGTTAAAAATGCAAATAAAGCTAGGCTTAGTGGCAAAGGTCTGCAATCCCAGCACTCTAAAGTTGAGGCAGTAGGATTGTAAATTTGAGCCCAGCCAGGGCAACTGAGAGAGACCTTGCCTCAAAATAAAAGGAGTAGGGAGCTAGAGATTTAGCTTAGAGAGAAGGTCCTGGGTTCAATCCCAGTACCACCGGAAGAAAAAAAAAAAAAAAATCAAAAAATCCAAAGAGGATCTATTATTAGCTCACAGTATTATACCAATGTTGATTTACTGGTTTTGAAAATGTACTATGGTTCTATAAAGTGAAATCATTTGAATGCCTTGGGTGAAGTGAAGTATACACAGGAACCCTGTACTATTGGTGCAACTTTTTTGAGCTTTAAATTATTAACAATCAAAATGTTAAAAACTCTAACAATTCCAAATATGATTTGCACTCTCAGAAATAGCTGTTAAAATTTTGTGGTGCTAGATGTGGTGGTATATGCCTGTACTCCTAGGGCCCAGGAAATTGAGGAAGGAAGACATCAAGTTCAAGCTAGGTTGGGCTATATAGTAAGACCTTGACTCAAAACAACAAAACCCTCAATCTTTTTGATAATGGTGAAAAAAGACTTATAAACAAGAAAGTCTATATAAGTATTGAGTATATGATAGAGAAAGCAGTTTCAAATTAATGGAAAACAAATGGCTTATTTAATGGGATAGTACTGGGAAAACTGCAAACTATTCAGCAAAAAGTGAATTTTCTTTTCTCTCTCTCTCTCTCTTTTTTTTTTTTTTTTTTTTTTGGTACTGGGGATCAAACTCAAGTTCTTGCACTTAAGAGGCAGGCAGCGGAACCATTGAGCTAAATTCCCGGCCCTTTTTTGGATTTTTGAGGATCTTGCTACATATTTCAGGTTGGCCTTGAACTCACTATGTAGTGCAAGTGGGCTTCAAACTCATGGCAACCTTCTTGCCTCATGAATTTGCTTCTCCATTCATGCACTATCTCAAAATTAATTTTAAATTGTTTAAAGTTTTAAGTATAAACAACAAGTGTAGTATAATGTAAATGAGAAAGATAAAAAATTCTGAGAACTTTGGAATTGTTCCTAGGGTGAGGAAGTTCTTTCTAAACATAAAAATGAATTAATAGCTTCAAATTATAAAATGTTAAAATTTCACACAAAAAATTTCACATGTCAACAAAATATCTAAAGATCCAAGCAAGATATTTGCAAAATGTTATGGGCAAGGGGTTTAATAATTTATTAAATAAAGTATTTATAAGTCATGGAGTACAAATATGCCTATGGAAGGATGGACAAGTTCATGAATAAGTAATTCATAAAAAGTAAAATAATAATAATAATAATAATAATAATAATAATAATAAACAAAAAACCCCTCCTTGCTTTATTTTTCAAAGATGAGCAAATCAAAGCAACTACGTACTTTTCTTACCTCTCAAATTGGTACATACTTATAAAAGTGATAATATTTAAATGTTCATAAGGTATGGGGAAATCAACTTCAAAGTATACTCCTACAACTATAACCTGTGAGTTATCTAATCATTTGAGTCAGTCTATAGTGCCATTTGCCATACACCAATTTTGTTTTTTACATGTATAGTCAATCTCCTTATTAAAACTAGAAATCTCAGGGAAGGAATTTTCTTACTTTCTTGTTTATCCAATATTAAAGAAAAAAATCTACAAGTAATAGGCATACAACAATATTGTTAATGATATTAGCAAAATTACAAAATCTGCCATGCTGAGTCCTAACCATCTGGTTTCACATTCCTATCTCATGTTACCAGTCACCCTCAGGAATATCACTCTGTGCTGTGCAGAAAACATCTTCTGTCAGGTTTGCTTTGTCAGTTTCTAGCACAGAGGCCCCAGGTCACCCTGGCAGGTGGCTAGAGTGACAAGAGGCCAGCATCTCTCTCCCCTTCTCTATGGAGCCTTTATCTGTTTTAGACTAGATAAGTGGCTCCCTCATCCTTTCCAACGATGCTCCCTGTGTCCTGAATTCCATGTGACATCTTTCCTCTAAAACTATGTATTTCCTTCTAGGACTATTAATCTTTCTCCTATTGCTCATTATCTTCTTCTGTTTACAAATAGGTACAGAAGTTCAACTCTATTTATTTACTTATTTTTGCAGTGTTGGGAATCAAACTCAGGGCTTCACACATGACAAGCAAGTATTCTACCACTGAGTTATATCTGCAGCCACGGTACAGATGTTTAAAACAAATTTTCCAAATACCACCCAAAATATTCTCTTCATTAAACCTGAGTCTCTTCTGAGTCTGCCTTCTTTCCTCAGCCACTAACCTTGTGTAAGATATATTTTGCTTTCACTTCTTCACTTTCCACATCTCCTTAATGACCTCATTCTATTCTATTTATTTTGCAGTACTAGGAATTAAACCCAGGGCCAGCTACATCCCAAGATTTTTTGTTTTTGCTTTTTCCGCCATTTTTTAAAAGATAGGATCTTGCTAAGTTGCTAAATTGCTCAGACTGGGCTAAAACTTGCAATCCTACTGCCTCAGCTTCTAAGAGTGTTGGGTTACAGGAGTATGCCACCATGCTTGGCTTATATTCTTTTAAAAATTATTCTGTGTTTTTGGTTGACATGTTATCTGTACTCATTATGTTAATTCCTTCACTCTCAAATCCACAAAGAATTTCCTGATCAAATCTAGTATATTTTCTGTTTTCAATCTCCTTGACTTGCCTTGGATGTGCTATAGTTACCTTCTTCCTGAAAAGTTCCTCAGCTTCCTGGTTCTCTTGTAATTTTAGCTCCAAAAGCATTGCTTCCTCTATCATTTCCACATTAAAATATAATCTGAGGCCTATGATAAGCCAAGTATTGGTTTAAATGTCAGGGATGCAAAGAAGAAAAAGGCAAATTCCTTTATCCTCAAGTTCATGTGTTCATTCTCCAATTTATTTATTCATTAAACAAACTTTAGTTGAAAAGCCAGGCACTGTAGTGTCAGACTTAGAAAGCCAAGTAAGATGGGCCCCTGTCTTCACTAAGTCCATGACCTGAAACAAACCTTACAAACAAGATCAACATACAGTTCCAGATGCCATGAAAGAATATTCATTCCATTTGTTTCAGGGGCAGAGGAAGTAGCATCCACAATGCTGCCTTCTTGGCTTATTCTCTGCTCTTCTCTCCTTATCCTTTCTCCCTGCAAAAGTCTCATTCATGTTTCTATTTTCGCCTCTGTGTACATGACAGAAAGGTATTAAACAGCAGAAGAACAAAAAAATAATGCAAAATCTGGGCTGGGGATGTAGCTCAGTGGTAGAGAGCCTTTCTGGCAAGAGTGAAGCCCTGAGTTGGATTCTCGGTACCAAAAAAGAAAAAAGAAAAACAAATAATGCAAAACCAAATGGGCAAAGAGATAAACCCTACTTCATCATGGACAGGCAAAACTGTCAAAGGTAAATCACCATCTTTTATACTGGAGAGGCATAACTAGATTTTCTCAAAAGGTTCACAAAAGAAATATAGTAAAAGCATACAATCTAGAATTATGCAGTCCATTATAAAGCACCATTTCTGGGAGGAATGTAAAATGGGAGATTGCTGTAGAAAACAGCATGGTGCTCCTTCAAAAGTTTTATAGATCAGGGGCTGGGGATTTAGCTCAGTGGTTCCACTGCTTGTCCTGCAAATGCAAGGTCCTGAGTTAGAACCCTGGTACCAAAACAAAGAAACAAGCAAAATTTTGTAGATCACAAAATTACAATATAATCCAGCAATTCTACTTCTAAATATATACCCCACAGGACTGAAGCAAGGACTTGAACAGATGCTTATACATTCATGTTCAGTGGAGCATTAGTCACAACAGCCAAAAGGCAGAAGCAACCCAAATGTCCATCAACTCATGAAGAGATAAACAAAATGTGGCATATATGTATATCCAAAGAATATTCAGCCCTAAAAACTATGAACTATATTTGGGCACATGCTACTACATGAGTGACCTCTGAAAAATGTTATGCTAAGTAAAATAAGACAGACACAAAAGGACAAATATTCTATGACTTTATATGAAGTACCCAGACTAGTCAAATTCATAGAGACAGAAAAGAGAATGGTAGTTGCGGCGGGGGGAGGGGATGAGAGGAATCAAGAGTTGTCATTTAATAGGTAGAGTATCCGTTGGGAAAGAAGGAAAGTTCTAGACATAGATGGTGGTAATCGTTCTACAACATGAATGTACTTGGTACCAATGAACTGTATTATTTAAAAATGTTTAAAATAATACATTTTATATCAGTATATTTTACCATAAGAAAAAAGAAAAACATGTATATGTACACATTAATATGGAAAATGCTTTTATTGCTACAGAGGCTCTCTCATATCTCCTTCTAGACACAATCTCTTGTTAGAGGATCCACTAATCTGACTTCTGCCATCACAGTTTGGTTTTTCCTGGTACTTGAACACATTTACTTTTGTGTGTGGCTTCTTTCACTCAGCCTTATATCTGTGAGAATTATCCATATTGTGTGTACTGTTAATTTGTTCCTTTCTCTTTTTAAGCAGGATTTCTTTCAATGAATATATCATAATTTAACTATTCCTATATTTTTGGAATTTGGTTATTGCCACTATTGTCCAACTGTAACACATAAAGTCACAGTGAATATTTGTATGTGTATCTTTGTGTACATATGTTTTCATTTCTCAAGGGTAAATACATAGGAGAAGAATTTCTGGGCTATTTATTTTTTGGTACTAGGGATTGAACTTGGGATATTGTGGTTGTAAGGCAGGCAGCGGCACCAGTGAGCTGAATCCCCAGCCCGGCTATGTGTATATTTAATTTTAGTGGATGTGGCTAAACAATTTTCCAAAGCCGTAATATTAGTTAACACTCTCCCTTAAAACTGGGAGATCATCTGTGCTTTACCTATAGAAGCTTTAATTCAACAATGTCAGTATGGCAAGGTATTTACTTTGGTCTATTTTTTGTTATTGTTGTTCTGGGGATAGAACTCAGGACTTTGCGCTTGCCAGGCAGGAGCAGCACCAATGAGCTAAATCCCCAGTCCTACTTTGGTCTTTTTGTTTTGTTTTTTGAGACAGGGTCTCACTATGTAGTTGAGACTGACTTGGAACTCACTATGTGGCCCAGGCTGGTCTTGAACTCAGCGATCCTCCTGCCTCAGCCTCCCGAGTGCTGGGATTACAGGCGTGCGCCACCATGTCCGGCCCTACTTTGGTCTTTTTAAAAAGTCTTTCAAGTGATCCTGATTCACAACAAGCATGAGAACTATAATCTTAAAGGACGGTAATTATGTTTTTAGTAATAAAAAGTGAGCTACTCTTATTTCTCAGGAACAAAATGGAGTGGGAAAGAACTTTTTGCTTTACTTTATAAGGACACTACTTGGCTGACAAGGCCTTGTCTGAGTTCTGGTTTTATTTCTCTTAACTTAGTTATTTGAACTGCATCATCCATCACCACTCACTGGAGTTTCTTTTTTTCTGTTTATTTTTTTGTTTTTGTTTTTTTGGTGCTGGGGTTTGAGCCCAGGGCCTTGCATAGGTCAAGCACATGCTCTGCTCCCGAAATATATCCTCAGCCCCTGGAATTCCATAAATACTTTTTAAAAAAAGTTGTACCACCTACAACCAAAGAAGCGGGGGCTTTAGAAAAAAACAAAATAGCCTAAAAAAAGAAATATAAAATAGCCCTTGGCTGGGATTTAGCTCAGTGGTTCCGCTGCCTGCCTTCCAAGCTCAAGGACCCAAGTTCGATCCCCGGCACCTCCCCCCTCAAAGCCCTAAACACTACAGACTTATCTGGGGAGAGGAATACATCCTTTCAAGATGTCTATGTGTATGCTTAAAATCCCATGAGCCACAGAACAAAGCTCCATCTTAATAGCTCAAATCACTGAAGAGCTCATAAAAAACAGAATGAGAGATTAGGTGGTGGGGGGGCAGGAAGGAGTACTTATTCCAAAACTTGGACTGTTTGGCTGTAGGGCTGTATCTACATCATTAGCTGCCCCCCAAGGGGACATTTGGTAATGTCTGAAGTTAGTGTTGATTGTTAAAACTGAAAGCTGGGGACTGCATGCGAGCATCTAGGGGGTAAAGGCATGGGATACCGCTAAATATATTATATGTCACAGGACAGACCTCTGTAAGTGAACTTCCCAGCCTCCACAAGTCAACAGTGTCAAGGCTAAAAAATCTTGCACTGGGGAAGGACTTCCAGGTTTGAGCTCTGCAACTTATTAGCAACATAATCAAGGCCAATTGGTTAGCCCCTATAGCCTCCATTTTTTTCTTAACGTTTGAATTAAATGTTGTTATCCTAATTTTAAGATACCAAAATAACAAAAAAACCTAATGAAAAAAACCTAACATTTAAGCACATACAAAGACCCATATCTCATACTAAGTGGTTTTGTATGTTCTACATCATTTATTCCTCAAAACAGCCATATAAGACAGTAACTATTATTACCCCAGTATTTAGATGAATAAGGTAATGCACTGAGGCTTGCCCAGAGCCACAAACTGGCAAACAGCAGAGATAAAATTTGAATCCAGTCAATCTGATTATTATCAACTTCCCATTCCTGCCATTATCTTCCCCTAGCCTTTTGGACAGAGGATTTAGTTTAAATACATCTCTCAATTCACAGCCCACTAAACACCATTATGAGACCACAAGTCAGAAATGGAGATGAGACCCCATCTTCAACTGCAAATGTGTCATGATTAAGAAAACAAGATCTAAAGCTATATAGGACCTGACGTCATAGGGTGTGCATAACTTGTGCTGACACTATAAACAATCACCCTTTTCAGTATGAAGGCCATAGGAATGTTCACTCTTCAGTCTGTTTTACTTCTGAGACTCTATTAAAATAATCCTAAACATCTTATACCTTAAAGATATTCACTGGCTGTATATTTATTAATATGGAAATTTTAGAAAACTAAGGAATGAATAAACTAAACACTTTGTTGGGATATTATATATTTAAAAAGTTTATGAAGACCTAAAAATAACCCACATATTCAAACAGAAATAACAAGGCACAAATTTTTATCTCATGACAAACACCAAGGGTACTCTGAGCAGACCCCTCTGCAAGAAAGGACTTGCTGTTCAACGGCTGTTCAGTGACAGCCAACCTTTTGGAGATCAAGTATCCAAACTGCAAACCAAAACCCACTATTTATGGCAAAGTGCCATAAATAACAATGCAATTAAAATTGCTGGGTGATGCTGGGGTGACCTGGCTCCCGTGCCAACAGAGAGGGCTCTGCATGCTTGCCGAGGCATATGTGCCACAGACCACCACTGGGTTAAGTGATAGCTTCCTGCTGTTACCATAGCATTTTTAGAATCTATTTCAGCTCTTTTTTTTTTTTTTCTTTTTTTCTTTTTTGGTACTGGGGATTGAACTCAGGACCTTGCGCTTGTGAGGCAGGCTGCAGAACCACTGAACTAAACCCCCAACCCTATCTCAACTCTTAACCATTGGGCACTCTTCATCAGGACTGCCCCCAGCCAATGACTCAGCAACATGGCAGTACAAGGGCTATGCAGTTCAGCCCAGTGGTCCTCCTCTGTCAGGCAATCAGGGCAAGCACAGACTTTGTCAGGTGTGCACTGCAGGCTGACTGTTTCCTAAACTCCAAACTGCTCATTTCTCTTTTTCTTTTCAAACACTACTCCCAATAAATCCTTTCCTTTCCCTTTCAACTCTACCTCAGGGTTGGCTTCCTGAGGAACCCAAATGGCATATAAAGTAATTACATGCACATTGACAGAAATAAGTCAGTGTTCTCAAGCCTAAGGACCTGAGTTCGATCCCCAGTACCTACCCCCCTCAAAAAAGTCAGTGGGGCAGAAAGAAGGCTCCAGCAAAAAAGCTAACAACTTTAGACTTCTGTACTATTCAAGTATTCTGTAGTGACCATCTGCTACTTACACCTAACTTTAAAAACATGAAAATGAAACTTTACGCTATATTTTCTCCTGAAGAAATGTTCTAATGGAAGGCTAAATTGGTTTACTTTGCATACAATATGCCCAAATTTACCAGAGTGATCATAACCAACCTGATGTTCTTAAAAAAAGGTGCATGTCCAGTGACTAATGAACTAAAAAATCAAGCAATAGGTATCATAGGCATTTCCTCATTTATTTAACTGAAGTTTTACTAGTTTAAAGACTTTTATAAGAGATGATGGCACCCATTCAGTTAACCTTTCTCTTTCACAGACAGGATGACTGAGTGAGCAATGAAGTTGTTGGCCCTGTTTCTCAATTCCTGGGTCCATTTCTTTCTAAGGACAATAATAATGCATCAAACATTAAGCATACATTTCCAGGGAGGTTAAAACATTACAATGATTCTGAGAACTATTCAAAATCTAGTTTCTTCACTTTTCCTATGATGAATGGCAGCAACTAGCATGATACATTAGATTTCCTCTCCGAGTGCTGACTCCCTGAGCACACAGGCTCAAGCTATATTACCTTAACATACCTCTCTAACTATAAACCCAAAGCCTCCCCATCCCCACTCTCTCCCAATTTCCTTTCCTGCCATTCTTCTCAACATTTCACATTGAAGGCTTTCTACTTTTACTTCAAGGCAGTTTTCTTTCTTCTTATTATGGATTGAATCCATAACTTTCACACTTTGGTACATCTCCAGACTTTGGTTTATTTTTTATTTTGAGACAGGGTCTTGCTAAGTGGCTTGAGCTGGGCTCAGACTGTGATCCTTCTGCCTCAGCCTCCCACAGGTTAGGACTACAGGTGTGCCACCATGCCCAGCTTCAAACCACTATCTTTTGATATACAACCTCATTTGGCCTCTACAAGAAATATTCTTAATTGTTAAGAGTTAACAATAATATCCAACCCCAAAAGAGGTTCTCTTACTTGACCAAACTGCAACATCTGACCACGCCCACAACTTTCATTATCACTTCATCAGCATTTTTTCTTCTCAGTAGAAATGTCTACAACTGCCCTTTAGATACTGGTTACTCATCTCTGTTGTTGTAGCACAAAAACCACAGTCAGATGATATGTAAATTTTCAGTACAGCTGTGTTTCAATAAAACTTCATTTATGAAACTGAAGTCTGAATTTTATATAAGTTCCATGTCACAAACTATTACTCTGTTTTTTTTCTCCAAACCATTTAAAGATGTAACAAAATATTCTTAGTTTGTGGGCTGTGCAAAATCTAACAGCAGGCCAGTTAAACCTGGTCCTTCCCCTTGCGTAAGTTAGAAATCCCAGCTGTCCCAATTACTTCCCTACCCTTAGCCACCACAGTCAATCCTTACCTTTAGCAAAGTGTTTGGTACAATTAATTTAATGGTTTATGGCATCCCTCAACTAACAGTAAGAGCCTTGAGGGTGAGGTCTTTCTTTGCTTTAATCCTCATCAAGCCTACCAGAGGTGCCTACAACCCTGTAGGCAATCTGTAAAAGGGCTCTGTTATGGTTTGGGTCTAGATGTCCCTCCAAAGCTTCGCGTGGTCATAGATGGCTATTTCAGAGGTGGCTGAATCTAGAGTGTACAATGCCGGGATGGATGGCATGTGATTACTAAACCAGTACACTGATTGGTTTGGTACCATCCTAATCCTAGTAGTCTGGACAAGATAAAAGGGGCAGAAAGATGCTGTTAAGGTTCCTTTGTTGCTTTTGCTACTGTGTGGGCACCATGAATTGTTTCTCCTCTGTGATGCTTCTCTGCCACATGCCACTCTGCCTTAGAGCCAGTTGATTATGGACTCAACTCCATAAACTGTGAGCTAAATAAACGTTTTCCTCCTTTAACTTTGGGTGTCATATATTTTGTCTCAAGAATTAGGGAAAAGTAACTAACCCAGAATTTGGTACCAGAGAAGTGGGGTCACTACTCTGACTGTACCTGACCAGGTGGTTCAGAATCTTTGGGAATGGCTTAGGGGAAGAATCTGGAAAGGCTTAGAGATGCCAGCTGAAGAAGTAGAGCTGGAGTGCCTTAGGCTGTACTGTATAGGAGATTCTGGTCAGAGCTCAAAAGCACAGAAAGATCAGGCTCTGGAGGTTTCTGCTGGGAAGGACTGCACTGGCTCTTGGACTCCAGATGATATGCGTTATGCCTTGGCAGAAAGTTTGTGTGCATTTTGCTCATGTCCAGAGACCGCCTGGGAATTAGATTAATTAATCCAGCAAAGGAAATTTCAAAGCAGTCTAATTTGGGAAGTGACATGGCTACTGTTGGGAGCTTTTAGCCAGATTTATGTTGAGAATCAAGAGCAAAAAGTCCAGCAGAATGATTCAAAATGTTTTGAGTTTGGCCAGAAAGAAAGCTCCAGTAAAGTTTCAAGCCTGCAAAGAAAGAGAAGAGGGATCTTGATTGCTGAGAACGAACAGGAGACTAAGAAAGGATGGCCATAGGGCATCACAAAAAGCAGGACTCTTGCTTTTGCAGCCTCAAAATTGCAAAAGTAAAGACTTTGCTTTGAGAAGAGAGCCCCAGAGCACCATGTTCCACAGTGGCAGTGGCCTAGGGAAGTTCTTCCTCAGGATTTGGTTCCTAGACAACCTACAGCCAAGAGAGAGAGAATACCAGCTACTGCTCCAGCTGGCAGCACACCTGCCCTGTTCTGCCATGGACTGTTTCTCTGCTGCAATACTTCTCTGCCATGCTACCAACTATGCCTTAGAGCAGCCAACTATGAACTGAAACCTCTACAAACTGTGAACCAAAATAAACCTTTCCTCTTTTAACTTTGGGTGTTAGGTACTTTGTCTCAGCCATGAGAAAAGTAACTAAAATAACCCATAGAAAGGTGGAAAATTTACAAATCATATCTGGTAAGGTCTAGTAATCAGGACATATAAAAAAACTAATCTACAAAAGACACCTTTCCTCACCTCCAATTAAAAATTGGGGGGGGGCTGGTGGTTCTGCCACCTGCCTCGCAAGCTCAAGGATCTGAGTTCGATCCCCTGTTACCCCCCCACCAAATGGGCAAAAAACTTGTCAATCATTTCTCCAGAGAATGGCCAGCAAGTCACTGTTCAATATGATTAGTCTCTATGAAATACAAATAAAAACCACAATGAGATACTAATATTCCCAAACAATAGGGAAGGAGTGGTTAGAAAAATTAGAAAATTTAAAGTAGAGTATCTCATTACAGCAAAAAGGCAGGGGGACAGGAGGAAGGGAGGGCAGGGCAGGCCAGGCCAGGCCAGGGTAGGGCAGGGCTGGGGAGAGGAGGCAGGCAGGCAGGCAGGCAGGCAGGCAGGCAGGCACAGGCAGGCAGGCAAGCTACCTTCTCAGTGGCTCATTTGTTAGGAAAACTAACTCCCCATGGGGAGTTAATTAAAATCACATTTGCAACAGTTTGAAGAAATGTACCGAGAGAAAATTGTTTAAGATTGTAAGCCTTTCAGGAAGATCAGTTGCTCTAAAAGTTGAAAGTACTGAAGATCAATAATCAAGAGTATATTTAGCCAGGGATTTAGCTCATTGGTGCCACCACCTGCCTCTCAAGTGGAAGGTCCTGAGTTCAATCCTGGCACAAACACACAAAAAAAGTAGAGTATATTTAAAAATAAGGCAGATTTTTTGTTTGTTTGTTTGTTTGGTTTTTTTGTTTTGGTTTGGTTTTTGGGGTTTTGTTTGTTTGTTTGTTTGTTTTGGTTTTTTGAGACAGAGTCTTACTATGTAGTTGAGACTGACCTGGAATTTACTATGTAGCCCAGGCTGGTCTCGAACTCACAGCGATCCTCCTGCCTCAGCCTCCAGAGTGCTGGGATTACAGGCGAGCACCACCACACCTGGACAGATGATTTTAAGTAGATTTCTCTCTTTTGCTAAGTCGAGATGTTACCAATACTGTTCAGTTTTTCTTTTATTCAAGGAGTTAAGGACAAGTTTAAAATGATGGAAGAATTAGGTTTTATAAGTAGTCTGCATTAAACAGCTACAAAATGAGAAGTTGAGAAAATACTAACTTGGTACAACCTGAAGTAGAACCTTCAAAGATGTGTTTTAATTTATAATGGTAAAATGGTGTAGTATAGAAAAAGGTTTGAGAGCCAGGCATGCAAGTTATACACCTGTAACCCCAACACTCAGGAGGCTGTGGCAAGAGGATCACAGTGAGTTTGAGGCCAACCTGGGCTACGTAGTGAGTTCAAGACCAGCCTGAACTACGCAGTGAGACTCTTGTCTCAACAAAACAAAACAGGCTTAGTTGGGTAATTTACAAAGTTTGTAAAGATACAAGGTGGGTTATTCATTACATTTTTCATAAACTGTTACTCTGGAAAATGTCTGAATTTATCATGACTTACTGAACTGACAGTGTCAATGGTCAACTTCACTTACTCTTGGACTTAAACATTAACAGAAATAAAAGTTGAGAAGTTGGGTATGATGATACAGATCTGTAATCCCAGCTACTTAGGAAGCTGAGGTAGGAGGATCCCAAATTAGAGGCCAGCCTGGGAAGCTTAGTGAGACCCTGTTTCAAAATAAAAATAAAAAGGGGCTTGAGTTGCAACTCAGTGGTAGAATGGCAGAGTACTTACCGAGCATGCACCAATCTCCAGTGTTCCAGAAAGTGAAAGGGAGAGAGGGAGAGGGAGAGAGGAAGAGGGGTGAGAGAGAGAAAGAGATGGGGAGGAAAGTATAAGAAAAAGGGAGAGGCAAGGGAGGGTGGTGGCAGAGGGTAGGAGAAGGAAAAGAAGCGGGAGGGAAGAGGAGAGAGGGAGAGGAGAGA
>NW_022900919.1:42849660-42862607 GCF_012274545.1 Fukomys damarensis
GGGGGGGGCTGAATAAACAGAGGTCCCCACCACACAACAGTTTAGTAGTATGTATTACTGATTCTGGAGATTGAACTCAGGGCCTTTGTACTGAGACACATTCCCAACTCTTTTTAAATTTTGAGACAGAGTTTCACTAAGCTGCCCAGGAGGGACTCAAACTTGTGACCCTCTTGCCTACCAATGTGCTGATATCACAGGCATGTGTCACAGTACCCAGTCTTGCCCTACCCGACCCCCTTTTTAGCTTGGAGCAAGACTGTAATTTTTCAGAACAATGTAACTGCTTTCAGCCACTATCACCAACGAATGGCTCTGAAAATTAGCTTTTGCTATACCCAATATAGTATCTAACAAATGTAACCTAAAATTATAGGACAGAACACTTATGTGAACCTTAAAATGTGGCTGTCATTTTAACAACTAACCTATTAATCACAAGCAATGTCAAACTGCCTTATATAATTCTCATGCTATCAAAAATTGAGTAAGATCTCTATTCTCAAAGAAATTTGCAATGGACATATTTTCTAAGCTCAAACTGTAGTTTTAGAAGCATTTTTAGGATCTCAACACAAGTGCAAAGGAAACTTCCATACTTCAAAATCCATTTAATGGTGCAATTGTGGAAATGTTTTGTTCTGTTCTTGTTTTTTTTACTATTTGGACTTAATTTTTCTTTCTTTTTTTTTACGGTACCAGGGAGTGAACTCAGGACCTTGTGCTTGTGTGGCAGGTGGCAGCACTACTAAGCTAAATCCTGGCCCCTGTTCTTTTTATTTTTATTTTTTTTTGAGACAGGGTCTAACTACTAGTCTAGGCTGGGCTCAAACTCACTATGTAGCCCAGGGTGGCCTCAGCTTCCCGAGTGTTGGAATTACAGGTATGTGCCACCATGCCAGGCTACTGTGGAGCTTTTATCTAGCCTTCAATTGAAATAATTAATCTGCAATGTAAGGAAATGCTAAAAGGGAAATATAAAAGAAAAACCTAGCAGGGCACAGTGGTGCATGTCTATAATCCAAGCACTAAGGGAGGCTAATGCAGTAGGATTACAAATTTGAGCCTAGCCTGGGTAACTTAGTGAGACCCTATCACTGCTGGGGATTAAACCTAGGGCTTCACACAGGCTAACTACATGCTCTATCACTGGCTACTCCCTTAGACCGAAGTGTAGAACCTTTAAAGAATATGACAGGACTGGGGATTTACTCAGTGGTGCCACCACCTGCCTCATAAGCACAAGGTCCAGAGTTTGATCCCCAGTACCAAAAAAAAAAGAATCTGACAACTTTTACCCTTAATCTTTTTTTTTTTTTGTGGTACCGGGACTCGAACTCAGGTCCTTGCGCTTGCAAGGCAGGCCACCGAACCGCTGAGCTAAATCCCTGGCCCAAACTCTTTTTTTTTGGTACCCTTAATCTTTTAAGTGTTTAGGCCCACAACTAGTAGAACAATAATTTGGGGAAGTGAACATTTGTATTCATATCTTGGAGAGCTTCAATTTAACTGTCTTTAAAGCTATTTTTGCACTGCCATTGATGTATATAATGTTTAATTAAATCACAAAATTACAGTAAGTAATTTACAGTCAGTACCATAAGTATAATAAATATAATTGCACATGCAAGTTTGAAACAAAATTACTCTTAGAAGTACAAGCAGAGGGCTGGGGATTTAGCTCAGTGGTGCTGCTGCCTGCCTCACAGGTGTACTAAAGAGTAGCCAACGGGCCAGGATTTAGCTCAGAGATTATGCTGCCTGCCTTGCAAGGACCCGAGTTCGATGCCCAGAACCAAAAAAAAAAAAAAGCTGGGCATGGTAGCACATGTCTATAATTCCAGCCCTTGGGAAGCTGTGGCAAGAGTTCTGGGTCAGCCTGGGATACACAGTGAGTTTAAGGACAGCCTGAATTATACAATGAGACCCTGTCTCAAAAAACAAAACAGAAATACCCCATAAAAAACAGAGTAGCCTTGAATGTTTGTTTTTTTTAAAGAATCATTTGGTATATTCTAGAGAAAGAATAACAAAGACTGTGATTGTTTTGGGTTTGGTATGTATACTTTATAATCTGGTGATTATTTAAGTATAGTCTAAATTAATCTGTATATGTATATTTTTCTTCAAATAGTCCATTTTTGCAGGACCATTTATTGAATCCTTTTTTCCCTGACTTTTCCACTAGTGCCGGGGATTGAACTGAAAGCCTTGCGCATGTTACTGTTCTACCTTTGAACTAAATCTTGAACCTCTATCCCTGATTTAAAAAAATTTTTAGATGGGGGGAGGCATCTAAAAGGGAATCAAACTCAAGATCCTCCTGTTTCAGCCTCCCAAACTTCCCAATTTTTAAATACCATTTTCTTCATATTTTAAATTCCCACACACATCCAGGTCTGCATCTGGACTATTTTATTCTCATTACTTTTCTGTTCTAACAGAAATGTCAAACTCAAATTCTGCTAACTTTCTACTATATTTTATTTTATTTATTTAGTACTGGGTATCGAACTCAGGCCTTTGTGCTTGTGAGGCAGGCACCAGAACCACTGAGCTAAATCCCTGGCCCTCTACTACATTTTAATATTTCAAGGATCAGGTATCATATACTCCCTTTCTTCTTCTACCTTTTATTATTTATTAATTATTATTTATTCTCTTTCAAAATTTCTCAAGAATTTTCCAACTACGGAGTATACTTTTCTAAATCAATTGTACATGCCATTTGTCAAGCTCTCAAAAAGCTTAATACTACCAAACTTAGAAATTAATTACACTAAACATAAATAATAATTTAGGTAGGGCCAAGGATGTAGTTCAGTGGCGCCACACCTGCCTGGCAGTTTGGGAAAAAAATAATAATTTGGGGAAATGTACAATATATATAAAACTTATCTTTTTAGAAGCCCTTTATAAAACTCCACAGTTTTCATCTTAGTCTTAAATGTTTTTAATTAGGTTAATTTGCAGCTTTATACCATTTTAAAAAATTTAGACTCTGCTACTGTAGCAATTAATACAAAGAATTCAAATTTTAGGGCCAGGGATTTAGATCAGTGATTCTGTTGACTGCCTTGTAAGTGCAAGGAACTGAGTTTGATCCCTGGTACCAAAAATAAAACAAAACAAAACAAAATGAAAAACAGAATTCAAATTTTATAAGAACAAGTTCTCCTTACCTTTTCATTCTCTTTACCCACACCCTCCAAAATAGGATGAGAGACAAAGCTATGTTTTATGATCTGAACACACAGCATATAGTGATCAGTCAATGCTTTCGTAAAAATTGATTACCCTTGCAAAGTTATGGAAATTCAATACTAATCTTATTTTTTTTAATTTCTATTTTTTTGCAGTGGTGGTGGTGGAGACAGGGACTCATCAAAAGTAATCTTAAAAGGGACAAGAAAATAGATGGCTATGGGCTGGGGATTTAGCTCAGTGGTTCTGCTGCCTGCCTTGCGAGTGCAAGGTCCCCAGTACCATAAAAGAGAGAGAGAGAGAGAGAGAGAGAGAGAGAGAAAGAAAATAGATGGCTCACTCATCTAGGTATGGAACTGCTTCCTAAATCCACTACTCTTGATAATAACAACAACAAAAGTACACATATCAAACATACTTTCCCTCCTTTAGTCTTTCACAAATGAATTCAGCACAAATACTTGAATTCACTTTTCAGCCTCTATAACCTCATTGATCATTCTATTTCTTATACATAAATGGGATAGCCAACACTTGCTCAGTACTCTGTATAAGTTAGGCACTTTACACAACTTAGCTAATGTATTCCATACCCCAACCCCATGAAGTAGATGCTATTATCCCCCATTTAACAGAGTAGGAAACTGAGGTACAGAGAGATTAAATAGCTTGACCATGGTTATATACCTAACAGCTAGCATCAATGAGACTGAACTTAGGCAGTCCAGCTTCAGAATCCACAAAAAATATAGAGAGAATGCTCGGAATGGCCTCAAACTTATGATCCTCCGGCTTTTGACTTCTAAGTACTGGGTTCAGGTATGTACCACCATGCCTAGCTTCACAAAATATTTTAAATAGTACGTAATTTCATATTTTCACTTTTTTAGAGGATTGGCTTTAATGAGCCAGTTAAAAAGCTTCATTGTTCTGCTGCCTGCCTCGAAAGCACAAGGTCTCGAGTTCGATCCCCAGTATCAAAAAACAAAAACAAAAAAACAACTTCATTGTGCTCACTGTGTTAAATAAAGCTCAGCACATCTAAAACTCTTAGGATTTCATTCTTAAAAAGTTAAAAAGAAAAACATGCCTTAAATTATAATTAGGAATGTTTCTAAGTACAGTATTAAAAAGGACTAAACATTAATTATATAAGTCCTCTTGTTTAAATCAGACATAAACAGCCAGGTGTGGTGGCACATGCCTGTAATCCCAGCACTCGGGAGGCTGAGGGAGGGAGGAGGATTGCTGTGAGTTCGAGACCAGCCTGAGCTACACAGTGAGTTCCAGGTCAGTCTCACTACACAGTGAGACCCTGTCTTAAAAAAAAGAAACCTAAATCAGACATAAACACCTTTAGTTAAATCACTACAATTCTGTTGAGCAACCTTTTAATACTTGACTCATTAAAATCAATTTGACAACTTTCCCAGCCCCACTCTAGGATGACTTGGAATCATTTGGCATCAACCCTACCAAAATGTCTTAGTAAAGAATCTCATGCTTTTAAATGAAAGGATCAGCCTGGGGCTGCCAGCTGCCAAGAATGAGTTTACTGCCTGGTTTCCATGACTGCATCAATCTGAGACCAGCATAAGAGAGAAGGTGTATCCTTGGAAACCAACTCTTTCTTTCCCTCAATTAAAAAAGAAGTAGGAAAAAAAATAAGAGAGAGAGAGAAGCTTTAAAATAATTTAACTTGTGTTGAACATGCCCATTGCACACAGTAATCATGGGCACGTCTTTTTCCAATCAAAGTTGTGAGAAAGTTGTGTAGTACTTAATGCAAAACCTCAAAGTGGTTTTACTAAGCATATCTTATGATCTGTATATAATATTTTGGCCGGGCGTGGTGCCACACACCTGTAATCCCAGCACTTGGGAGGCTGAGGCAGGAGGATCGCTGTGAGTTCGACAACAGCCTGGGCTACATAGTGAATTCCAGGTCAGTCCCAACTATGTACGTAGTGAGACCCTGTCTCAAAAAACAAAACAAAACAAACAAACAAAAAAACTGTATACAATATTTTGGTATCAGTCTTTTTTTTTTTTTTGTACTTGGAATCGAACTCAGGACCTTGAGCTTGCAAGGCAGGCAGCAGAACCACTGAGCTAAACCCCTGGCCCTGGTATGTCTTTAAAAGAATCACGATAGAAGCTGTACTAGTTAGAACTTTACATGTAAATACAGTAATATCTAACTGAGAATATTTAATACCCCTTAATATCTTTGCTGTTAAACTGCATACTAACATCTAAATTCTCCACATACATCCTTCATATGCTCTAGAAGAGTCCTTTGCTCAGGTATTGTAGATTATTGGTGTAATCAAAATGGAAGACTTTTCTAAGGAGTGGATTCAATATACCTATAATATACCTCTACTTCTTAAGTAGCAAATCCATTCATCTCAACCACATTTCTAAGATAAGAGCTTAACAGTGAAGTGCAAATGAGTTTTAATGAGTACAGCCTCCTAGTTCTCTTAAACCAAGATTCATACCACCTCTCCTTTTCTGGAGCTATAAATATACTTCCTGCCATTAATAGCAATGACTGGAGAAACCTCTCTGTTGAAAAGAACTAAAAATACATTATTGTACATATCCTTCTTCTGTTATCCACCCACCATTCCAAGAGGAACTGACAGAAGGAAATGCAGAGCTATGTAAAGTTCAGCTGAGAGCAGTGCAAAGGCTGTAATTTTCCTAAAAATATATTTTTAAAAAAAATTAGGTTAGCTTGAAGTGAATGACATTTAGGGAGGTATTAACTATTATAAGTAGGAATACATTTTGAAAATTTTGGAGTAGCTATTCCTGGTCATAAGTTACATTTTGCATTTCATTAACACGGTTTCAGGACCAGTACTATTTAATTAAGCCACGGCAATGGACATTTTTACATATTGGAACCATACAAAGTGAACAGTGAATGTAAAAATGGCTTGTGGAACATGAGAGGAGTATTCAGCCAACACATTCAGCAGTGTCAGGACGAAGGAGATGGTTTTCATGGTCAGCAATGGTTCCTACAGGTGGGTGGAGTAAAAAGGATAATGAGAATAGGGATTTTCAACATCAGAAAAACAAGGTACAAAAACAGAAAGAGGAAAGCCTTTAAAAAAACCTTTATGGTGTTGGAATGGAATTAGGGTATCATTGTGAAATCACAGCTTTTAATATTTATAGGCAGATAGAGGTGTTTATGTATGTTTATATGCACATGTATGTATGGATATGCATATTCATGTATAATGAAAAATCTTGAGCATGCCAGGGATTTAACTCAGTGCTTCTGTCACCTGCCTCAAAAGCACAAGGACCTAAGTTTGATCCCTGGTACCAAAAATCAATCAATCAATCAATCAATCAATCTTTATACCCTGTACTGATGATTTGGCATCCTGAAACCATGGGCCAAAATTCTTTACATTCATACCATCTCTGCATTTCTGAGAATATACAAATACATTAACCCCCCAATAACAGACCCCAACACCTGTGTTTTACTTTCTGCTCAGTAACAGATAAACCTATCATCTTCCCATCACTGCAGTAGCAGAGGCAGCTCTGGCTTCCTCTGCCTCCTGATCCGCCATGGTATTTTTCATGTGGTCCTGTGCGTCTTCCCACCTCTTGCTTCTGAGAAAGTGAGTAATCATTTTCAATGATATTGACCTCTGCATCATCACTTGGGCACACCTTTTTTTTAAAAAAATGAGGCAGGGTCTCACTATGTAGTTCAGGCTGGCCTTAAACTCCCTAGGTAGCCCAGACTGACCTTGAACTCAGGGCAATCCTCCCTCCTCAGTCTCCTGAGTGCTGGGATTACAGGTATACACTGCCACACAGTCATGGCACACCTATAAATTAGAGCCTAGCTATATATTTTATTAATATATTTTTGTAGTATATAATGATTACATTTATTGTGGGGAGTTGGTACATACTCATGACATATATTAATTCTTTTTTTAATCCTCTTCTTCTCCCTTCCCTCTCAAATTCTAGGTACATTTTAAAACATTATCTTAGGGCCAAGGATTTAGCTAAGTGGTTTCACTGCCTGCCTTGCAAGCACAAGGTCCCAAGTTCAATCCCTGGTACCAAAAAGAAAAAAAAAAGCATTAGTACTGTTTTCAGAGACTAAGAACAATGACATCCCAGTAGAAAGGAACATATGTAGTGCTCAGACCTTCTCTAATAAAAGGAACAAGGATTCCTTGTGAAATAGTTGATTTCAGGATTGAGACAGCTAAAGCATTAGATGAACACTGAAAATCTTGTCGTGCCAAAAAGTTTTTTTTTTTAAAAAAGTGACCAAAGAATGATGAGGACATGAAGGGAGGGGAGAAACAAGAGTCATAATGAAACGGCTCCCACTGACTAAATCTGGGACAATTTGAACATCAAAACATATGAAAAAGGGCTGGGGATTTAGCTCAGTGGCACTGCACCTGCCTCACAAGTGCAAGGTCCTAAGTTTGATTCCTGGTACAAAAAACAAACAGAAAAACAAACAAAAAAATAGGAACTCACTGGCCTATCCTAATATTTTTAAAAGAGTGTTTTAAAAGGAGCAAAAGCTTTTGCTTATAATGAAATGCAAAATGAATACAGAAGCAATGATGAAATCTTTTAGAATTCACCATCTGGCAACTACCATAGTAATAACTGATTCAGGCAAATTATCAATGGATACTAAAATCTGGTGGAAATGATGAGAAATAAGCTATTTACATAGTCTCAATGTAGCACCCCCACAAAATGTATATTATTTACACTATTAATTAGTAAGCACAAAGTTCAGTACTTTTGAACTAATAGAAAACCTGTCAGGATAACCTCTTAAGTGATAAAACCAAAATAATCTGCAGTGGAATAAACTGATGTGCGCAGTGAGAAGAACACAAAATTATGTTTGTGTTATTTCTGCAAAAAATGTACAACCTAAATCAATTCATGAGGAAACATCAGGCTAACTCAAATAGGGAAGCATTTTGCAGAGAAATTGATCTACTGGTACTCTTCAAAAATACCAAGATCACTGAAAAGAAGGAAAGACTAAGGAACTATTCCAGACTGGAGACTGGAGAGACATGATAAGCAAATGCAAGACATGATCCTGAATTGTCCCTGAATCAGAAATAAAAGTAGGGAAATAAAAGATGTTTTTGTTCTTGCTTTCTTGTGGAAGGAGTTGGATTTTTGTGTTTTGTTTTTGGTTTTTGTTACAAAGGACACAACTGAGAGATCAGTGAAATCTGAGTGAGATCTGTGGATCAGATGCATTACATCAGTATTTATTTCCTGGGACATTACCTCTAAAAAATAAGTCTGCAACTTATTTCTCAAATATTTCAGAAAAATTGTGCAGACAGATGGATAAAGTGAGAGATAAGAAAGCTGTGTAAAATGTTAACCACTGTGCAATGTGAGTAAAAGGTATAGTAAGCCAAATAAATATTTACAGTTTCCAAAAGACTGAAAGTATACAGGTCAGATTCTTTAATCACAACGTCATCTGTCTATAAATGCATCATAAATATAACTAGAAAAACTCCATATTTGAAAATTAAAAGATACCCACAGATCAAAGAAGGAAACCACAATGGAATTAGAAAGTAGTTTGAACTATTAGTGGAAAAAAGTCTAGCCAAAACATCAGTAACCTGACTCCCACAGATGGTACGATTAAAAAAAAAAAGTAGTGTATATAATGGCCATGAGGTTAGGGGAGGAAGAAACGGAATAACTGTTGAATGAGCAGGGCTCAGGTAGGGATGATGACGTTCTGGAAATGGATGGTGCTAATGATAGCAGAACAATGTGAATGTACAATGAGCCGCACACTTTTAAAATGGTGTGTGTGTGTGTGCGCGTGTGTGTATATACATACACGCGCGCGCGCGCACACACACACACACACACACACACACACACACACATATATTTTTTTTTTGGGGGGGAGAAGGGTCCATGTAGTTCAAGTTGGCTTTGAACTCACTATGTAGCCCAGGCTGACCCAAAATTTGTGGTGATCCTCTTGCTCAATTTCTTGAATGCTTGGATTACAGGTGTGCACCACCACACCCAGCTAAGATGATATATTTTATGTTATGTACAGCATACCACAATAAAAAAAATAAAATGACGAACTTTAAAAAAAAAAACAGAACAGCATTTTCTCACTGAAAAATTGATTAATGGATGCCACAATTTAGATCTAAAATGTTATCACTTCTTGGCCTTTTGGCTAAGATCAAGTGTAGATCTAAACTGTTCCCCAAAGACTCCTCTCTTCAGAGGCTGGGCTTTTTGAATACTACTGGAAGCTGAGCTTCATGTGTGATTCTGGTTGGAGTTCAGAAGACCTGAATGCTGATAGGAATGTCAACAGTAAAGGCCAGGCTCATGAGGTTTCACTTGAGAATGAGGACCTTATCAGAAATTGGACTAGAGGCTATGTCTATTTCACTCTGACAAATAATTTGTCTACATTTTGCCCATGTTGTAAGACTTTGTACTAGACTGAATTTAAAGATGGTGGACTAAATGATCTGTCAGAGGAAATTTCAAGGTACCCCATTGTTGAGGCTGTGGCATGTGTACTATGGGCTACTTTTTGCTAAATCTACAGTGAGAAGGCAGTGCAAAAAGAACAAATGATTAAAAAGTTTTCAGTTTTACCACAAAAGGAAGCATCTGAAAAGTTGGGGCAAAGGACAGCATGGCTGCTGAGAAGATTAACATTAAAAAGAAGCCAAGTACTCTGTACAGGGACAAAAAGAAAAATGTCACGAGGGCATCTAAGAAGTCAGAAAGACCCTACCCATCACAGGCTCAAGAGTGCAAAACTAAATATTTTATTTGATAGGTGAGTCCCTGAAACACTTGCTCATTTAGGTCCACCTAGGGAAGTATGCTAATGTTCATATCTAAAATG
Organism: Fukomys damarensis; assembly: GCF_012274545.1. Lineage (NCBI taxonomy): Eukaryota > Metazoa > Chordata > Mammalia > Rodentia > Bathyergidae > Fukomys > Fukomys damarensis. The sequence goes on from NW_022900919.1 coordinate 42,859,814, forward strand.
TCCCTGAAAGCTTCATGTACTCATAGATGGGGCTTTTGGAAGATGACTGGATCATGGGTATGTGATACTCATCACTGGATCAGTTCACGGATGGGTTTATAGTGGAGTGTTGTGTTGAAAGGTAAAACCTGGTAGGAAGAGGTGGATAACTGTGGGTGTGACGAGGAAGAATATATCCTTCCTCCTCCCTAGATCTCTCTGTTTCCTGCCATGCCTTGAACTCCTTCTCCTCTGCCTTGCCACTATGCTTTAGAGCCAGCTGATTATGGACTGAAACCTCTACAAACTGTAAGCTAACATAAACCTCTCCCCTTCATAAGTGTTGAGTATTTTGTCCCAGCAATGAAAGTTACTAAAATAAAGTGTATCCTCAAGTCCAACCATCCAGGCACTCAGACTGCTGTAGCCAGGGCCCAAGAGGGAGCCTAGCTACTGCTCAAGCTGGCAGCTCACTTTGATGCCATCCATGTGATGCTGGGTTTTTCAGGTTGCAGAATAAAAGAGTTATGGGGTCACAGAGGCTTCTATCCAGACTTTGGAAAGCCAGGCAAAAATGTATGACAGGGTCACAAGGCTGTGACAGAAGCCCATGAGAGTGAAGCCAAAGGTGAGATGAAGATGCCAGGAATATAGAACATCTGTGGAAAAAAAAAAGCCACAGGCAGTGAGCAGAATCAGATAGAGTCCGCCAGGCATGGTGGCGCACGCCTGTAATCCCAGCACTCGGGAGGCTGAGGCAGGAGGATCGCTGTGAGTTTGAGACCAACCTGGGCTACACAGTGAGTTCCATGGCAGTCTGAACTACATAGTGAGACCCTGTCTAAAACAAACAAACAAACAAAAAAAGAATCAGCTAGAGTCCATGTGGCCTGCAACTAGCAAAGCCATAGGAATGGGGCTACTCAAGCCTTTTGGAGTTAACATATTACCACCACCTGCCTTGAGTATTAGACATGGAGATACTGGGTTTAATTTTTGCCGTTGGGATTTGGTCTTGCTTTGGTCCTATTCCTTTCTATCTTCCTATTCCTCTCTTTTGGAATGGGAATGTTTACAAGGTGCTATTATATGTTGGAAGTATTTAACTTTCTTTTGATTTTTATAAGGGCTCACCCTAAGAGTCTGCCTTGAGTCTAAGATGAGACTTTGGACTTGGAGTTTTCAGCATGCAGAACTGTTAAGACTTTGGTGAGTCTCAGAGATGAACTAACTGCATTTTGCATAATGAGATGAGCCTTCTGGGGACCAGAGGTAAAATATTATGGTTTACATCTGAAATGTTCCCTGAAAATATTAAGGCTTCAGAGGTGGGGCTTTCAGGTGACTGGATTGTGTGGGTGCTGTCCTAATCAATGGATTAATCCACTGATGAGTTAATGGTTGAATGTGCTCTTAGAAGGTAGAGCCTGGTAGGAAGTAGGTCACTAGGGGTGTGACCTGGAAAGGTATATTCTTGTCCCTGGCTCTTTCTTGCTCTTTGCTCCCTAGCCACCATGGTGTGAACAGATTTCCTTCACCGTGCCCGTTCACACTATTTTTCATACTGTATTTCATACAATTTTTGCCTGGGACTCTGCTTTACCATGGACTGAACCCACTCAAACTGTAAGCCAAAATAAACTTCTCCTTTAAGCTGTGGGCACTGGGTATTGTCTCAGTGATAGGAAATCTGAATAATATAATGGTGCTGACAATTTAAAGAAAAATCACATGAGAAAAAAAATCATATGAATACCAACAGGTGCAGAAAAAGACAATATATAATTCAATGCCCATTCATTAAAAAATTTGCTACAGACTGGAATGAAGAGGAACTTCCTTAGTCTGATAAATAGCATCTCTGGCCAAAATTTCCCTAAGAATCACAAGGATGAGTTCAGTACACTCCTGCCAAAAGGATAACATTACATGGTATATAAATATTTACATTTTTCTTTGAAAGTTTCATCACACTTACTTGTAACACAAAAGAAAAAGATGCTATCTCTTTTGTGTTAATGCTGTTTTAATATCAAAAACATAAACTTGCCACACCAAAAAAGGTTTCTCCTATGTTACCATCAGGTAAAGTCTTAGGATCAACAACTTGAAAATCAAAACCATCATCCTGAGCAGGAAGTTAGTATCATAACAGTTTTCTTTAAATACTACATCGCTGGACATAGTGACACATACCTGTAATCCCAGCTGCTAAGGCTGAGGCAGGAAATTCGCAAATTCAAGGTCAACCTAGGCAATTTAGCAAGACCGCCTCAAAAAGTGGATGTAGCTCAGTAGTGAAGCTCCCACAAGCGTGGCCCTTATTAATGCAATAAAACCTTTAATAAAGGTTTCTAGAGTTAGTTTAAAAAAAAAATTGTCCCGTCCAACTAATCAAGAAATTATACTGCTTGAAATTAGGGTTAGGTGTGTGGTACCACAAACCTGTAATTCCAGCTACTCAGGAGGCCAAAGCAGGAAAGATTACAAGTTCAAAGCCAGCTTTGGTAATTAGTAAGACTGCCTCAAAAATTAAAGCAAAACAAACAAATGACAAAAAACAAAAAGGGCTGGGGATGGAGCTCAGTAGCAGAGTGTTTGCCTAGCATATATGCAAGGCCCTAGGTTCAATCCCTAGTATCAAAAACATTTTAAAAAAAGAAAGTAGGCGCTCATATGTGTATTACTAACATCTTTCTTTAGTCATAATGAATATTGTACACATATAACCAATTGTGACATTATAAACTATAAATATGTGCAATTAGTGTTCCAAGTTATAAATTCTAAGATTTTTTTTTTTTTTTTTTTTTTT
>NW_022900919.1:42862768-42877145 GCF_012274545.1 Fukomys damarensis
CTGACCTGGAACTCACTATGTAGCCCAGGCTGGTCTTGAACTCACAGCAATCCTCCTGCCTCGGCCTTCCAAGTGCTGGGATTACAGGTGTGTGCTACCACACTCCGCTTTAATGAATACATTCTTGAATTGTGACATTTTTCCAAATCAAACTCATTTCAAATCAATCAATCAATTGAAGAAAAAGATGGTGCCTGGTCTACCCATTTTTGGCTGAAGATCATTTGGTCTTCCCTACAGTTACTCTATGTAGAAATGAAACATTATGTCACTACTTTCCTATTTCAAATAACTTTAAAGCCTTTACTCCTATGGTGTACCCAGTACTACGTGGCCTTCCACTGGTCCTACAAATACAGCTGGAGCTACAGCCCAGTCGTAGCGTACATTCTCAACATGGATGAGGGCCAGGGATTAATTTCCAGCCTATAACCAATTATTCTCAAAATACAAGCACACATGGGTACTGAAATTGTGTGGCAATACTCAGTATGAGATGGACAATACTTATACATCAGATTATCAACATTTTAAAACAGTCTACTCAGAGAAACTTTCCTCCAAAACATACCCAAAGACCTCTGTGTGAGATACTACACTGCAGTGTGAATGTAAAGTTACTGAAAACATTCCCTCCCACATCACACAATACCTCTTATAAAAGAAAAATTCCAGGTAAAGCTGTTTTTCAGAATTTTCTGATGGTTTATGTCTTTAAATGATTTTCTTGGTAACTCTTTGCTTTGGTCACTATAACTTGAAGGCTTAATACACAGTCTTCTCTAGGTACTTAGGATCTAATAAGCTGTACTATTTGTACTGAGTTTCCTCAACTGGTTCTTAACATTAGACTATTAATCTCCCTTTAACTTCTTTATATATAATTTATATGATCACATACCATATAACAATGTATCAGTCAACAATGGAGTACAACTGCAAAGGCAGTCCCATAGATCATAATGGCGGTGAAGAATTCTCACCACCCAGTGATACTGTAGGTGTCATAAAATCATTGCACAACACACTACTCACATGTGTATGGTAATGCTAGTATAAACAATCTACTGTGCCATCAGCCATATAAAAGTATAGCACATAAAATTAGGTACAGTACATAAATAAGATCAGCTGCACCACAAAAAGGCTTGATAATAAATGACTTACTGGGTTATGTATTTACTATTATATTGTTTATACTGTTCTTCAGAGTACAGTCCTACTTACAAAAAAACCTGTGAAACAGCTTCAAGCAAGTTCTTCAGGAGATATTACAGAAGAAGGCATTGTTATCATAGGAGATGACAGTTCTAGGAATTAATCTGCCCCTGAAAAACATCCAGAGGACAAGATGTAGAAGAGGAAAACAGTCCTGTTGATGACCCTGACCCTGTATAGGCCTAGGTTAATGTATTTATGTCTTAGTTTATAACAACAAAAAAAAAACTTCAAAAAGTAAAATAAAGGTTAAAATAGGCTCTATCATATAGGATAGATGATAGATGTGTAGTAGGATGTATCACCTAGATCTGTGTAAATACACTATGATATGAACACAACAAACAACAAAGAATCTGTACTCTATGTTAAGTGATACATCATTGTATTTAATTTTGTCTTTATTGAATCAAGTACTTATTATAAAATTCAAAAACACAAAAGAAAGGACATTACATAGGTCTTCTTTCCACCCGTCATCCAGTCCCCCACCTCCAGCTTCTTTTGTAACATTCTAGAAAGCTCCTAAACATATACATGTACATATATGCTATATTATATTTTAGTAAATTACTTTAAACATTCCTTAGAATGAACTAAATATTTCCTTCACTGGCTTCTAATATTTTGTTTAGAAGCTACATAGTGTTGCAGAATTAAATAATTTTAGAAATAATCTTATCAAGGAATAGATCAAGTTCTTTGTCACTTTACAGTTGAAGAAACTATGACCAAAAAAGACCTAAGGTAAGCTAACTAGCAGTATTACTAAAAACAGCTGCTATCAGACAACATCAAATCCCTTCTTGTTCAAAGTATATTCAAATTTCTTTACATTTTCCACAGTGAGTCACTTAATTTATTTTATATGAAATTGGAAGCAGGAAGTTTCCCTGTCTAATGGCTTTTCTCTCTTATGAATTAATCCTTAGTTATGATTAAGTTGTTTACTCACTACTCACACAGATTGGTCAAAACCAAACCCAACATGGATATATCAGCAACATTCTCAGTAATTTCAAAAAAACATAGCTAAAATTTGTGTAGATAGAACCCTTCAAATCAAGAGTTATATCGTAAGCCCTCACATTTTGGCTCTAATCACTATCTGTTTATCAAAAAATAGGCTTCCTTATGTTGTCTGGTATTCCACTCAATGTGTGGGGTTTTTTGTTTGTTTGTTTGTTTTCTTTTTTGGTACCAGGGATTGAACTCCAGACCTTGCACTTGTTAGGCAGGTAGCAGCATCACTGAGCTAAATCCCCAACCCCTCCACTCAGTGTTTAACACAAATGTACTGAGCTCCTACTAGGATTAGAAAGACATGTGCCTGCCATGTCCTCAGTAAGCTACCAGGAAATTAGACATGAAAACAAGTAATTAAAATATACAATCATCTAACACTAATGTCTTAGTTCTTTTTTTTTTTTTGTCTTAGTTATTTCTGTGTTGTGACAAAATACCCAAGACCCAAAGTTAAAGGAGGAAAAGGTTTATTTCAGCTCACAGTTTGCAAAAGTTGCACAGTCAGGTGGCACAACAGAGGGGTATCTCAGAGGAGAAACAGTTCAGGGCATGGCATGGCAGGAAGAAGGCAGTGGCAGTGAGCAGCAAGCAGCAGCCTGCCTTCTTTCTGCCCCTTCACATTCCACCCAGTCTACAAACCTACTGACTGGTGTCACCCACACCCTTAATCCACAGTCACATACTCTAATCCAGCCACCTTCAAAATTCCCCACCCATGAGGCTTTGAGGGGACAGCTAGATACAAGCCATTATAACTACAGTTTTATGCCAATATTAAAAGCATCAAAGGGGCCAGGGATTTAGCTCAGTGGTTCTGCTGCCTGCCTCACAAGCTCAAGGTCCAGAGTTTGATCCCCAGTACAAAAAAAGAGAGAAAGAAAGAAAGAAAGAGAGAGAGAGAGAGAGAAAGAAAGAAAGAAAGAGAGAGAGAGAGAGAGAGAGAGAGAGAGAGAGAGAGAAAGAAAGAAAGAAAGAAAGAAAGAAAGAAAGAAAGAAAGAAAGAAAGAAAGAAAGAAAGGCAGACAGAGGCAATGAACAAACAACAAACATCCCTGGAGGTCAGGTGCCTTTATTAGGTAGGTGACATTTCAGCTGTATATAAAAGTAGGAGTAGTATGACTTTAACTTTTGCTTAAAGAATTCAGTTTCAAAGAGAAGCAAAACTTGAAAACTTTTTTCTTATACTGGGAATTGAACCATAGATCCTCACACTGAGATATATCCCCAGGCAATGAACAAACAACAAACATCCCTGGAGGTCAGGTGCCTTTATTAGGTAGGTGACATTTCAGCTGTATATAAAAGTAGGAGTAGTATGACTTTAACTTTTGCTTAAAGAATTCAGTTTCAAAGAGAAGCAAAACTTGAAAACTTTTTTCTTATACTGGGAATTGAACCATAGATCCTCACACTGAGATATATCCCCAAACACTGTTTTTTACTTTTTACTTTGAGAAAGGTCTTACTAAATCACTAAACTGCCCAGGCTTGCCTTGAACTTGTGATCCATTTGCCTCAACATCCAAGAGTGATGGATTACAGGCATGTACCACATACCTGGTCCAAAAACCAAATCTTATATAATCTTTAACAGTTTTTTTTTTTTTTTTTTTGGTTTTTGGAGACAGGGTCTCACTGTATAGTTGAGACTGACCTGGAACTCACTATGTATGCATGTATGCATGCGCCACCATGCCTGGCCTTTAACAGTTTTTTCATGGTAAAAGTGAAGATTACAAACTGGTGGCAAGGTGTGCTACAAGAAAAAAAATTTAGATGGGTGTGGTGGTACATGCTTATAATTCCTGCACTTTGGGAAGCTGAGGCAGAAGGACTGCAAGTTTGAGCCCAGCCTGGGCAACACAGTGATTTAGTGAAACCATGTCTCAAAATAAAACTAAATTAATTTAAAAGCTGGGCATAGTGGTGCATGTCTGTAATCTCAGCACTCAGGAAGCTGAGGCAGGAGGATCACCTGGAGTTCAAGGCCAGCCTGGACTACATAGTGAGTTCAGAGACAGTCTGAATTGCAAAGTGGGACTCTGTCTCAAAAAAATAAAAAATAAAACTAATTAAATTAAAAGGGCTGATAATGTAACTCAGTGCAAAGGCCCTGGGTTCAAATATATATGTGTGCATGTGTGTGTGTGTATACATATATATGTATATATACATTCAATAAAAATATATACATATATTTTCCCCCCTAACTCCTTTAAACAGGCTACAGAACAACTTACAATGTGGCACAAGATGCACTAAGTCTATTTCTCTCACAATGCCTGCCTGGCTCCCAAAATATATTTGAGTTAACAATACATGACTCACATAATGTCAAAAATAAAGGGGACAGGGAGGAGGAGAGAAGAATAAAAACATTATGAGGGGCTGGATGTGTGGCTCAATGATAGAGCACTTGCTAGCACATGCAAGGCCCCAAGTTCAATCTTGAGCTATGGCAAGGTAGGAAGGTTCAATTAGTGCATATAATCATATCTTACAGCCAGGCTATTTAGCTACCTTGAAAAATCCACGGTGCTCCTACTGGAGCAGGTATCTGGACAAGCCTTAATTTTAGTATGTGTTGTTTCATTTAAAAGGAATATCAGGGTGGGGGATTTGGCTCAGTGGTTCCACCCCTGCCTTGCAAGTGCAATGTCCCTAGTCTGCACCTCAGTACCAAAAGAAAAAAAAAGGAATATCAATTCATTCAATAAAGCTATTAGTTTGTAACCCATAATTTGAGTGTACTTAATATGATTCCACTGGAGTAAATGCTTCATTTCTACTATAAACTAAACACTGCATTAGAACTGTAGATAAAGAAGACCTAAAACAAGTCCCACAGTCCCAATTCTCAAAAAACAATCAGTATAGTAGGAAAACAAAATAATAAAACTTTGACATTCAAAGAATCATGAAAACCAAAATTTTCAAGTACTGTTTGATACCATTATTTATTTTACAGAACACAATAAAATATAAATTGACAATATGTGATTCCTTCAAATTTGATGACTATATAGAGATAGAATTGTTTGGTTCCTTTTGAATATCAGTTTTCACACTGAAAGTTTTAATCCCTTTGTTAAAGTTGTGGCCTACTAAAACAGGAAATAATCATAGAATTAGATGCTGAGTGAGGCTAGATAGGCTCACTGATTAGCTAAGTGAACTCAGTTCTGCTGCTAAAAAACACAAAGCACAAGCAATATTAATACACATCTTAGTCAAGTTGCATATCACTAAGCATTTTTACCACAAAAGACTCTTCTGAGAACATAAATATTTAATCTTCATATGCTGATGTATGGGTTACCATACAATTTAACTCTACAGACTATCACACAATCTGATAAATTACTTAATAGAAGTTAAGTGCAGTATCTATACTGAAATCAGACTTGGGATAGACAGTGAGAAAATGCTGATAGAAGGAGGTGATCTTTAAATGAAAGAGGGAGGCAAGCAGTCCAGCCAAAGGCAGAGAGTCTGAAAGAGTACGAGGGGCAGTATGTTCAGGGAAAAGATAAGGTGAGAAAGAAGGTTAAAAAGGGTTGGTTCACAAAGGGGAGATCTGTTTAGGATTTTGGGTTTTATCCAGAGGATTTTAAAACTGAAGAGTGTTGTGATCAGATCAAGAGTCAAAAAGATCGCTCATAATACCAATGTGATCAATGCCTGGGAATGAGAAGTAATAATGATGATCATACAATAGTCGTCTAGGTTAAAAAAAAAAAAAAAGCAACCTGAACACCAGGACAAGAAAGATGGAGGAATTAGGCAAATTTGAGAAATATTAAAAACCTAAAATGGATAAGAATCAACCAGATGAACCACAACATACAAGTTTCTGGTGTAAGTTTTTGGGTTGTGCAACTCACCAAGATAAAGATTATAAAAATAACACATTTCAAGGGAAGATAAAATTCAGTTCTGGGCATGCTGTAGGTCCTGGGAAATAGCCCTTGGAAAAGAAAAGCAGGTTTTCCACTATCGACCAGATCTGCTCTCTGGACAAATTTTCTCCTAATTAGCAAGGAAGATGAAACCATGGACACAGTCATACACTTCTAGGAAAAAAAGAGTGTAGTACAGTGAAACACCAGGCTGAGGATGGAATCTTGCTAAGGCAGAGTGGTCAAAAAGGGTCTTGAGGGAACTGAGAAGAGGTTAAAAAACACCATCAAGCCAGGCACAGTAACATACACATGTAGTCTTAGCACTCTGGGAGGTGGAGGAAAGAGGATCACAAGTTAAAGTCCAACCGGGACAACTTAGTGACTGAAACTCTGTCTCAAAATTTAAAAAAAAAAGGGTCTGAGGACGTAGTTAGTTCACAGCAAAGGCCCTGTGTTCAATTTCCAATATTAAATAAATACAAAAAACCAAACAAACAAAAATACAACAACAACAAAAACAAAAATAAAAACTCAAAAAAAGTGCATCATACAACTCAAGGAAAACAGTTCAAAAAGTAAAGGGTTTCCAGCTTTTAAAATTTTCTTTCTCTTTCCTCCCCCATCCTTTCCACATTTCCCCTGTTAAAACTAGGAAGGTAAAAAGTTTCTCTCTTGTAACTCAAACAGCTTTACTACTTGAGTATCCCAAACACTAGGGAGGTAGCCAGGCGTGGTGGCGAATGCCTGTAATCCCAGCACTGGGAGGCTGAGGTAGGATGATCACCATGAGTTCTAGACCAGCCTGGGCTACATAGTGAGTTTCAGGTCAGTCTCAACTGCATAGTGAGACTCTGTCTCAAAAAACAAAAACAAAAACAAAAACAAACACCCCCCCAAAAAAAAACACTAGGGAGGAAAGAGGTATAATCAAGATTATAATACTTTCTAACATATGTACTGAACATTTACTATGTGCTAAACAGTTGATAAGCACTATCTAATCTTCATTTTTAAAAATGTAGTAAAAGAATAATGCTGTTGAACCCATTTACCAGGTAAGAGAAATGAGTTTTAGAAGAGTTAAGTATCTTACCCAAGTTCACAAAGCATCGCAAGCACTGGCTATAAACCTAACCTACCTGATGCCCTGACTGTAGGATCTGATGAAGAATATATGAAAAGAAACATAAATCCAATTTGATTTAGAGGGAAAAAACTGACTAAAGGGTTAAATTGAAAACAAAACTGTAAGAGGTAGCAAAACAAACTCTGGCCATGGATTCCTCCAGTAGTGTCACATTCAGGACTCTAAGGAAAAATACCTCGTGAGGAAGATTGTCCTAGTCGGAGCTGTTAGCTCCCCTTTCCCAGTCTAGAATCTCTAAGTGTGTCATCATCCTGCATCTTCAGTCAAATAACTTTAGCTCTCTGAGAAGGTAAAGCTGGCCTCTACAATTGGGTAAGTGACATTATACCCTTGGGAAGAAAAAATATGAAAATAAAATGAAGTCTATTGAAGCCATAGTATTAATACATATAAATGAAGTTTAGGATATATGGTTTTCAAATGTTAGTTATTTAGATTTAGCTAATGAAAAGCACTAATCTCAAGAAAACCTGCCTTGCTACATTTGCAGGCTTAATTTCTTAGTATCACAGATTGCCCAATGCTTAAGGAGATTCTTTGTTAAGGTAGGAACTCTATTCTGTCATGGACTGACTGTGCTTGATGGACTACATAAATGTACTTTATACATCTCAGCAAACTCAATTCATTGAGTAAGAGGTTTGGGGAAATCAATCTGTTAACATTAAAGAGTAAAATATTGTTCTTATTTCTATACAAAATTACTATGCTTACAAGAACAATAACAAGAGCAAAGGAAAATTAGGTTTTAATTTGCCACTTTAATGTAATAAATTAAATATTAACATGACACAATTTAAAATAATCCTTTCTATACACAAAAACTTCCTCTCCAATATTAAAAAAACTCACATATATAACTAAACTGCTGTAACCACTACTTGCTCTACAAAAGCTCTCTTCATAGTAAAATCCTTGAAAACTAACTGTAATAGTATAAACGGTTTAAGCAATCTCTCCCACTAATTCCAGGGAAACTAAATTGAAGACACTTACACTCCCACCCAAAGTAAGAAGAATACATTTGCCAGGCGTTGTGGTACACGCCTGTAATCCCAGCCCTCGGGAGGCTGAGGCAGGAGGATCGCTGTGAGTTTGAGACCAGCCTGGGCTACATAGTGAGTTCCAGTTCAGTCTCAACTACATAGTGAAACCCTGTTTCAAAAAACCAAAAAAAAAAAACCCCCCCCCAAAAAAAAAAAACCCCAAAAAAAAAGAAAAGAAAAGAAAAAAAGGATACATTTAGCACTTGCTTAGCTTGCTCAAGATTTTGGGTTCAATCCCTAGCATTGGGGGGAAAAACACATTTCAATCTGCTATAACACTCAATCTTCTTGATAAACTCTCATACACTCCTTTACTGTTACATGGTATTTCAAACTTTAGAAACTCTTATACAGGTATCTAATGTGGAAGGTTGCATTGTTCATGTGGATGATTTCAAAAAGGGGAATGTGGGGGCTCAGGATTTAGCTCTGTGGGGTCCTGAGTTCAATCCATGGTACCAGGAAAAAAAATTGTGGGAATGTAGCTCAGTGGTGCCCACGCCTGCCTGGCAAGTGTCAACTCCTGAGCTTGATTCCTGGTACAAAAAAAAGGAAAGAAAAGAAAAGGGAAGGAGACGGGGCAGGGAAAGGGGAGGAAAGGAAAGGAAAGAAATGAATGAAAGGAAAAGAGAGAGGGGGGGAGAAAGAGGAAGGAAGGAAAGGAGAATTGTGGAAGATGGGAAGAACTTTCACTATGTATTTTGCTATCACATATATTTTAATATATGCAAATATTAATTATTCGAATATATACATAATTTAAGTAAAACAATTTTTAAATACAAATACTGGCCATAAAATATATCAAAAACATTTTTCTTTTTCTGAAATGCTCTTTGCTCTAGTCACTCCACTACTGAGAATCAGTGTCTCAGAGGTTCAGCACTACACCAGTGGCACCACTGCTACCTAGGCATGAACTATAGGAAGAAAAAAGGATCTGCTGGGCTGGAGATTTGGCTCAGTGGTTCCACCACCTGCCTCACAAGTGCAAGGGCCCGAGTCTGATCCCTGGGACCAAAAAAAAAAAGGATCTTCTATGACTACCCCAACAAAATCCTAGCAAAATCCTAGGCCAGGCACAATTTCATTGGGTCTCTTCTGTTTCTGACCTGTGAGGTTTTTCTGTTTTTGAAGTGCTAGGGATCAAACTCAAGACCTTTTTCCCTGTGAGAGTTTTAACCCTGAGGACTTGAAAGACCCTTTGTAACTAACACCCCAGGCTGGAGAAAGAAAAAACCACAAGTTGGAAGTAACTGTGAATTCAGTCCCTGCTAACAAAAGTAGGGAGGCTCAGGTGGTAAGTAGGGGACACTACAGGTCAGTGGTCTCTTAGTACAGAGGTAGAAACTCTGACTTATGGATTACTCTCCACAAGATGGGAGACATAATAGTGAAGATACAGAAAGGAGAGCAGAAGCATGAGCAGAACATGTAAGTCTCTTAATTTTTTGTTGCTGTTGTTTGGATTTTTGCTCTAAACTACATTCAGAGCCCCCTTTTTTTTGAGTCAGGGTCTCTTAAATCACTAAATTTCCCAGGCTGGCCTTGAACTGGTGATCCTGCTTGGATTATAAGTATGAGCTATCAATCTTAACTTCCTCAGTTGTTTTAAAACAGCAGAAAGACTGGAACTATCCCATCCTATTCTGGTATCAGTGTTGTTGACACATCAATCTAAGGCATTAGGTTTATTAATGGGTAATACCAATGCACCTACAATATTGTATTAAGCCATCATCAACCAATGTTTGAAATCTAACTGTGGGTTAAGCTATTGTCAACCAGTATTTGAGAACTACCTGCACAATTCACTAGGGTTTCAATGTCTTCCTACACAAAGAAGCTCTGTTCACCCACCAACAAATCACCTCTTCTAAAAAGCCAAAAATCTGGAATCCTATTAATGTAGCTAATGCCCAAATTATACTTATCCACACAGCTCTATCCTTATCCCCACCTCTCCCACACTAAACCAGTCCAGGAACACATCACTAGCCAAATTTGCTCTAACAATCAACCAAACAAGTCACTGTGCCCAGCCCCCTTCACTCTCCATAGTAGACAATCAAAACTTTTGACTAAATACCTAATAATAAAGAAGAGAATCCATCTCCATCAAGCTTTCACCTATAAGTATGGCACAGGCACAAATAAATGTATAAATATTACAAAACATGCACTTCAAATGAAATTTAAAAAAGATCATAATAGAGCCGGGTGTGGTGGCGCACACCTGTAATCCCAGCACTCAGGAAGCTGAGGCAGGAGGATCGCTGAGTTCGAGACCAGCCTGGGCGACATAGTGAGTTCCAGGTCAGTCTCAACTACATAGTGAGACCGTCTCAAACAAACAAACAAACAAACAAAAAAACAAAAAACAACAACAAAAAAAACAAATAAAAAAAATCATAATAATGGTACTGCTATTACTAAAATACTGATGTAAGACTCCTTTTAAATGGGGCACGGTGTTATCCTCACTCTCTGGGAGGTTGAGGCAGGAAGACTGCAAGTTCAAGCCCAGCCTGGGCAACTGGGCAACTTAGCAAGATCCTGCCTTAAAGCGGGGCAGCTGAGGATGTACAGGGCTAAGGTCCTGGGTTCAACAGTGTAAAAAAAAAAACAAAAACAAAACAGCTCCTTTAAAAATTATTTTGCTGTGATCTGTGTGATTAAATGTTTCTCACTAAGTCTGTAAAATCTCATTTTAATATTTTGTAATAGAATAGTCTTAAAGTCTAATTTTGTCAGTATCTATGGCTATCAATGCCAGAAATAGACACGGACCCACACATATTGCAAAATTTGTTCTAATTTTTTTTTTTAAGTACTGGAGAAAGAACCTAGGGCCTCACATTGAAATACATTTCCAGCACTTTAATTAATTTATTCATTCATTCACTCATTTATTCATGTATTCAGAGATGGGGTCTTGCAATGTTGCCTGGGCTGATCTTAAAGTCACAATTCTCCTGCCTCATTTTCCCAAGTACCTGGGATTAAAGGTGCACACCACCACTCATGTTCTAATATGACTTGTTCATAAATTCAGCAATATTTTTGATACATCTTCTAACAATATCTGAAAAATGTATTTTTGTTTCTTGATATATTATTTTTCATGTGTCATACTAGTCCTTCTTGTTTGCTTAAGTGAGCATGGAAGGTAGGGGAAGAATCTGTCAGGGGTATATGCCTTTCTGTCCTTTATAAGAACAAGAAACCTCAAAATACAAACTTTAATCATTAACACTAGTAAACTGTGTACAAACATCTGATTGCATAATCTATAATTTTAAGCATTACTGAAAAAAATGGTAGAGACTGGGGATGTGGCTAAGTGTAGAGCACATGGCATGAGGCCCTGGGTTCAATCCCAAACATTTTAAGAAAGAAAGAGTAAAGTTCTCTTTATGTACCAGTTTTCATCTGGTACTGGAGATAGCTTCATATTTTATTATTTACTATCTCAAGGTTCTACATACTCTTGTTTGTTTTTCGAGACAAAGTCTCACTATGTAGTCCAGGATGGCACTGAACTCGCTCCTGCCTCAGCTTCCAAGTGCTGGGATTACTGGCATGCACCACACCATGCTTAACTATGTATTCTTAAAGCAAGGTTCTGATTAATAAGACCACAAGTTCAAGGCTAGCCTGGGCAATTTTTGTAAGACTCTGTCTCAAAAAAATACATACATATTTTTTTTAATTTAAAATGGGGCTGAGGGTATAGCTCAGTACAAAGGCCCTGGGTTCAAGTGCCAGTACAGGAGAAAAAAGAAAAGGATGTAAATCTGTATTTCATACAAGCTTCTTGATTCTTTTTAATAAGCTGATTTATTTAATCTGATTTAATTGTACATCAAAAGGCAAACTACACAACAAAAGTAGGACAACAACTAGCTCGCCATTTTGTTTGTTTACATGTGCTTATCAATCATTTCTTTAATCACTGGTTCCTTTGCAGGTTCATTTTATAAAGGTTAGTTTAATGAAAACTGGATATAACTATTAGCAGTATGTTGCAATCCACAAAAAGCAAACAGATGAATATGATTTTGCTCACTACAGAACTGCCACTCTTCCTCAGGACACCCAAAGTTCTATACTTAACACATTAACATTGTGTGACCTACACATTCAAGAAGATGCCAGTGACAATCCTTAAATAATTTGACCTTACTTTTTAGATAAAAACAATTAAAAGTTCTAAATTTTGTTCCAGCACACCAGCGAACTGTTATGTTTCACTTTGAAAACTATTTCTTTCTGTAGTAGGCACAGTGAACTTCTACAATTACAAGTCAAATAATTTCTATTTCCTACTTAAAAATCCTTCAATGAATTAGCTCTGCCTTCAACATAAAGCCCAAAATCTGTACATGTATATTGGACCCTCAAGTCTGGCCTCTACCTTTCTCTAGTTCAGTGGTTCTCAGCCCTGACTACACGTTAGAAACACTGGAAGACCAGGTATGACAACACAAGCCTGTATTCCTAGACCTATAATTCCAGCTACTCAGGAGGCTGAAGCAGGAGTACTGCAAATTCAAGGCCAGTCTAGGCAATTTAGTGAGACCCTGTCTCAAAAAAAAAAGGGTTGGGGATGTAGTTCAGCTCTCCCTAGGTTCGACCTCTAATACTGAAAAAGAAAAATCTCTTGGGGAGTCAACATATATATAAACATTCTGAGGCCCTACTGAAGACCAATTAAATCAAAATGCTTGGGGATAGAGTATTTGCAACCCTGATTTTTCTAAGTTGCCTAGGTGAATTTAAAGTGCACAGAGCAGTTAATCACCGGCCACTTCCTACTCACCATGGTCAACTAGCTTCAGGTGCTCACCAAGCTCTCAATAAGGCCTTTCTCCACTGAGTGTGATCCACCCACCGATGGCAGCTGCGTCATCCAGGGGGCTGGTTAGTAATGTAAAATTCCAAGTCCCATCCCAGACCTACTGAATCAGAACTTGGCATTTCAGCAAGATTCCCAGATGGTTCATGTGCACATTCAAGTTACAGAAGCACTGCCCTGAGCTACCAAATCTCTTCCCAGCTCAGGGCCTGTGAAAATCCTGTTTAATTGCTGAACTTCTCTAGCACTCCCAAGACACCCTATCCTTCGCCTTTGATCACATCCATCACATCTGTAATTACCATACAGTGATTAACGTCTGTCTACTGTACTAACCTGTAAGTACCATGAGGATAGACATCACATCCTTGTTATGCTTGTGTACCTGTTATTCCTAGAATACTGGTACATTCAATTGGACGGTATCCAGTCTTGTATTTTATATTGAAATGATCCTATTATAAATTTCCAAAGTATTTGTCTTATTAGCCATGTCTTTTTTCAACCATAAACTGCATCTAGCTACATAAATCTTAATATGATATACATCATAGCACCTGCAGAATCTAAATAAGCAACTGGTCATTCCTTAAGAAATGTAAAATAAACTTAACCCAGGGTACCATGACATTTTTTTTAAATTAATAAAATGATCAAATTTAGGTTTTATTTGTGATAGCACTAGCTGGGGAAAAAGGTAACATAAATTGCTGATGGTTTTGTAAATTCATATTCAACCTTTACACGTAGCAATTCAGCACTAACTTAATCCTCTGATTCAGTGAATTCAATTGAGGAGTAAAGGTCCAAGAAAATAATCCAGAAGAAAGTAGTATTTGATGACTGGAGATGTGGCTCAATGGTAAAGTGCTTGGCTCACACTAGGTTTAATCCCTGCCACAGCAAATAAAAATTTAAAAAGGGTGCTCAGATTTATAAAAGTAGCACTTACAGATTAAAAAAAGACTTAAAAAATCTATACAAACTATAGCTATGATGCATGGAATACTGTACTGTGACTTAAAACAACAAAGATACATACATGAGTAAGTATACTCTATGCTCTTCAACAATTCAGAAATCAGGGCAGGGATGTAGCTCAGTGGCTCTGTGCCTGCCTGGCAAGAGAGAGGTCCTGAGTTCGATCCCCAGTACTAAAAAAAAAAAAAAAAAAGAAAAA
>NW_022900919.1:42877346-42879717 GCF_012274545.1 Fukomys damarensis
AAAAAAAAAAAAAAAAAAGGAACAATGTCTAAACAAGTTCATAAAAGCCAGAAACTTCACCCATCTTTCAGGAGTAGGTCATCTGGGTGAGATTTTTTTTTTTCTCTCTTAAGTCCTTTTGTATTGCTGAAATTTTTCTCTCATATCCATTAATTATCTTTTCCCAAAAGTGAGCAAAATTATTTTTTGCCTTGGATCTAAGAGGATGTGATCCTACATTGTGGTGGCCATGTCGGTTCTTTCCTAGGTATGCTGTCCACCTCACACAAAGTTCTATGGCATCCTTCAGGACCCAAAGCCCCTGTCCCAGGAAAGCTTTCCCAGACCACCCAGAGAGGAAATGCCCCCTGCCTAGCTTGGCAGAGGCTTGGGAAACAGACTTCTGCCAGGATTCAAATCCTCAGTATTTCCTCATCTGCCCACCATATGGCCAGTTTCCAGCACTGCAGAGTAGAAATAAGCTCCTATGTAATATTGAAAGAATTAAATGAGGGAATTCATGTAAAACATTTATTACACAGCCTGTTACAGGCAAATAAAAGACAACAGCAATTATTACTACACTCTAGTAGCACCTGTGATGTAATTACTTATAATCCATCTGTCCTGTGTTAATCGGTGAGGTCCTCACTTTCATTTTATATACCAAGCACTTCACCTAGCAAATAGAAGGCATATGAATACTCCTATACTTAGGTCAGAGGATTTGCTTTTCTGGTTTGGTATTTTATGCACATGCAAAGTAAGTGGCTAAAACATACCAAATGAACAGCCTTTTAGATTCCACCATGCCTTACAGTAGTACATATAAGTCAGGCCACTTTGGGCAAAGGTGAAAAGTGACTGAGGCACTTTTGGTCTTTCAGGGACAATCAAGCAGATTAGAAGCCAGTGAAACATAAGACCTGCCTGCTCCCACCTGGTCATTATTTATGGGGGCCGCATAGGATGGTCACAGGAAGAGGGGAATGAGGTACTAAAAGTTTTGGGCATGCTGTAAAGCAGCCCTTCAGGAAATGCTTGTGGAAAATTCTTTTGGAAAAGTGATAAGGATCTATAAGATAATTGTGAAGAATTCTCCCAGCCTGGAAAGGTGAACAGAGATACTTATCTTGCCCTTGAGAAGCTTCTCAAGTGAGAAGAGCTTCAACAGAAGACATGGAGTTTGACAGGTGCCGATAGAAAGAGGATCACAGAAAGCAAAAACATCCAACATATGAAAGGATAATCACATCGCTCTGAATGCCTAGGGAGGGTGATGAAGGAAAGAACTAAAAGATTAGGCCAAAAGAGTAAGGTAAGACTGTCAATAGCCTTGTTTATCACTTGATACGGCATTTTGAGCTTCATTCATCTCATGGGAAAAAGACAGCAGGAAAGTGAGCGAGTTTTTAAGTAAATAAGTGACAACATCAGACCTGTGATTTAGAAAGGAGTGGCCAGGCAGAAAAATGTTCGCCCCTTTCCTAGTCAGTCCTTCTCCCACCATCTTTTGGTTCCGTCTGCCTCAACAGCTAGCAGGTGGCAAGTGAAGTGATCTCTGGGGAGATGTGACTGTTTTAAAGCAGGAATCACAAGGAAAGGAAAGGCATTGTGAAGTTATTCACCTGCCTAGGAGAATTTTGAGCATTCTTCTTTTCCTGTCTTACAGATATAATCACACACACACACACACACACACACACACCCGTCAACATTAGCCTCAGCTCTGCCATTACAATTTTTTTTTAATTTTCAGGAAATACAATTAGGTATTAGTTTGTCAAAATATTAAAAATACTTTTAATCTTTTTTTTAATTTACCTAAAGTAAAAAGGGGGGATCTGCTTTTCTAAGTGGCTCGTTTTAAATTCTAGGCAGCTCTGAGCCCCTATTTCCCTTCTTAGGCATCCTCGACAGTTGGGAGTGGGCGGCAAAAAGAGGAAACTAGGAGGTGTGTGGGGGGTCTTCAATTGAAAGAAAAGTTGGTTACTGCAAGAGCAAATTTTCTCCTGCCAGTTTTCTTCTTCCCTACCATTAAATGAACCTGAGCAAATGCTGTCCTCGCGGTTCCAAGTTTCTTCTTTCAGAATGAACTAAGGCAGCGCCCTGGCCCAGCCCCAGGCGGACGCACGCGAAGTTCCTGGGCAGTCCCAATGGGTCGGCGCCCAGTCTGGCACGTTTCCGGGGACCCCTCACACCCAGCCAGCGCAAGGATGCGGGACCAGACTGCAGAAGCCCGAGATTCTATATGAATAACAGGGATCCGGGGCGGCTCCCACCCGCTCTCAGAGCCACCCCCACTTCCTGAGCCCACCGGGGCGGCGCCGGCCGTGAACACTCACTCTGTCCAGCACTGGGCGGGACCGCTGGGGACTCGAACGGCGGTTCC
>NW_022900919.1:42879956-42885689 GCF_012274545.1 Fukomys damarensis
TCGGCTGTAAAGCGCATCCTCATTGGCTGTTCAGAGGCGGGCGTTGGTTGGTCTATACCGACCGGGCGTCTCTCCGGCCCTAGCCGGCCCCGCCCTTGTACGCCTCCAGTGCCTCCCTAACCCGCAGTGAACGCCGAGCTAGGTAGCGCACTCCGCGGTCCGGTCCTCTTAGAAGCTGGATTTCAGAAGCACAGTCTGCCGATGCACGATAATCTTCTGCCTCTCTACAGTTCCAGGCCCCTGGCCCGAGGCATTTTCCCCAACTTATAGATGTAGAAACTGAGGCCAGACACAAGCCACATCAGGGCAGCCTGAATGTCATCTTTCCACTCTCATCTAAATGCGAGCCATTCGGTCTCTTTCCCAACTTCCCACTCGCCATTTGCTGCAAGGTAGTTAAAGGAAGAAGGATCTCACTGAGGGCAGAGAGGGACCTACTATGTTCCTAGAATGGGCCTGGCTTCTTGGATGCGGTCTTACAATTAGCCAGCCCATGCCATCCCAGCACGAGATGCGGGGAACCTTCCTCCGCTTTCCAGATGTGCATACCGAGCCTGCCTCGTCACAGCTGGGTGGAAGTACAATACGTGGTGCTCTGCAGTGGGCTGGGCTGCCTTTTGTGATAGGCCTGACTGGAAGGAAACCATCCAAACTCAGAGACCCAGAAGTGGCGTCTCGCAGGGGCGAGGGAAGCGGAGTGAAGCCCTTCACCGAGGGCTGGGCACTGGATCCCTTGTGTGGTGCCCCGAAGTCATCTGTCCGTGCTTCCGGCGGTAGCAGGTTGACTTTTTCTGCAGGAAAAAAGTCAATTTACACATAGTGGGTGGCAAGTGAAACACTGCAGGTGTGGGCCGCAAGGGAGGTACTTTGGAAGCTTGGTAATCCACGCAGGTCGAGGGGCCAGGCCTCTGCAGCCGAGACAGATGGCATGGCAGCGCGCAGGCGAGTTACGGAGGACCCTTCATCCTACATCCAGAGTCTCCAATGCCCTGGGTAGGCCAGGGGTAGCGTCAAACTTCTCTGGCTAGCAGCCCAGCGCTCGCCAATTCCACCTCCTCCATTGGATCCGTGACCAAAGGTAACTTTGTGGCAGCGCACATCTCTTGCGGAGAATCCTGCGCTAGCTGCTGCTTTCTCAGGCTGATGCCCCTACCATCTCCAGTCCCAATCACCGCCTGCTCTTGAGCCAATTTGGGATTCTGTACACCTCTGACCCTTCTCCGCCCACTGTTTTTTAAGTAAATAAGTGACATATATGTTGACCAGAGGCAGAGCCTGGGAATACCGGTTGCGACAGGTCTTCCCATAAGCCATGCCCTCTTTGGTAAGGAAGTCCCTAGTTGTGTAGCAGTTGTGACTTTCAATCCCCGTGGGTAGGGCCAGCACATAGGTGTCAGTGAGACAGCAGGCAGACTCAGGGTGCGTCTGCCCCATAGACACTCCAGCCCAAAGGCCAGCGACCACTGCAAATAGGAAAGTGTGAGGCCAGAACTTGTAACGGAGCTCAAAGTATGAAAAAAAAAAAAAAAAAAAAAAAAAAAAAAAAAAACCCTGAAAAATAACTGAGTGCAGAAGTACCTTGAATAGTATGAGGGCATTAGCCACACCAGCTTGGTTTTACCTTATCTATGTCTAATGTCTAAACTGCATTGTTATTGTGGTTGATTTTTATCTGAATGTATTTATATTACCATAAAAGGGTTTAGTAGGCTACCTATATTTGCTACAGCAATGCAAATAGCTATTAAAATAAAGTCATCCTTGACACCATATGAAGGACCCCTTCTAGATCTGATCACATGTTGGAAAATGCTATAGTTGGGTATGATAGTCAAGAGAGCCCAGGGTTTCCAGCCCTGCCATGTGCTGGGTGACCTGAGACTTTCTCTGCTATTCTTCCTGAAACCTCCAGGGGCTGTGCTGAGAATTATAGGCACATACAGTTTGGCAAGTAACCCATTCTCAGTAAATGCCAAGTTTCTTCTTTCTCCATAGGATAGGCATACTGCACTCACAACATTTGTGATATGTGTGCAGGGATGACACAAAACTTTAGATCAAGGAGTGGTAGGGTCTTGGCTGACCCACCCTGGAAGGTTCAGCAAAGCACTATGCAGACCATTTGCACAGGAAGAGAACAGAGTCCCATCCTCAGGTGCCTACCAGTGGAGACTTGCCCCCCTCCATTCTACTGGACTCCTAAAGTGTCTAGACCAATGACGGTGAACCTGTTAAGAGCTTTCAATGACACAAACAGCCTGCTGCAGCATGTGTGCCATAGGTTTATCATCATGGTCTAGATCCTCCAGCCTTTATCTCCCATCAGCACAGAGTTAAGGGCTATCTTAGGAGAGAGCTTCATGTAAAGGTACAAGATTCCAATGATGAATGTAAATGTACTGTATACCTAAAAAGTACCAATAAACTCAATGAAAAAAAAATAAATAAGGAGAGAAGAGAACTGAGAGGGAGAAAAAGCAGGCTTCCCAGGACCAGGCCCACTGAAGTGGGGAGCTGTGGCCCTCTTGCTCCCAGTCCAGCTTTAGTCCTAGCCCACAAGGCAAACCTACAGACAGGTACTTGCCAGCCACCCCAAGATGCCCCAACAATGTGACAATGTTGTGAGCAAAGGATTGGACTAAAAAAGGAGAGCTGCAGGATGAGAATAAAGGGCTCCTTTTTCTTTAGGCAAGTACCTTCCTTTCTCTGGGCCTCTTTTCCCCATCTAGTAAATGGAACAATGAGTCATTCTCTCAACAAATTCTTATTGAGTGCAGACCATGTACTGGACACAGCAGGGAATAAGACAGAAGAGGCTTCTGCTCTCAGGAGTTTACACTCTGGAGGGAGAGAAACTATAAACAAACAAATGAACAAGAACATTTCCTAAGTGTTGTAATTAAAGCAAGGCAGGCAGGGCCAGGGACATAGCTCAGTGGCACCGCACCTGCAAATGCAAGGTCCTAAGTTTGATCCCCAGTTAAAAAAAAAAAAAAAAAGTAAGCAAGAAAGAAAAAAACAGCAAGGCAGTAAGAGAAAATTGAAGTTAAATGAGAGCCAAGTACCTTTCCAGGCCACTGTTCAACTCCAAAGGGTTTTTTTTGCTGGAGTTCTGTACTAAGACAGACCAGGCAGCCTCCATGTCCTCAGATGTCTTATAGAAGCCTTTGTCCAGACATGCTATAGCTACCTCTTGTAACCTAAACCAGAAGAAACATTTCCAAATTTGTTGCCCCCAGTCCAATCCTATCCCTATCCATTGGACCAAGACTTGGCCTCCACCCAACATCATAGACCTGCTGTACAAATGTGCAAAATATAAGACATTTTATACTTTGAGCAATCAAGCACTTGAAAAAAAAAAAGAAAGTCCTAGTTCTTGTTTTTATTTTTCAGTACTGGGGATTGAACCCAGGATCTCATGCATACTAGACAAATGTTCTGCAAATGAGCTAAATTCCCAACCTCTGTGGCTGAGTTTTCTGACTTTTAAATATCACTATAGGTGTATGCATTGGTCAAAATATAGCACATGTACATTTAAGATACATGTATTTCATTGCATATAGTTTGCCTGAGAAGAAAAAAAACTAAAAACAAATAATAAACTCTAGTTAATGAAACGCATTCTCAATAATTTAGAAGTATACTGATGTCTGCATTTTACTTGGAAATGTGTCAAGAATAAATTGGCCAAGATGGTGGCACATGCCTGTAATCCCAATGAAGGAGGTGGGGGCAGGAGGATCAAATTCAACTCCTACTGTACCTGTATGGCTTAATGACACCTTGTCTCAAAAGAAAAATATTGAAAAATAAAGGGCTGGGATTATAGTTCTGTGGTAAAACACCATTAGGCTCAATCCCCAAAACTGTAAAAATGGATTAAGAAATGGATAGATGGACAGATGTTTGATAAATCAAGTATAGTAAAATGTCAGTGGTAGAATCAAGAAGTGGTTATAATAGGTAGCCACAGTAAATATTCTTTCAACAGGGTTATTATGTTGGAAAGATAATAAAACAATGGGGGAAATTAGTGGTTAACTACAAAAAATACACAAAATGTCTTTAATTTTCAAATAACTCTCCCAATGTATAATCCCAACGTATACATGTATACATTTTCCACATGTATACACTTTTCATGAAGTTGTGGTCACAGTAAAGTTTGTCATTAAGTTCTCACATATTTAAAACTTCATGTGTATAGTATTTACTATTTACATTGCAGAGGAAGCAAGTAATGTCCTTTTTGAGATGTAGTTTTATTTTCTTTAAATCATATATAATACATTCTAAAAGTACTGGTGAAGTCTTCCATCCTAGAGAGGAAAGACTGGGCTGTTTGGTAACAACTTTTTCACTAAGAACTAGAAGAGCTGGAGAAACCTTTTTAAAAGGCCTTAAACAGATACAGGGCAGTGAGGAATCATTGGGTCAAGGTTAGGGAGGAAAAAAAGTCCACAATGAGTATTGGTAAATTCTTTCCTTTCCTTGGAAGTGTCTGCACATTCCAAAGGGAAGGCTATGGCTGTGCCAGAATGTGATCCAAGAAACCAGAGACAATAATCCCAAAAACCTGTTACTCCTCTATTAAGTAGTGGGGACT
The DNA here is from genome assembly GCF_012274545.1 of Fukomys damarensis. Lineage (NCBI taxonomy): Eukaryota > Metazoa > Chordata > Mammalia > Rodentia > Bathyergidae > Fukomys > Fukomys damarensis. The sequence goes on from NW_022900919.1 coordinate 42,884,569, forward strand.
ATTTTACCTTGAAATTCATGAAATGGGTTTATGAGACTACCTTGAAAAACGAAGTGGTAGGTAAGATACTATGAGACTTCCAAAGCTAGAACAGATTCTACCTGGTTCCCTCTCGGGATGCTTGCCCTTGGGATCCAGTGACCATGCTGTGGAATCCTGTAAGTTGTAGGTGTTCTGGTATACACAACCCTAGTTAAGGTCTTGATCACTGGCCAGCTTCAACTAGACACGTGAGTCTGTGGGTGATTTCAGCCCCCAGCTATTAAGTCACCCCCAGCCTTTAAGTCTTCTACTTGATGCCCAGACATTGTCAAGCACATGTAAACAATCAATAGTGCATCCTGACCTAATTCTTGATTCACCTAATAAATGCTGAACAAAATAAATGGCTTACAATTTGAGTTATATCCTCTTGAAGGATTTTCAGAAATTTCCACTTACAAATTAGATGGGAGGGAAAAAAAAAGACAGATCTTAGCAGGCTCTGTGTCTTTCACTCTCTTCATGCATGGTCAGGCCTAGGAGTGTGAGAGGGAAACACCTGAAATTTTATTGAGGCCTGTTCTCCCTCTGGACTTTAGTTTCCTGCTTTCTCTTCCTTCTACACAAAGGAAAGCAACTGAAGGAAAAAGAAATGCCTTCAATGATGGGTGAGAGAAGTATGGTGCACTGGAGTGCAAGCTGAAAGCTGGAGACAGAGGAGGGCCAAGAACATGCCTTACTGATTGGGCATGAAGCCTTCACAGAAAATAGGGTGGAGCCAGGGAGTTTCCTATTCGCAATTCTTTTTGGACCCTCCTTTTTTCTTCAGCCCAGAGATCATTCAAGATCTCCCCACTATTGGGTAGAACAGACTCCCAAATGGTCACATACCTCACATGAGTGCTTTGATCTTTACTGTAGGCCAAACTGGAGGTCTTGCCTTACCTTACCCTGATTACAAAGGGTCTGATTCCAGTTCCAGCTTAGGGCTACTGGGGAGGCTGAGGTGGGAAGAATGCTTGAGTCCAGGAAGTTGAGGTCTCTTTCTCCTCTCTCACACACAAACAACACACACACACACACACACACACACACACACACACACACACACACACACACACACACACACACACACACAC
>NW_022900919.1:42885731-42893996 GCF_012274545.1 Fukomys damarensis
CACACACACACACACACACACACAGTCTCCAGTTCCAGCTTGGAGATGACTTGGGTTTCAAATGTTTTGCTACTAACTTGCTGTTATAAACCTCCCTGGTCCTGTAAGAGAGGAATATAACCTATTTATCAGGATTATCAGGAGGAATAAACGAAGTAATAATAGCAAAATGTTTAGCATGGTTCTCATGTGTATGTGCATGTGCATGTGCATATGATGCTTTACTTCAGTGTAGTTCTCATAGAGGTGGTGCTTGTTTTGTGCTATATTGTCCCATAATCTTCCTAAGGGATGTGGGGGCAGACAGGACCCTCTTGTAAGCCTCTCCTTCTAGTCCCAAACTCATTGGCTGAGTTCTGTTGAAAGTTCTGTATTTAGCTTTTTCTTAGGCTGGACTGTGCAAGACAAGCACTTTAAAGTGTTCCAACTTTATTTACAATCAAACCCCTGGTCCCCCACTTCATCTTCACAGCTTCGCTTGAGAGAGGAACTGGATGAAATAACTCTTCAGTCAAGGCCAGCTTCTTGGGGCAGTGCCCACTGAAGAGGGGACTCTCACTTCTTCTGGGCTTGTGCTCTGGCCCGCTGAATCTTGTCAGCTGTGGCCCCATCAGAGGCTCCAGTGCAGTGGGACAACACAAGACTCAACTCAGCCTCATTCCGGTGCTCGATGGCCACATCTGCAGCCTGAGCTATGTCTCTGTGGTTTGAGCAGGAGGGAAGATGCTGTTGGGGCTGTGTGAGGATGCAAGCTTACCTCTTATCACCCAACTGGCGCAGCCACCTTGCACCCACAGGGCCCTCATTTGACGCACCCAACAAGAAGCAAGGCTTTGACCTTCTGCTCAGGACCCACACGGGAAGCATACTTCTTGGCCTCATATTTGTTGTGCTGTTTCATGCAGATCTCCACAAAGGGCTTTGCAGGAGAAGGATGGGGTGGAGAGAAGAAAAAGCATAGCCTTCTTGGCCTCTTACCAGCCAGGCCTAACAGATACACTGTCCTCATATACTTTATACACCAGACAGGAATATGGTCCCTTCCCCACCCACACGACTGCTGTGATCTCAGCATTCTTAAGGCGCATACAACAAAACCACAGGTCTTGTTGGAGCCTTAAGAACAATTATTTTCACACTTCTTCTCCACCATCTACCACTACCCCTGAAAAACAGGTATTCAATGTCACTTGCCCTCAAAGGTCCTGTGTTTTCTCTCATAGATGCCATTAACATACCTGCCCTCCACACCTCTGAACCACCTGCCCTATGAAATTACCCCTGATATCCTCCTCTTCATCATAGATATGCTATCCTAACCCCCATCACGCTTCAGATCATACAGGACTTCCCCTCAGTCACATGGTGTCCACAGCCCTCCTTTGTGAAAATAGCTCATTCTTCTACTCCCCAATGTTTAAAGTCAGATGGGCTACCCTCCTGAGCACCTAACAGAGTAGATGGTGTCTGTCCAGAAATGCATGGACATAAGAAGGTCTGGCTCAGTATGTGGGCAGCAGAACAAGTGTACGAATGGGTCACTCTGCCTGTTTCTCTATCCAGGACTACCCTTCCTGATAAGGGGCTGGAGAAAGGATCACTGCCTCACCAGGTAACCGATGGGTGATTTTTTGCTCTTGGAAAACTTCTCCAGCTCTTCCCAGTCTTCCAAATCTGCTAGGGCAGTGAGCTTCAGCCACCAGAGCCTGCGGGAAAGCTGGGCTTGGAGGTGCTGCAGCAGAAGCAGGTGTCCTGGAACCACATTCAGACTGGCCACTCACCTACCTCTTGTCAGGGATGCGGAAGTCACGTGCCAGCTGTTCTGCACGCTTGTTGTGGCCACCAACAATGAGGGTGGTGACTGTGTCATGTAGAGACAGGTCTAGGAAATGGCCTCCCAGGTCATCTTCTAGGCGCCGCTGTAGCCGGAGGAGGCGCATTTGATCCTCTGTGGCCTGGGGACCAGAATTAGGCAGATTGGAGATGAGTGGAACAAAGAAGGAAGACCAGAAGGAGGGGAAAGGAGGTTCTTAGAAAACAGCAGGCCATACCTTGGCTGAAAACTCATTCTTGGCCTTATAGAAGGCATCAGCTGCTGTCTGCAGAGCTGCTACTCGCCCTTCGATGCGCTACAAAGACAAAGAGAATCCAAGTTTGCAGTGCATGGGGCCCTGGCCCTCCTCACTCAGATGACAATTTTCTTCCCAGATTGCTGTGCCCAGGGTTGCCATGGTCAACCCTCCCAGCTAGGAGCACACCTCTGGTATCCTACAGGGCTGGCTAGCTCCTCTGGGACCAGCCCCCCCCACATCTTCTCAGGCTCTTCACAGGGAGCACCAGATGAGGTGCACACCCAATGCAGAGGACTAGCTTCTCAGAGAAGGAACCAGACCAATAGCCCATAGGCCCACCCACCCCCATAGACCTAGGACCTCTTCAGTATAGCTGGCTCGGAGGTGGAAGCTGCCCAACTCCTGGTGATTGTCATCTTGATTGTAGAGGTCCTTCAGTGTCTCTAGCTCCTGATGCTTACAGAACTGGGGCCACAGGAAGGCAATTGGTCAGCAAAACCAACTCAAGGGCTCAGGAGGCTTCATTCCTGCCCCTGCCCACCACACACACCTGTCGGTACAAACTTAGGGCCATGGGCTGGTTCCGGAGGGTCATGAAAAAGTCTCCTCGGTTCAGCTCATTTTTCAGGTGCAGTAACACTGTGAACACTGTGGGACAATAAGGTAACAATAAGGTAAGGTAGGGACTTCAGCCTGGGCCCTGCTTAGCCTAGGGGTCCCAGCCTGGCCCTCACCCAAGTCAGTGTCCCCGCTCTCAATGGCCTTGCTCAGTGCCAGTTTGCTCCTTTTCATCTTGAGGAGAAGGGGTACCTGCTCCCCTGAGCGTGGTTCATACTCCAGCAGCTGTGGGATGGGGAAGAAGGCAGAGAGAGAAAAGAGTTGGTATGGGGGCCTTGAATGCTCATGAGTGTGTTTGGGGAAGGCTAGGCACCCACACCTTGATGGCCAGCTCTGTGCGGCCACAGCCATAGGCCCGTGCAGCAATGTCTGAATATGAGACACCAGGAGTGTCCCCCAGTTTCTGATTAATAGCTCGTGCAACATCCTCATCTGACACATCCTTCTGTTGTACCTGCAAAGTATATCAGGTGTCATTTTTTACCCCCGCTTCACTTCCACCTTGCTGGGCCTCAAATCACCCAAATACCTCTGGAGCTCATCCTACATCCTTGCCTTGTAGCAGGCCCAGTGTGCCAGGATCCTGCTGATGCCCTGTACTTCAGGAAGGCGCAAGTACTCGCATATCTGGATGGCGAGGGGGTAAAGTCTCCGCAACACAAGCCTGGAAAATAAGGTATGTGTGTGGAAAAGAGGGTACAAGGGGCAAAGTGGGACAGAAAGAGGAGCCTGAGTAGCCCTAGCCCATGCCTCCGGCCTCCCAAATCCTAAAAAGGTATTTTGGGAGCAGTGATCATAAGACTCCAGTAAAGGGTGTGATGCCCAACCATGTCTAGCCCTCCTACAGCCCTTGGGCTTGCTGTACCTGTCCAGTAGCACCTGGATAGTAAGTTGCTTGTATCTGTGTTTTCCTGGTTAAGGATCCAGCTGGTGATAGCTGTTTGCCAAAGACTTGCTGACAGCATCTCCAATCCCTTCCCTTGCCACATCTGGCTATAAATGCCCTCCCACCATGCGTGGGGATACTGGCTATAGGTAAGGGGAATCCCAATGTGGTAATCCCGAACGGCATTGAGCACACGCAGGTCCTGACACATGCGTACAAAGCTGTCAGGTGGAAATCTGTCGAGGAAACACTTTCCAAAGGAGGCCGCCTGAGAAGAACCAGAGAGCAATGAAAGAGAGATCCCCTGCTTCCCAGCCTGCCCATTCCCAGCACACCTTCCCCCAGGACCCCCTCCAGGCCAACCCTGAGCAGACTCTTCTGCATGTCTGGCCTGTGCTCATGTCCTGCAGCCTCAATGCACTGCTGTACTGCCTGGGTTAGCTGCCCCAGCTCCTGGATCTCTCGTAGGTACTCATCTGCCTTCTGGCTCTCTTTCTGCAGAGAGAGGCCCAGAGATGGAGCATTATGAGATGATACTCCATGCCTGGCCCCACCCTACTCTGTACTGTGGTTCCAATGGGATAGTTTGGAGGGGGTGCACCCGCTGGAGCTCTAATCCCCTTGGCCCATTCAATCTATCTGCAGTGCCCATAGAGCCCACAGATATCATATCAGCACACAACTGCCTGTGGGGAACTTGACACTTCCCGATGGTAGTACCCACTTGTACCTGGCTAGGGATAGTAAAAATGCTCTGCCTTTTCCGTTCATTATGTGGAGAATACCATGCTCCTTCAGTCTACCTGACCCAGCCCTCCCCACTGCAGGCCAGTATGCTGCCTAAATCTTGCTCTTAACAGGTAGCACCTGGTTGTGCCTATGCATGCCCAGGTAGTGGCACAAGGCTAGGTGAGTTAGGCTTGAAAGGGAAGGAAAGAATCTTGAGGCCTTGGAAGAAGCCCAGGGATTTACCTCATACTCCTTCTGGGCTTCCAATAGCAGTGCTCCAGGGGCCATTGAAGCAATTTTGAAGATCTCCTCACTGGCCACTAGGGGAGGGAGTTGGTTAGTGAGTCAGGGTAGGAGGCAAGAAAATTCCCATTCCTGCCTCAACAACTAGGCTCTGCTTTGAGCCACCAGTCTGCCCTGGATTATGTGACGCCCTTGTGGGGGCCTCACCTGGAACCTCATGCAGGAACTCATGGGTACTTCGGGAGAAAATGCGGACTCCATCGAGTTCAGGAACCAGGTAGGAGTCCTCATCTAGCACAAACCTGAGCTTGGTCAAGGCTCCTAAGAGCATCCAAAGATGGGGAAGGACAGGTCATCCTCCTCACCCGATTCCACCCAGACAGCCCTTCAAGGATACTGGATGCTCTCTGGTGCATTGCCCACCACCATTAGTCGCCTCTCCCAGGCCACCACAACAGCCCTCTCCTTGCTGCGAGGACGGCTGCACCTGTGGGCAGCACCATACACTCATCTGAACACTCACAGGACAGCAGGCTCCCAATTGTCTCCCATATCACTGCTTGCATCCCTTTGCCTTGGGACAGCCTGGAACATGCTTGTGCCCTTTATCCCATTCCTCTGGCCACGTGCTGACCTATGTGCTTCCCTCTTAAGCATGCACTGCTAGCTCCTGAGGTCAGTTGCAATCAACAGAGGATAATGGTTTAAGTGTGTACTGGCAGAGAAAGGAAGATCCAGGTGCCACTTTCTTAATCAGTAGAAGGGATGAATTAAGATATCCCAGGAAACAAGGCTGTGTCCCACCTTCATCCCCAAATCACACCGCTATCCTTACCAGACCATTTGCTTTGGTGGTGCTCGAATGTTGCAGTTGAACTCACACAGCTTGTCCTGAAAGGGTGGAAGATGTCATGACCCTATCCCAGCAGTCACTACTCTGGTTGAAAAAGCTCCTCCCCATCCCCAATAGATCTTCCCTGGACAAGGCATGATTCCCCATTGTCCCAGGACTACACCGTAAGTGACGCTGTTCCCATCCAGATGTAGCCCGTGTCTGTGAAGAGTGCCAGTTGTCGATAGGTAAAGGAGACAGCCATCTGCAGGAAGCTAGTCACTCCTGGGGGTAGTCCAGGGGGTGTCTGTGGCAAGGTGGAGAGGACAACTGATAGACTAACTTCTGAGCTTTCTCACTGCCCCCCTTAGTCCTCACCCTTCATTCCCACTCAGGGCCTCACCACTGCAGAGCAAGTTGCGTGATCCAAGAGGTAAAGATCAGGCCCCACAGCCAGAAGAATGTGTGCTACTCGTTCCTGAAACAATGTAGTCCAGCATGAGGGTGCACTTTGCAGGCCTGTGTCCAGGAAAGGGGACAAACTCAGGATGACTAGAGCCATAGATTGTGCCTTTGTTGATCCCACAGTATGAGGGCAAACCTGCAGCACTGAGTGGCTGTGTCCAGGGTTTCATGGCTTACTTACCTGGCACCTCTGGCATCCGCCGGAGTTTAAGGTCACCTACATTGGCACTGAGGGTAAAGCGATGGGCCCCTGTGAGGATGGCCACCCCAGAACCAAGCTCAGTGTGAAAAATCCGGGCATCTAGAACCCGGTTCTGCAGCACCTCCTGGGGAAAAAAGTCATGGGTAGAGGAAGCCATAAGGTCATAAATTCTATCCTCCTTCCCCAGGCCCTGGGTCCCTACATTGCCCATGCTAAAGTGTCTCCGGAAGTCACCATGAAGCCCATAAACCAGTACTGCACCATCTTCCTGCACGCAGAGCAGTTCTTCCTCAGCTGACCAGCCCATGGACACCACAGGTCCACTCTTCCACTGTAGAGAAGAAAGATTCCTGAGGCTATTCTTGGGAAAAGGAAGCTCTGTTCAGCCCACAGCCCAGGAACAGTCCAGGGTACTCACCAGTAGGCTAACCAGGGGCACACCAGAAGCAGAATAGATCTCAAGAATGGGCCGTACACTGGCAACTTTCTCCTTTCGCCAGGGGTTCCTCAGCAGTGCTGCAGTTTGAGGAAAGACTTCTGACCTAGACCCTCAGGCCCCCATGTAAGGCAGGTCTTGTGGATTAGCTCCTCAGGCCTATCCCATGGGAGGCACAGCTCATGAGAATCAGAATTAAAAGCCTCTCAGCAGGGTGAGTTGGCAAAGAACAACCCGAGAGCAAGGGAGGTCCCAAGGAATCAAGGCCTTGAGTTCATCCCAAGGTGCCGCCGCATGAAGTAGTGGGGTTGCAACGTACCAATGGGGCCCCCATAGGGTGCAGCAGCTACCAGGCAGTCCCTGAGTTCCTCTTTCAGGTCCCAGTCCATGCTGTACAGTTCATATTTCCTGCCCACAGAGACAAACAGATTAACTTCCTCATGGCCCCGCATCCAGATAGAGTAAGCCTCCACAGAATTCTTATATTCTCCCTTCAAAAGAGTTCTCTCCACACACTAGAGGCAGGAAGGGGGATGATGACCAGAAACTGACCACATTCATTCCTGGGGACAGCAGGCAGGGGAACAGAGGATGTTGTCAGGGAAGGATGAGGCAAGAGTCTGAGATTGGCAGGAGCTCCTGAGAGGCAGGCTGTGTGACCAATATCCAAGGCACAAACTGAGATAGGCCTAGGGGGAGGGGTAGCTGCCTCAGGCCAGTATCAGCAGGAAATGAGACCCTCTCAGTGGGTTTCTCAGGAGAGGGAGCCTTTCTTCTTTTCTAGTTTTTAACAATGGATCAGGTTACAAGCTTTATCCCCAGGGGTCCAGCTATGCTTGGTGATGATGAAGTGTTTTAGACATACCGAGTTAGCAATGCCTGAAAGAAATCCAAGTGGAGCTCTTCAGTGAGATGAGGCTGGAGCATGAGTTCTTATGCCAATCTGTGAATGCCTGGCTTGTGGGAGGTAACAAATCATAAGCAGGCACCAGTTGACTGCAATCTGAGCTATGTGTGGATCGCTGTGTGTGTGTGCTACAAGAGAAGCCAGGGTAGATAGCTTGAAGCATGCTATCATTTGGAGGTGGGAAAAAGGAGGTAACAAAAGAGAGAGGAGAATGGTGTCCTATTTCAGGACACCAAGAAAAGACAGTATTTAAGAAGGAGGGCATTTCAGCTAGTATCATATCAGCAGTCTTCCCACTCATGATCAGGAAGATGCCCACCATTATCTAAAATCCTTCTTGGGGGTTGTGCTCAAAATAATTTAAGGAAAAAATGAAAAGAGTTTTATATTTTGGAGAAGGAAAAAGACTATTACTAAACTGAGCGTCAATAATTTGAAAATCCAAAAACTGAATGATTTGAAATCTAAAACTTTTAGTGTTGGGTTGGATTTTGGAGCACTTTGGATTTTGGATTTCCAGGCTAGGAGTGCTCAAGTGGTTAAGTCTATGCAAATATTCTACAATCTGATAAACTCCAGAATTTGAAACACTCAGATAAAGGATATTTAACCTGCATTTGCAGTTAATGTGATTGTCTACTTAAAAAATTCAAAACAATGAATAAGAAGAGTTTAGCACGATGATCAACCGTTTTCCATACCAAGAAACTTTTAAAACTATATTATACCAATAATCATTTAGAAATGCTTAATTTTGTTTAAAAAAATTTTTTTTAATTTATCAGTACATTTTAGATATATATAATAACGTTCAGTACAGGAAATTTGTACCTGTATATACTATATGTTGCTGCTGCTTCTTTTTTTTTTTTTTC